>NC_092041.1:11839980-12169080 GCF_003086295.3 Arachis hypogaea
ATAAAAAATATTATCAAATTAAAAATGATAACAATCAAACATGTAAAATGCTGTTATACAAAATATTCTGAAATAGAAAATAATTTTTGTACCTAATACATTTTTATTGTAACAAAGTGCACTACCAATTAGTTTATATAGAGAATGACAAAAGCAAAAACTCATGTAATACCAGTATAATATTAAATCAGAAAAAAAATGAATATATCCTCTCTTTTTTGTCTTTGATCTATTTTGGACAGTGCTTGCTTTTGAATTGTTCTTGACAATTCTTTACATCTTAGGACTACAAGTGCAATTAATAAAAAAATAAAAAATAAAAAATAATTGAAAAAAACAAACAACTGAAGAAGCAAATAGCAACATGATATTATACAATAAATTATAGACATATTTAAAATAAATATGTTAATAAATATAATAATTGAAGTATAACATGTACAAAATTAATAATAATTAAAAAATGATAAATTCTAATCTTTTCATATTCTCATGCATCCTATTATCCTCTATACCAGAAGCAACATCATCCAATGCATTAAAGTAGTTTAACCCTAACTTATCCTGGATAACTTTTAACAAAGATATCCCAATAATATCTTTAACATAGTGATATTCATAAAAATCTATATAAATTGAATTATTTCGCTTATTCAGAGGAGTCATAAAAAATATTCCACTTGTGACATACATTAAACAAATCCTCACCATGCTTCTGAAGTTATAAAAAGCAAGTAACTTCTCTACTTCAAGTGAAGATATCCAGATTTTTTTTCTCGAGTTTTTATTTTAAGCTTGATACAATTGTCACAGAGATCAATTAGGACCATATCTAGCAGTTATTCTATCTGAAACCAACACATCAATCTACAAAAAATATTTATCACATACATTTAATTTATTATGATAAATTTTATTAATTCGGTTATATGTAATTTATCTATTTTTACATGATTATTAAAAAAAGTACAAATTATATATTAATTTAAATGTGTACCCGTCCTTTGTATACACCGAATGTAATTCTTGATTCTTTATCAAGTGGCCAATGTTGTTTTGTGCCAAAGAAATGCCTAAATCAACTCCATTCAATATGTTTACAACACAGAACAAAAAAATCATTAATAGAAAACACAAATAATACACTGTCTATCTTTTGCGATCACTTCTACATGCAACAACCCTCATGTTAGGAGAACAATGTTTAAAAAACTTCTTTGATTTATCTGCAAACAAATAGAAAGAAAGGAACAACAGTAACTTTTTATTAATGTAACTTTTTTATAACAAAAAATGTGATAATAATAGTAACAGTACAAACGAGTTATTTCAAAAAACGGCATTCCACTTTGTCACAAAATATATTTGGACTCCACATATTCAGACTTGGAAAATCAACTTATGAAATCAATCTTTTCAAAACCCAAAACATCACTTAATCAAATTAATAAAAGAAAAGTTACCAATAGAGAAAAGATATGCAAAAGAAAAAACAGCGAATAAAAGGTTGTGTGTTGGGAGTACAATGATCAGGCAAAACTTCACCTTGTTGTTCGATTTTCTGACAATTTAGAAGATGCTCGAGTCCTGATGACAACACGAAGTTTGTAGTCTTAAGCTGTCAACAACCCAAAGAAAAACGTTGTCTGTGAAGAAGTTGTCGGAGACATTGTTATCAGACGAGTCGCGGGTGCTGGCATGCACTGTAGTCGATGACGCCTTCATATGTGGTAGGAGGTTATGCGGTTTGACTGTGAAAAAATTGGATCTTAGGGTTTTTTGGTTGAATGAGGTGAGAAGTCAGAGAGAGATGAAGAAGGGCCACTAGATTCACTTTTGTTTTCTTTCTTTTCTTTTTTGAAGAGGTGAGAGAGTCTGTAGCTTTTGGTTTTTCTGTCTTTACCTTTTGATTATTTTTTAAAAGATACGAACAAAAATATAGGGGAGGTGATGGATTCTGATCTTGCTAAAGATGAAAATAAATTAGTAAAATATAAAAATTATTTAGATATTTTTTTATATGTGCCTAATGAATAATTTTTATAATATAACACTCTTTAAGTACTTTTGTAGCGAAGACCTAACGTTCTAACACAAATAACATATCTATATGCTTCTTACAATCCAAGTTACGTCCGAGTTCAAGTCTCAGACAGTATATACTCATACAGTGTGTGAGAGTATTATGTAGGTGTGTGATGTATAGATGTAATGTCTAAGTATAATACATAGGTCTAACGCTAAAACTCACCAGATATCATAAACAAGACATAACTTATAGGATTAAGTACTGAAATCTTCTCTAAGGTTTGGGGTGAAAATCAAAATCATCTCCGACCTTTTTTTGTTGTTAAAATCATTCTCAACGTTACAAAACATTATAAAATTGTCCTTTTCCACTTCAATTTTATTTTTTACCATATTACCCTTCATTATTAATAAAAATAATTAAAAATAATATTAAAAAATTAAAACAAACTCCCCCTTTCCTTCCGCTCCCCTCCCGTAACTCCCTCACTCCCTCACCCCACTCCCCTCACTCACCCTTCCGTAACCCCTTTAGCCCACTCCCTCACCCCCCACCCTTCACCTCCCTCAAAGAAGAAGAACAAGGCTAACAACAATAACAACAATCACCACAGCGCAAACGGCGAAGACATAATGCTTATAACGCCGATGCCAATATTCTCGGACAAGAGCGATGACATGGTAGAGATGAAGATCTGCCTCTCGAAGGTGTACAAGGCGGAGAAGGTTGAGTTAAGCGAGGACCGAATGGTGGCAGGGAGCACGAAGGGCTACAGAATGGTGAGGCCAACGAGAGGGGTGGTTGAAGGAGTGTGGTACTTCGAAATTAGGGTTTTGCATTTAGGGGAAACAGGGCACACACGATTGGGGTGGTCCATTGAGAAAGGTGACTTGCAGGCACCGGTTGGTTACGATGGGAATAGTTTTAGGTATAGGGATATTGATGGGAGTAAGGTGCATAAGGCTCTGAGGGAGAAGATTTTTCTTCTCGCCGCCGCCGCTGCCCTACTTATTCGTTTCTAGGGTTCGCCGCCACCGCTGTCGCGTGGTCATCGGGAGGGGGACTCCGCCGGCATTGCTTCTTCTTCTGTGACTGCCTTTGCTTCTTCTTCTGTTACTGCCTCTGCTTCTTTCTCTGCTTGGACTTCTACTTCTGAAATTGTAACTTAATGATTATTGAACTTTTAGATATGAAAACTGAAATTGTAGTTGATGATTATTAAATTATTGTTGATTGAAATTGATGTGATTATTAAAATTGTTATGCTTCTTCTGCTTCTGATTTTTGTGTTGATTTATTTTGTTTTGTGAATGTTGTTGTTAATTTGTTTTGTTATGAGTAATGAATGGCTATGGTGGCAGTGGTGATGGTGGTGAGAAAAGAGAGAGGGAGGAGGTGGAAGGAGATTGGGTGAGTGAGGGAGTGGGGTGAAGGAGTGAGGGCTGAGGGGGTTACGGGAGGGTAAGTGAGGGAGTGGGGTGAGGGAGTGAGGGAGTTACGGGTGGGGAAGGGGGGGAGGGGGAGTTTGTTTTAATTTTTTTAATATTATTTTTAATTATTTTTATTAATAATGAAGGGTAATATGGTAAAAAAATAAAATTGAAGTGAAAAAGAACGATTTTATAACGTTTTGTAACGTTGATGATGATTTTAATAACAAAAAAGGTTGGGGACGATTTTGATTTTCACCCCAGAGTTTAGGACGATTTCAGTACTTAACCCTAACTTATATGTACTATTTAATGTATTGATTTAATGTTGTATTCGTTTATGAAATTATCAATGTTTAATTAGTTGGTTATTATAATTTTATTAAATTTTTAATCAAGTTTTTGTATTTTTAATTAATTTTTTTATTATTTTTAGTTTTATAATTAGATCTTTATTAGTATAAAAAATATTAGAGTTAATTGAATTTTTTTTGTAAATTAAAGATATTTATAATTAAAAATTTAATTAGATTTTTTACTGTATGTATTTTGAGAGAAATATTCTGTTAATTTTAACGTGTTTAATATATGAAAGTGACCTAATTACAAAATTAAAAGTAGTATGAAAACTAATTGAAAAAAAATATATAAAGACTTAATTAAAAATTTAGTAAAATTATAGAGGCCAACAAAATAATTAAACCAATTATCAACTATACTTATATACTATATATATATAGAAAATTAAATAATTATTTTTATAGAATATATATTAAAATATAAAATATTCATAAAAAAATAAATTAAATAATATATATTTATATAAAAATATATAATAACTAATTTAGTAATTATTTTAATGTATACCTAATATTTTTAAAAATTATTTATTTTTACAATAGTACTATAAAGTCAATAAATTTTATATTTTTTATTATTAATTAGTCAGCATTAATATTTTTGTACGCAAATAACAAATCTAAAAAATTCCAAATACAACAAAGTGTTAAAAGTTTAATGTTGGCCCTGATAATTTTCTTTATACTTACACATGAACGATGAATGATTTTTTTTAAAAAGTAATTATTATTTAAAAAAAAAGAAAGAGCACAAGACAAGTACCAATAACCAATGTCTATATTCTCCAAGTTTTCCAAAGCAGCCCAATTTCCTATAATTTATATTCGTGTTAAAAATCTAAAGAAGTATTAAAAAAACAAGTAATAGTAGCAGATTAAAAGGTTAACAAAATCAGTACTATTATCTGGATTGATCCAAATAAAAAGTTTCTTAAATTATTAACAAAAATTGTGGTTGAGAAAAAAATAATATTTATTATTGGCATTGTAAATTATGTTGTGAACTTGTGAGGCTAAATAATTTTAATATAAAAAAATAATTGAGTAATATTTGAAAATAATTTTTGAGTGTATATACAAATAAGTGGACATTGCAAAGAGTGCAGTGGAACACGCAGGTAACGTGCTGAGTCAACATGCAGCATGCCAGATTGACACATGGAGTACATCCATGCAACACGCATCGTGCGTGTTTGACATGTGGCAGTCGCTGATTGGATCGTTTTGTAATATGGAACCTGCGAAGTGAGTCCTTTGCCTATAAAAATCAGAGGTCGTAACTATTTTGCTACATTGCAAGAGGAGTTGAGTCTTTTGCGAGGTGTTTTTCTCTTTTGTTTGTGTCATAGAGGACACTGCAAATATAATGGTTTACCATAATGGTGAGGTTATACGTAATATATATGAACGTGCGAACTTTGCTTGTGAGAGTACATTTTCGTTTGTGGTTCCGTGCACTATAACGTTTGCGGAACTACAGTACGAACTCTATCAGAGTATAGAGAGTGATATTTTAAAGAGGGTGAGCAACATTTTCTACTGGAGTCCAGTTGTGGTATTTGGTGGCCTGGTATAGTTTGAGGTTATGCCGATCGTGGACGAAACAAGTATTCAGCGAATGTTTCATATTTACCAGCAAACTCAGGTGCAACATCCATGGATTGAGTTGTATGAGTTTCAACATATAACTGTAGATGAGGTTCAACATGACCCATACGTGCAAAATGACAGAACTGAAGCATATGAAGGAATGAATAATGATAGCGACGAGGAGTTCAAAGCTACTTATGAAGCCAGTGACGAGTACGAGGATGACGATGGGACGGGAGGGGTGAGGCAATCGCGGAAATATTAGTGGTTCCACTCGCAGTTAGTCAACCGATAGACATTTCACCTTTTATGCGTAGCTTGGATCTTGACGCCATGTATGCACCGAAGTTTTCCGAATATGCGAACATAGGTAGGTGAGCAGTGGGTAGTATGTTTCCTTAATTTTGTTTTGATGGATCAATGAGCAACAACTTATTATTTTTATAGGTGTTGCTGACCCTGAGGCCGGGGAGTTTCGGATTGGAATGGAGTACGGTTCTAGAAAATCAGTCATTGCGGCAATTCGGAGTTACACTATCTTCAGAGGAGTCAATTACGTTGTTTACGAATCTGAGTCACAGACGTTCTATGCAAAATGCAATAGTTATGGACGTGGGTGCAATTGGCTTATTCAAGCTAGCTTGATACAGAAAAAAGCTTGCTGGGAGATTTGGAGATACAACGGAAGCCACACATGTTTCATGGGCTAATTAAGTTAGATACAACGGAGATATGGCTGAAACATAAACTGCCAAAAGATTGAATGGGCTAAGTTAGATTATTAATACCGTAAATTATTCTTAATAAATTGATACCAATACTGACCTCTTCCATGTAGTCTATGTCGTGTCTAATAGACGCCGCTTTCTTCGAAATCCATGCGTTGGTTCGTGGATGATGACTCCACCTGCAATACACAACGTTATAACAAAGTTTAAATTACGTCTTGATAGTGAAACATGAATAAAATGCAAGACAAACAACAATAAACTATGTACTGGTACTGTGTTACCTGCGTACAACCGGTATCTCAGGGGGCCCAAGCTGATGTCTCGGAATGGGCGCAAGAAATGACATTCGTTCCCACACCTAAACAAACAACAAATCAAGCAGGCCGTCCATCTCCTTGGAATCGTACCGTGATGCACGACACAATGCCTTGTAAAGATGTGCGAGAGTTACTGACCCCCAACTGTAACTGTTGATCTGCTCAAAATTCTGGAGAAGTGGTAGATACTTCGCGTGGGCATACGTAGTCGACTTATCTATGAAGAGGGTAGTTCCCAGCAGACAGAAGATATGACACCTAATGTATCGCTGAACAAAATTCCAAGTGTCTAGAGGTTGTGTGTCTCTGATATGGCGAACCCAGGACAACTTTATGTAACTTTTAGATTATTTACTCAAGACGGGTTCGGTGCCAAAAATTGCCATGCTATTGCTAACCAAGAAGTCCTGACTGCTATCGGCTAACCGGTTACAGCCTCTCCGTCAATCGGTAGGTCAAATATGTGTAACACGTCCTCCAGTATCACTGTAACCTCACTAGCTGACAATACGAAAGAATGAGTCTCCGGCTTCCACCTTTTCACAAGAACAAATAGCAAGCTGGAATGCCCTCTAATCTACCCACTCTCGATACATGGTAGAATCTCGTGGTTCGTAAAGTCTGCTCAACCGCCAGGTGCCATTGTTTCGACGAATCAAGCTTATAAGGCAGAATATTCCTGTTAGCATGGGTACAAGACAATTGAAACACAAATTACAAGTAATTAAAAATTAAAAAAATACATATTACAACTAAATAAAAATAACATTACAACATAAAATATTAATATAAAATTTGAAACTTAATATTATTAATTTCTAAAAAATTACAAAATTAATATAATCATTTTATTTTTCGAAATATCACAAAATATTATTAATTATATTACACATTCATATTAATAGAAATAACAAACTTTCATAATTAGGATGTCCTAAATAATTGATAATATGATCTTCCAGAAACGTATAATCACATACCATATTAAACGTATTAAAGTCACTTTCAGTTTAAACCTAACACTAAACCCTTACACTCAGCCCTCTCCAAACTCACCAAAATTCTTACACACTTCAAAACCCTATACCACCCACCCTCCACCCTCCACTCTCCCTCACACACAACAAAACTCCACCATCCAACAAAATTCCCTTACACACAGCAAAACCTCAACCCTCACGCACACACAACAAAAACCCCAACACCCCTACCCTTTTATACACGCCAATACACTAACTTACCCTTCACCAACATCACATGCATTTACTCAAGACACTTCCGGTTGCATATGTTATCTCCTGCATGAAGACATCTTGGGAAGCAGCAGCCTACACGCACCATGCGTGTTGCTGGGAGGCTGCCACGTGTCCTGGACCAGCCTGCGTTGCACGATCAACATGCGACTTGCATGCTAGTGGAGAGCAGTCACGTGGAATCACACAGTCTATGTGTTGCTGGGATGTTGCCACGTATCGAATTCCTACTGAGAATCTTTGCTAAAGTGTTTTTGGAAAAGTGCGCAAAATCTCTATAAAACTATCACGCATGGTGCGTGTTGAATGAGAGCTTGACATGTGGCGAATCTTTGCTCCTATTAAAGCTGCTTTGAATCTTTGCTAAAGCTATCACGTAAATTGCGTATTATCAATGTGAATATGACAAATAATCCACATTTATGTAAAGCACCACAAACACCAATATTTAATAAAAACACTACTTAATTTTCTATATTTAAAATAATTTCTGAACTTGTGATGGTCCAAGCTATGGTGATGAAGAAAAGCATAACTGTGAAGAGTGACACTACTAAAAGGGAGTGTGTCCTACACACTAGTCCTCTTCACTCCTTCAGTCATCAGATTCACACACTCACAACCATTAAAGTGTTTCTGCAACTTGACAAACCAATCCAATTTGGGACACTATTGAGGTGAATGCAGAAACTCATATATAGCTCTCTTATAATAACATGATTTATTTACATTGCTCTGGGAACATATAAAGGACAAATAATACAATACAAACAAATAACATCACCAGTCTCACACAGATTAAACATTAACATGTGACACCACATAGGACAAACTTGGGACAAGAAAATTAGAAAATATTTTTCTTCTTTTTTATTACTGTGCAATTCAATATGATATTAAGATCTCTCACTGACAATTATATTAATGAGTTAATGGGGTACTCAGAAACACTTTTGGCCTCAATATATGTCTTAGCTCCTCAAAAGTCACACCCTGCTTTCTTTCTCCCTTTTTTTATTTTTAATTTTATAAGGTGAAAAACCGTAGTCAGATAAAGTAAACAAATTTTGAAAAATTGGAACATAATCAAAGTAACAAACGGCAATATAAATCATTCATTATAGTAGCCATTGGATTCCCATTTTATAGATAATAATATAAACAATCAAATTAAATATACACTAACATCAGTTATTCATATATAATATCTAATTTTAATATATAAATAATATTTTTTAAATACAATATAATACAATTCTCATCTGATATATGTATAACATTATTACATAGTAGTCAACTTCACTTAGCAAAACTAAAACATTACTTTGTTTGTTTTACCAATATATAATATGTACTTTGGTATCAATATTCTACTTAACTAAGTAAATTAAAAGTATATAAATATACCCCACCATCTATTATATATTACAGAGTACCCTTTTTTGATGAGCATTAATTAATGATAGCAGCAAACTCAGTTTGACACTAATACTGTACTACTACTATTACTCATCAGTGTCTGAAAGTTTTGATGGTCAGTCTCATTATTTACACCATTCTACTCTCTATTTGCTATTAACTACATACTCAGCCTTATTATCAGCTTCTTGAATTTGAAAGAAAGTAGTTGTTGTTCATCAGAATCTGTATGATGGACACAACAAGGCAAGGGAGTAGTAGCAATGAGATGCAACCCTTTGTTGTTAATAGCAATAGGAACAATAATAATTATAACTACTATTCACATAGATCAATAGAGACACTTGTGGTTGTGATAGCAGTGATCACAATAGTAGGTGTCATTGCTGGAATGATAGCAAGGTTATGTGGTGGAAGACACTTCAATGGTGACCATGACATTGAAGGTTGGGTTGAGAACAAGTGTAGAAGTTGCATTGATGGAGGACTACCTCCACCACCACCTCAAGAAGAGCAACAACCACCACCAAAACCAGCAGCACCAACTACAACAACAACTGATGAAGCAGCAGCAAGTAAATGAAGAAATTAACACAAAACATTATTGTAAGTTTGTTACTACAATAATAATATATATAATAATACAAGTTCATGCTGATTATGTATGTATAGAGTTATGTTAATTAGTAGAACCTTAAAAGTATAGTAATCTACCATTGATGTTGGACTATTATTAATGCTTTAGTTGCTGTCACTGCACTTTTTTTCAATCAAGGAAATTTAATATGGGAAGTTATTGTTTTATGTTATTTATTAGTTCATCTTAATCAAGTTATTTCTCTTGTTTATCCATTACCAAAGATCTCATTATTGAGACTCTCATCTTCAAAATATAGAATAAATTTGTTTTTTTTTTTTGTCTGTTAAGTTTCTTGCTAGATACATGAACAAAATAAAATGCATCTAATTTCTCTTTAATAATTAAAAAAATACTAAGGAAAAAAAAAGATGAGAGTAAATACTCAAATTGGTTTTAAGGAATTTAAAATTAAATATTTGGGTTCTTAAAAAATTTACTCTTTAGAAGTTTTTGAAAAATTTTTTTAATTAAATTTTTTTAATATGCCTATTTAATAAATAAGTTCTTAATAAATTTTATTATAAGATAATTAGATTTTATAAAATGTCATTATAAAATAATATAGAGACCAAGCTGTTGATGATCATAATTAATTTTTAAAAATTTATAAGGACTAAAAATTTGTTAAAAAATAAGTGTATAGTCTGATTTTTTTAATTAATTTAAATATTTATTCATAAAATAGGTAGCACCTGCAAACCTAGTATGATAATGGTAGCTAGCCAAACATGCATTACTTTTCATTCATATTTTTTTCCTTGTCTCTCAAATTCCATCTCTTTAGTTTGACTATGATTGCCCATAAGCCATGCTCAAACTATGAATCCATTTTTGAGTGGCAACATTATTATTTTACCTCTTTTCTTTTTCCCCTCTTTTTAGGTACAATTCAGACATCATTCATAGTTATTAAGTGGAGCCACTTATATGATGGATGAGTAGGACCTAATATTAGTACCAAAAATCTTGTGGCGATTCCGTTGGGCCCTATATCTATAATTAACTTTTGGCATAAAATAATCTGAAATCTGTGCTCTAAAGAGTAAATACTAGAGAATAAAGATGCATGCACGCCACCAAATCATGAATTCTTATATTCAATTACACAAAGCAAAAGCTTTTATTGTTACCATAATACTAAAAAAAATATTTTATTTTCTTTAATATTTATTATTTATAATAATAATAATTAATAAATATTAAATAAAATAAATTTAGACTGTTTTAGTTTTTTTTGTTTTTTTAAATATTATTGTATTGTAAATTATATTAAAAAAAAAAGAAGAAAAAGGTAAAGCTCTTCAAGCCGTTACCTATTGCTATTAAAAAGCCTAACAAAGCTTTCAAGCTTTTCTTTCATTTTATCATGATTTCTTACCGTTGCCAGTAGTATATAATGTTTAAATTAAAATGTTGTTTAATTTCTATTAATTATATAACTAAGTGAATATAACTCAATCTTAAGAGATCTTTTTATATCGATATTTTCATTTATAACATATAACGTATATAAATTAAAAGCTACAAGCTAAGCATGATCAACGGATTGAGAAACATAATAATACTTTGGATTTTATATATTTATGTAGAATCATCAAGTGACAAATTAAATAATAATTAATAGCAATATATGTATATATCCATTTATTGGAAAGAAATAATATGGAATTTTAATATCTAGATAGTTGTTTTAATTTTACACTCTACACTCTCGAATAATATCACTAAGGATTACAGACACTCTTATTATTTATTTTATTTTGTTTTTTCTTCTACTCTTAATTCAATCAATGATACATCTATTTGAGTGTACTGTACAACTATATCTTTATTAGCATCATCATGACAATATAATCATTGTTTAAAGACTAATTTTAATTAATAATAATCACCCTAATTAACTATATTGATCATCACTACACACTACATACCCTATATGCAATGATAAAGTGTCATTGCAAATTAAAGCATGCAATGATATACATTCATGCTTCAATAATTCATGTCATGAATTATTAGTTTAATCTCATCATGGCAATTATGTATATTTCTATGAGCAGCAGCTAGGGTTAACGTCTCCATAATAAGACAACTTTACATTGTTGCATAAAGCTTCAGCATCTTTGTCTCCTTCAAAACTTTGGAGATTAATGTCCTCCAATATTATGTCTTGGCATGGAACTGAGTCACTACAATCAAACTTCACAGCCACATCTGAAGCACTTGTCCCTGATATGTTTTGGTACAACACATTTGATATCTGAACCGCTGATTTCTGTACATCCACACCAAACAAATTATGAGTATATAATAATACGGAAATATTTAGTAATAAAAAAATATTAGTAAAAAATTATCAAAATTTATTATTTTTGACTTTATTCAATGTACTCTGCAATAAATAATAAATATTAAATAAGATAAATTTAGATTATTATTGTTTTTTGTCTGATATAATAATTATAGATTTGAATTTTCTAAAGTTTGAATTTCACTTTAGAGAGTAAAGTGTGATCTCTTACTATTTATTTTATAAGTGGGACCAAAAATAAATATAAAAGAAAAATTATTCAAGGGTAGAAGATCACACTTTACACTCTAAAGTAAAATTCAAACTTTAGAGGATCAAAATCCAATAATTATTTGTATCTTCTAATTTAAGTTTCTGGTAGGACTATAAAAATAAATCGAATTTTTTAATTTATTTTATTTAACCAGCTTAAATAGACGGATTTTTTTTATTTTAACAATTTTTTTAACAATCTAATCTAAACATGTTAAGTTCAATACGGATTTTTTTTGTTGACTTTTAGGGTGTGTGTGGTTCAAGTATTACTTTGTTACAAAGATTATTCCATTCCCATGGGAATTAAAGATACCCAAAGAGAAGGTGGGAATTGAAATGATGGTATTTTGATTTCCAAGAATCAAACTTGCTTAAGAATAGTTTTTCACATGGGAATATGATATTCCCATCTTAAAATTTTTAGGAATTATTTATAATTCCTCCAACCACACACACCCTTATTGTTTTATAAGGGAATAGTTAATAAGAATAAGAATTTATATTACTTGTTTTTGGCATGACTTATTTGGTTTGTCACAGTAATTCTGGTCTATCAAAATTGGATTGGTCACATTTTCCATCACAATGTGTTTAAACTGGATGTAGCTAGCAAGTCCTGACCCTCCCTGCAAATACATACGTTATTAATTAATCACTAATAAAATCATATAATTAGAAATCATAATTAATTAGCTAATTACCTGCCATGTCTTAATTCTAACTCCATTTGTAGTTCCAGAAATCTGAGCTCGCTTCACTGTTACTCCTGAAACATATGCCTCGGAGTTTCCCTTCCCTAAGCTTCCAATACTGACAACCATTATTGCAAACTAATTATCAAGGTGTTTCCAATTGAAGCTATTATTATGAATTTAGCTATCATGATAATAGATTTATCAGTGAAAAATTTTAAATATTTTTATTTAATAAATATAAAATAAATGTATTAAAAATTTAAGGGTGTATTTAATTTGCATTTTTATTTTTTATTTTTATTTTTAGAATTTTTTATTTTTTGAATTTTGTGAAAGAAAAAATGAGAATAAAAAATAAAAACAAAAAACAGAATTTATTATTTTTTTATAAAATTTAAAAATAAAAAAATTGAAAATAAAAATAAAAAATACAAATACAAATCAAATATACTCTAAATTTTTTATATTTTCAATAAAGACTTTTTGTTTGTAATCTTAATAAGTATTCTTAGAGCATATGATAGATAAATCTTATTATTATTAATGATAATCAGTATTAATTGAGTAATTAATTATGGATTAGTTAATATGTGTTTTAAGAGCATATGATAAATTTACTGCTAGTAAAAAGTTTTAAAATGTTTTTATTTAATAATTACATTAAAATATGTTTGGTTTAGGTTTTTATTTTTTATTTTTATTTTTTGTGTTTTCTGTTTTTTGGATTTTGTGAAGAAAAAAAAATTAAAACAGGAGGTAATTAAAAACAGAAAACAGAATTTTATTATTTTTACTTTTTTTCTTCACAAAATAAAAAAAAAAACAAAAAATACTAAAGATAAAAATGCAAACCAAACCTATCTTAAATATTTTATATTTTTTAATAAAATTATTTTTGTTTTGTAATCTTAACAAGTGTCCTTAATCAGGACACATGATAAATAAACCCTATTATTATTAGTGATAATCAGAATTAATTGAATAATTAATTACCTGATACCATGGCCAGGTCCGCACGTTATATTTGTAGCTAGAATATTTTTTGATCCACTTACAATTGATATACAATCGTCACCTGAAAACATATTATTAATTAAATTCAATCAAATTAACTAAAAGATATTTGCATATATTTAATTTAATGAAGGTTAATTATATATGATTAATTACCAGTTCCTATAACAGAATCAGAGATTTGGACGTTGTGACTATTAGTGACATGAATTCCATCAGTGTTAGGGCTATCCCCTGGTGCCGTCACATTAATCCCAGAAGCTATAACATTTTTGCAACCTTGAATTCTAACATGCATTTGTTGGGCATTTGATATATACAAATTCTCAACCCTCAAATTACTGCAATTTAAGAATGTCAAAGCCTGCAATAATATAATAATAATAATGTTAATTGTTGTTATTACTATTATTATTAGGTAGAAACTCAGGTGCAGTCGACTTCACGTGAAGTTGATATCTGAGAGCCGTTAGATGAAAATTCAGTCAAACCAGTCAAATCATCTAACGGCTTTCAGATATCAACTTCACATGAAATCAACTTCACTTGAGTTTTCACCTTATTATTATAATGATTTTGAATGTCCAGTTAATATACTTGATTAATAATAATTAGTTAATAACATGTATACATACCGTAGGGGCATCCTTGCATGGCTGCAAATTAAATTAAAGAAACCATAAGTGTGGTTATTTCTTAAAAATGTGAATAAGTATAAATTAAAGAATCAGATTTTAATTAATTAATATTAATTAATTTTTTACTATAAAAATATTTTTTACTCTATTTTTTTTTAAAAACTAAAAATTCAAAAAAATTTACTAATACTGAAAAAAAAAGTAGTTCACTAGTTAAACTCATTTTCAAATCAGTTCATCATATTTAAATTTTTTTATAAGCTTCAAATTTTATAAAATGATTTTCAATATAATAAATAAATAAATCACTTTCAACATTATTATATGTGTTACCAAGGTTTTGTCCCTTTTACACGATTTTTGCCACCATATTTTGCCATTTCCATCAATGGTTCCACCACCATGGACTAATAGTTTCTTAACATTATCAAATACAAGCCAGTATTTGCTATCATTGCTATAATAATCTGATGCCTCATCTGTTGCTTCAATTGTTCCTTCAATCTGATCACAATTAATTTCAACCATTGATTCTATTAATTAATTTTCTTCACAGTGTGAATCTAATAATGATCATGTATAATAATCTTAATTAATTATTTTGAGTATTAATTACTAGCTAATTACCTGGACTTGGATGTCAGATTTGCAAGGACCAGAGAATCTGGTTGGTTTGAGTTGGTAATTATTTCCTTTAGGTACCAAAAAAATTGTCTGGGCTCTAGAACATGCTGTTTGCCATGCCTTCTCAAACGCCTGAAAATTGAGTAATATCTTTAAATACACACATTAAATAATATTATAAATAATTACTTTAATTAGTCTTTATTTTAGATATTATTATTATCACTTAGCATAATTCTTTTAATTATAAAATAAAATTACTTCTGTTAAAAATTTAAGTTAATAAGAAGAAATATGTAAATAATTATATCTCTAATATGTTTTTTCGAATAAAATTTTTTTTTAAGTTTGTTTGAATATTTTTGTATAAATTTTTTTTCTCTTTTATTTGTGTTATGTTACTTTTTTTATCTTTTAGAAAATAATAATGATTGAACTTTAAACATTTTGATCATAAAAATTCTGATATTATATTATAAAGTCATTTTTTTTTTCAAAAAATTAAGCTAATATAAAAAAACACATGAATTTAATATTCAAAATAGTTAGACAATTGAAAATTTCTTATTAGGTGTTTCAAGCATACAAAAAAATATTTGCTCTATTCAATTTATATTGTAACACATCAAGAATATTGAGCAAACATGAATTTTTAAAATTGGACAGATTAATCCATTTTGTGTCATCAATTTAATCCTACAAAAATAATGGCAGATGATATGGTGTATTATTTTTAATTAAATTTTAGGTATTTATATTGTAACAATGATTTTTAATTAATATTTTAGGATCAAAACAGGATTATAAAAATCAATGTCATTTTTCAGTTATGATACAAAACCAATAATTATATATATTTTTTGTTACAAAAATAAAATTAAAAAATAGAGCATTATTTTGGTAAATTATTATATTCTATATGTTCCTAAAAATGAAAACGTTTGTTCAATTCCATTTATGTCTTTTTATACATGAAATAATAAAATAAAGACTTGACTTCATCTTAATTACTCTAATATTACTCATCATGAATTACATTTATATATATATATATATATATATATATATATATATATATATATATATATATATATATATATATATATATATATATATATATATATATATATATATATATCTACTAATTTGAGCTATTAGGCATATATAGGTGCTTATTACCTGTGTATTAGAAGAAGCATCCCCTCCACCACAAGCTCCATAATCATTTACATTAATAACTTTACGCAAATGTGAGGAAGAAGAAGAAGAAGAAGTCCCATCGCCACCAACAACATCTTTGCTTTGCATGAATAACCCCTTGAATGTCCACCATGATCTATCATTAATATTATAATCATCTTCAACATTTGTACTCTCAACAAGTGGGCCCTTTTGTAATTTTGCATTATAACAACCAACAAAAGGAACTACTATGCTACTAACAAAGAATGAAAAGAGAAGAAGATATCTATTCAGGATGGCCATTATAATAATAATAATAAAAATAGGGTATGTATGGGGAATTTATTATTGTTTTGTTTGGTATGTGTTTGGGTCTAATGAGGGAGGAAGCTTATTGTATTTATAGAGAAGCAAGGATGAAATAGAGAGAAAAATATTCAAATATATGTTGGTTCATTCATAAATCTTTATCTACAATATGGGCATATATGGTATGGAATGATGAGATTAAGATGAAATTATCACTCAAAACCTATCCCTCTTTGTCTTTTTCACCATACCTTGCAATCACAAACATTTCATCAACTTCACATTCATGTATATATATCTACGTATTTATGTGTAATTATGCCTCAACATTATTATGTATATCCTCTTGTTTAGGGAAAAACCTTAAGAATAATATGAACAATAATTAGTATATATGTGAAGTTTAACAAAGATAACAAAAATATATTTAATTTTGTTTTACACTATAGGAGTTCATGCACGTTTGAAAATCTTAAGCTATTAACTGTGAATGATCATCACGCTTTATTTGACAAGTAGTATTAAAATGCAAAAACATGCAATTAATAAGTAGTATTACTGTTTTCATGGTATAGTATAATCTTTTTCACCAAATAATATAGGGATATAATTGCATGAAATATTCATTAATACACCAAATTAATAATATATCTATATGGATAATTATAAAGTTTACGTAAATGATATTATTAATTCACGATGCACATTACATATGTTGCGTATTAAGAAAACACATATATGTAATTATTACCCCTGTTGACACATCTGAATATATATTCTTGTTCTTTCTTTCTCTGAGTGTTATCATTTTGTGTTTCTAAAGAGTTTTATTAATTAGATATTCCGTGACATGTTTAGTTTTTTTTTTTTCATGCATTATTTTTAGTTTTAAGATATCAAGCATTGCGTACGAGTGCAAGTCACAGTAGAGTTGATGATAATCATATAGTTCATTGTATTTGTGTGTGCTGGATAATTGTGCAATTTCTTTTCAGACGATTACTGTAGAAATTATAGAATTTTAGGTATTTATTATTATTATTGTTGTTGTTATTATTATTATTATTATTATTATTATTATTTCGAATTATGGCGACCAATTCTATCTCCCTAATATATAGAAGCTTCTTTTGTTATTATTAATTTAAAGACTTAAGCTCGATAAAATTGAAAAACGACAAAATCGACTACTATTTGATTTAATTATCTTGATTTGTTAGATATTATGACATATATAGTTTCAAACAAAAATAAGATTTCACTTTTTTTTCCTTTTTTTATTTTATAATAATTATATTTTATACACACTATAAATCAATCACATCAAATCAATTATTATATATTTGTGTATATATACGTACTAATTAATTCACATCTTTTTTTAACTAAATAATCAATCAACAGAATAATCAAAGTTATTGTATAATTAAATATATAATAGGCAAAATCAAATATCTTTACAAAAAATAATTTTAGATTGATTTAGTAATTAGTTCATTAATCCATTTAAATAAGTGTCAAATATTTGAATTATGTTTTGTACATGTAGCAACTAATTAATTAACAATAAACTCTTAAATATAATGGAGTTTACATTTATGATAAATTAATTTTTAGTCTAATATTAAATTAGAAGATATTGTGAAAAAACAAAAAAAATTATAAAAGTAAAGTAAATTAGTTTATGAAATACAAAATATCATTATATTATCTTAATAAGTAGCATTTTAGTGTAAAAAATAATTAACATAGCGCATTCTAATATCAATATATATATATCTCTTTTCTCAGAATTTTTTAGAAAATTATTTTTTTAGGATTATACAAAAATTGGTATTTAATGACTAAAATTCTACTAATTTTTAATATTTTAATAAATTCAATTTATATATATTTTTATTATATATCAACCTTAATTAATATAATTTACAAATAAAATATATACATTTCCTTATTTGAATTGATTAATTAAATATTCATTAAATAATAAAACCTACAAATAATAATATGCACCTCAAATATATGAATTATAATTATGTTGATTTTCATCATATTGATAGGGGTTAGCTAAAGTTTGTTGATTTTGGTCAAATCTCCAATAAACTTCAAATATTCTTCAAAATGATATTTAAAAAAATATGAAAATATTTATGATTAATTATAATTATAAAAATATGTTTATATTATTTTAAAACAAGTAATATTTTAGCGTTAAAAATATTAACGTGACACATTTTGGTGTCAGTATGTATATCGCTCTCTTCTCATAATATTTTAAAAAAGTACTTTCTTTGAAATTATATGAAAATTGGTATTTAATTAATAACTAAAATTCTAATAATTATCAATCATTATAATAAATCTAATTTATATTTTTTTATCGTGTATCAGCCTTAATTAATATAATTTATAAAATAATATATATCATTATTTAAATTAATTAGTCAAATATTCATTAAAAAATAAAAAATTTATTAAATTAAAAAATTTAATCAAGATATGATGGAAATTGAACCATAAAAATTGAGATTTTGAATAATAAGTAGGGTTAGAAAACAAATTTGATGATGTTTTTGAATTAATTTTCTCATATTTATCTATTTAATGGAATAATAATATAGATGCTTATCTCATTTAATTTACTATACTGTTATTTTAATCATTTTTTTTATAAATCATTATTGCATTGTAGCATATTAATTATATTTTTATTTATCATATATGAATATGTAATATAGATTTATATATCTTTAGTAATTATTGAAAAATATTGATACAAAAATATAATTTTAGAATAATAAAACATTATCCTCCTAATACTTAAATGAATAAAAATGTAAATATATATTATTTTTTAAAATATTAAAGAAAATAGAAAAAATTTTTATTTAAAAATTAAAAAAATAATTAAAAAGATAAATTAAAACTTCTAATAATTTTTATATAAATTAATAAAAATATAAATAAAAATATAAATTAAATAAATATTTTTTGCACATCACACGAATACATAACTAGTTTATTTCTATATGGTTAATTAATTTTTTATATATATGTAATATAATTAGTATTTTTCAAACCGTGATGTTGCAATAATGTCATCAAGTAGTAATCGATTAATGTGGATCTTATTAATCAACATGGTAATTAACACTATGAAGCAACAACGTAAACCTTGATATAGACACTTGTCATCATCATCACTTCACTATAAAAATGGGTCACTACACATTAGTAAAGAGCCACACACATCTTAATCCTATCCTTTTATATATATGTGCATGTACATTGTACATTTTGTTTAATTAGAATCATCAAATAATAATGACAGCTTTATTAGAAGATTATTATGGGTAAGGGAATGGCTTTGGAGTAGAAGGCACTATATGATTCATGTAGCATCTATCACTTTATTTGAAACTTAATTTAGAATGAACCTTTTATGGCCTAAACTTTCCTTAACTATTATCATAAATGTCATGATGATATGTTAGACCCCAAAGAGTATGTGCAAAATGTGAAGTCTTCATTTTATATATGATATAGCCATCTCAATAAATTGCACATGTATGGCACGTACGATTTAATTTATATCCATCCATGAGAATTATTGTTATTACAATTTTTTTTATTTTATACTAATTTTTTTGGTCAATAAAAATTAAACTTTAGAGTTTAAAATTATAGAATTTTTGATATCATATCATTAACTTATCCTGTCACTTTTTAAAAAAAAATTAAACCGGTAAAAAGAGACACATTCGTATCTCTAACATAGAGGAAGTCAAAAAATATAAAATATTTGGTGAATTCTACTATGTCCTTTCTAAAATAAAGGATAAATTATTCTTTGTGGCATATACAGTGATTATTGATAAATTATCTTTCAACCAGAGTTCCAAAATTTGAATAAGATCGTCAAATCTAATTGTTATCTCTAATACCATCTCTAAAAAATTCTAAAAATGAGAGAGCTAAAAAACTAATAGAAATTTGTGATATATTAATTAAAAATGATGGTAATTGGTGTGTGAAAGAAGACACCAAGGTATTTTATTTTTTATTTTTTTCTTTAATTGCTCTTAAATTATTTTTCAATCATTATCCAGCTAATAAAAATTCTAAAATGGTAATTATTGACTCATTGTTTTTATGACTAACTAATATTTTGATTTGTGTTTGTTATATAGTTATACAAGGCTGTGAGGGTTGGTTATTTGAAGAGGAGTATCATTGTTGATCCTACTAAATTTAAAAAAAAATACTAGAAAGAAAATCTTAGAAAAGAGAGAGTTGAAAAATTAATAGATGTACTTGTTGAAATGGAAGATTGAAAGCATATGAACAAGTTCAAAATCCTAACCTAATTGATTGAAAATGGTGATTGAATTTGACAAAAATTATGATTTTAAAATTAGAGAAGAAGAGGTGTATTTGGTGGGAATTATGAAAATGACACTACTATTAAGTTTCAAGAGAAATATTGCATCAATTGAAAAGAAAATAAAAAATAACTAAATTTTGAAGTTAGGTAGAAGAATAATTTATGAATAATTACTGTATATATCACAAGGGTAATTTATCCTTTATTTTAAAAAGGGTAAAGTAGAATTAACCAAAATATTTCCTCCTAAGCCCATAAAATGTTTGCATCCTCGCACGTGGCAGTAGGACAATATGCATATATTAGAAGTCTACAATACTATGATTGTGGTGCTGGATTGACGCATGAGATGATATCATTAAAACTTAGATTGTTTCAGGACATCAAAGCATGAGAGATGTCGTTAATTAATGTAGAACACAATCCTCATTTATTTGGCAACTTAACGAAGTTAAGAAATTTGAGGTTGAGAAAACTAAGTTTAATTTGAAAAGATATATATGGCATCAATTGATTTATGTACTTGGATCACATCATATCATCTATCTTGCTTTTGTACTATATATATATATGAATTCTAATTAGTTACTTTATGTATGTTTATTTGCAAAATATAAATTTGTGTGTGACTGAAACAAGTAAGTTGGATCGTCCAAAATTGGATAAACAAACTTTGAACATTTACTTGAATATAATATTTCTATATATATCTAGATTATCCATTAATAAATATGCATGGCATAACCGATTGTTTTAAGAAAGATTAATTAAGCAAGGGGAATTTTTATTTATTTATTTATTTATTTTAAGACCACAATGGTACCTTTCTGTGCCTCTCTAGAAAGGGATAGATGGCCTTAGCTTAGTTATTCTACAAGCTAAGGTGCGATCGTTCTTTTTATATATGTAATTAAATTCTTGCTATTTTATTTGTTATCAGTGTTGGTTCTCATGGAAAATTTAATTTTGCCGAGGTTTTTTCTTTTTCTTTACTCTTTAATGTTACTGTCTATTAACTTAATCTTGCAGGACAAATAGTTTCATGTAAAATCTAATTTTTATTGACCCAAAAGAATAAATTTTAGCATAACACAAGTATAAAGAAATTAAAAACCCATACAAATTAAAAAAAGAAAAAACTTTTCTGTGTGTCACACACTTATTAAATACCAATTCTATGACCAAATTGTAGGTCACACGCTTTTTTTTTTCTTATTTAATTTCTTCACCTGTACTTCTAATAGATATAAAAATTGTAAGGTGCATAAAAAAATATTTTCAGTAAATTTAGTTGTTGTGGATCTAAGAAAAACTATCAATAAATTGAGTCTTATTTTTTTGGTAATCAAGTGTTAACATATCCGTGCAACGTACTACATAAACACATAATCATGCATCTGTCTTACACTCTTACAACTGCATTTAGTTAGCCCAGCTTATACATTGAACTACAATTTAAGTATCTAACTAACCTTGTCTTATTAAGAATCTGAAGCAAATATATATGGGTTGATTTTTTTTTTTTTTTTGTTGCTAGTGTCTTCTCTATTTTAGCTCTGGCTTCATCTGATAGTTTGTTTTTTTTTTTCTCTAAAAAAGTATATGTAGCTTTCAACTCAAAAAAATAAGTTATACAAACTAAAAACTAAACAAGGGTCCATAACTCAGTGGTAGAGCATTTGACTGCAGATCAAGAGGTCATCGGTTCGAACTCGGTTGGGCCCTTTAAAATTTAAATTTTAATTTATTAAGGCTGATGAAATGTTGTTTAAGGATGAGTATCATCCATTAACTACTTTAAATTTAAGTGACATGCATAAAATTAAAATTCAAATAAATCGTTTAATTACTAGCAAACTAGATAATAACAATTAATTAAATATTTTTCTTCACGTTAACAACTAATCTACACATTTAGTAAATTACATTACCATAACTAACTATATGATAATTGAATTTATGTATATAAATTAACAATTAACCGAAAAATTTATGAAAAATTCTGTTAACGAATTACCTCATTAATATTTATTAACTAAATTAATATTATCATGTAAAATAAATTCAAATAAATCGTTTAATTACTAGCAAACTAGATAATAACAATTAATTAAATATTTTTCTTCACATTAACAACTAATCTACACATTTAGTAAATTACATTACCATAACTAACTATATGATAATTGAATTTATGTATATAAATTAACAATTAACCGAAAAATTTATGAAAAATTCTGTTAACGAATTACCTCATTAATATTTATTAACTAAATTAATATTATCATGTAAAATAAATATTATGATAAAAATTAAATTTTCAAAATTTAAATCAAATTCTCAATCTTCAACTCTAAATCACTTATCATTAAATCCTAAAATTCTAAATCCTCTAATCTTAAAATTAAAATCTTAAATCATCCAACTCTAAACAAAAAACCACAAATCCTAATTTAATTTCTTAATCATAAATCTTAAACCATTAAATTCTAAACTCTAACCAATTTAATAAAAAGAGGCCACTCAGATAAAAATGCCTAAAACATCTTCTTTTTAAAAGATGTTTTCATATTGTGTTTTAACTGGTTTCTATATAATTTATTCGGTATTCCTCATCACATATTATTAAATTTCTCAAAAGATTTTCTTTTCAAAAACAATAAAAAATATTTAATTTGGACTAAAACAAAAAAGGTAATAGATTAACTATTAGATTTTTTTTAAAAGATTATTTACATAAAAAAATACATCACATTCATCAATATATATATATATCAAAAACAAGCTCTTCAAATTTTTATAAATAAAAAAATAATTAATTTTTATTCGTATAATATATAAAATAATTACTATATTATTATTATATTATAGACTAAAATTTACTAATTTAAATTTTTTTTTATTTTTAATATAAGCATTAGAAATAAATAATTTTTTTTATAACAAGATGTAATGTAATAAAATATATATAATATTAATTAGTTTTTAAAAATTCTGAAAAGATGTTTTTTTCTAATAAAGTGTTATTAAAAAATTAACATTATAAAAACTAATTTCAACCAATATGATATAATAGGTTATTAAATATATTTAATACAAAACACATTGAATATAAATTTTTATTGAGTTTAAATTTTAAGTAATTTTTAATTGAATTTCGAATATTTTTATTTTAAAGAGTTAGAATATTTTAACATCATTTTTTTCGTATCTTTTTAATTGAGTCTTTGATTTTTTTTAAATTATAAACCTTATTTATAATTAAGAGTAATGTTTTAACACCACCAATTAGTCACACATATAAAAATACAAGAATAATTCTATTGTCATAATTATAATCTAACTTTATAAGTAATACAATACAATGAAACTATATATAAGTAATATAACTAAATTTTATCTATATCTATAGTTATTGTTTATAAATAATATAATTAAATTATATTTATGTTTATAATTAAAATATGAATAAAAATACAAAAAATTATCAGAATGGTTAATTTTTTTTATTCATAATTTTTTTATTATTTTTGTTGTGAAAAGTTTAATTATTTTAATAATTAATTATTTTTTAAAAAAGATAATTGAATAATACAAAAAAGTCTTATTAAGAGTAATTTATTTATATATGATTAAAAAATAGTTGAATAATTATATATGATAAAAAATTAATATCATTAAAAAATAAAAATAAAATTTATTTTAAAATTAAAAATAAAGTTTATTTAAAAATAAAATTAAAAATCATGGTTTTTTTTCCAAAATTTATCTACGAGTAATTCTATAAATATTTTATAATGAATAAAAATATTAAACTCGTACTAAAATTTATTCTAATAAAATTTATTTTTATTCTACTAAACGTTAAATAAACTATTGAAAATAATTTTGTTTCCTCCATTAGAGAAGAATGATAAACTTCCATACTTCTATTATGTTATGGCAATAATTTAGCCTGTTATTTTTTAATGTACATAATAATAATAATAATAATAATAATAATAATAATAATAATAATAATAATAATAATAATAATAATAATAATAAACAAGTATATCACAGTAAAAAAGGAAGCACGTCACCAAATAATTTATCATCCGAATTATATAAGAATAAAATTGATAATATGAGGGCTAACACTACAAAAATCAATAACAAGGTTAGGGACTTACAAAACATTTCTTAAGATCATAAAAAAAACGTTTATATTTGTGTGATATATAAAACAATTATCATATTATTATTATGATTACATTATATATATATATATATATATATATATATATATATATATATATATATATATATATATGAGCAACAAAAGTCCAACTGTTATAAAGTAAAATTTTCTTTTAATATTTGATTAAATGTTCTTGTATTTAGTATTTTTTTTTGGCACTTCTTCTTAGTTAAAAATATAATTATTATAATTTTTTAGTTATTATTGCTAGGGGTGTTTACAGATGGAATATGGCTGAAATTTTGATCCAATCCGCACTAAATTCATTAGATCAAATTCGATATCCGCACTTCTATGTTTGGATTAGATATCAAATATATCCATAAAATAAAAATATTAAAAAAATTTATTTTTATAAAAAAAGTCAATACTTTTTTTGTTTACGTTTTTTAAACATATTTACTTCTATCTTATTAGAGTGTGAATTCGATTCGATCCAATCCGATCATCTTACATATCAGATCATATCCTCAAATTACAGATCAGATACGGATAAAATACTATAGATTTATATGGATATGATATAATCTATGAACACCCCTAACTACTACTATAGGTTCATTGTTGCAAAAGAATGCTTCTTTTATTATAAACCATTATTAGATATTAATTACCATTAAAACAACTTAATTATCAACAAAGAGATAATACTTATTGGTCTCTGAAATTATATTCGTATTTCAATCTATAGTTGTAAAAATCAAACTGATATATAGTTGTAAAAATCAAACTGAATCGGCTGGTTCGACCGAAAAATTAGTGAACCGGACTAGTCCGGTTCGATTTACTCTTTAGACCGTTTAAGGAATTAAACCGGTGTGAACCGGTAAGAATCGGTCTAATCGAACTGGTGTGCTTGAAATTTTTTTTAAAATGTCTCCACAAGGTCTCGAACCAAGAACCTTGGAGAAAAAGCAGTCTCTACTTGCCACTTAGCCATTGCACTTTTAAATACTATATTTGACAAATACTAATTATATAGTATACATAAATATCTAATTTAATTTAATTTTTATTTTTTCTATTTTTAAAATTAATTATATTTTAATTATATACCATTATTAATATAAATATAAATTTCACTAAAAATTTATTAATTTACTTGATCTATTTTATTGCTAGTATTGTGATTAAGGTTATTTGTTTTGATGTTAGTGTTAAAATCTATTGATATTATAGTTAGATGATAGGCTTTGTGAATTAATTATTTTTTTATTGTGTTAAAATAAGATACTATTGTAGTATTAAAATTTTATAATTTTTTATATTAGTTATTTTTAGAAGTTGAGACTTGATTCTTCGTAAAATGTTAGTGAAGATATATATTTCAAATTTTAATTTTAATTTTAAGTTTTTAACTATTTTATATTTTATATTTACGTGAGACCGGTTTTATCGGTTCAACCAGTAATTTATCGGTTGAACCAATAAACCAGTGAACCAGTAGCTTGACCGGTTTGATCACTGGTTCGGTTCTAACAACTATGTTTCAATCTAATTTAAAAAATTTTAATTTACTCAATTTAGTCTCCCAACTTAATAGTTATGACTCACATTGGTTCCTAATCTTATTTTTGTCACTGTCTCACAAAATCGTTAACGACATGCTGAGATGGACTAACGACTGCTACATTATACATTCTAGCGACTATTTGATGTGACAATTGAAATTTTTTTTTACCTTTTTTTTTTCAACTAAACACTTAAAACCCTAATATGAGTCACGGATACCTAAGTTAAAAAATCAAACTAAGTAAATTGAAACTTTAAAAATCAGATTAAAGCTCGAATATAACTTCAAAATAGAACTTTAACTTATGTAGTGATTAATTTAAATGAGAATCAAATAAATCAAAATTCAACATAATTTTTATCAACGTTTTCAAATTCAAAATTTCTATACCAAAATTAACTAGGATTTTTCTTTAAATTAAAAATTTAATGAAATAGTGACTTTAATTATCTTAATCAATGTCCAAATTAATTACTTTTATGTCTTAAAAAAACTGTATATAAGAAGAAAATAATTAATTTATCTACTTTAATAAATAGTTATTTTACTAAAAATGAAAGAAACTATTTTTTTAAAATTTTTTAAGAACTAATTAATATTATATATATTGTTAAACTACATTTAGTTATAAAAATTTTATTTATTTCTAATATTTATATTGAAAATAAAAAAATTAAATTAGTGAATCTTAAACTATAATATAATAATATAATAATTATTTTATATATTGTACGAATATAAATTAATTATTTTTTTATTTATAAAAATTTTAAGAGACTTGATCTTGTTATATATATATATATATATATATATATATATATATATATATATATATATATATATTTTATGAATGTGATATATTTTTTTATATAAATAATCTTTTAAAAAAAATCTAATAGTTAATCTATTACCTTTTTTGTTTTAGTCTAAATTAAACATTTTTTATTATTTTTGGAAAGCAAATCTTTGAGGAATTTAATAACATGTGATGAGAAATACCGAATAAATTATACAGAAACTAATTAAAATACAACATAAAAACATCTTTAAAAAAAATGTTTTAAACGTCTTTATCTGAGTAGCCTCGTTAATTTTAAACACTAAATCCTAAAGCATCCTACACTAAATTCTAAATCAAGCAATACAAAACTTTAAATATTAAATTATTTTATTTATGAGTTTAAAATAAATAAAATAAAAAAATTTAAAAAGTTTATAATCCAATTTTAATATGTTAATTTTTATTTAAATATTAGAAATAGAAAATAAAAAATAATTTATTAGAATTTTTTATAAAATTTTTATTTGAAAACATCAATTTTTATTAAAATACTTATTATTTCATAATTTTATGAATGAATTAAAATAAAAATAAAAAAATAAAAAAATTACAATCCAAGTGACAAAAAAAGGAGCTAAATAATTGTATAAATAAATGATATCATTCTGTATCTAATAATAAATATCGATAATAGTCTAGTTGATTTTTATTAATGGATTAATATATAAAAGTGGCAATATTTCTTTTAATAAATATCTGATCATCTTTTTTTATGCATATTATTATTATTATTATTATTATTATTATTATTATTATTATTATTATTATTATTGAAAGATGATTTAAAATGTAAAATGTGAAAAGATTATTTTGATAATGATATATGGTACGTAGAGTTTAATTTGTAGATAAACTATTAGACCATTACAAAAAAATTTTAACCAGATTAGTTATAATGAACAAAATTAATTAATCAAAATATCTAGCTATCACGTGTCGTAAGTCTCAATATAACCTGCAAAGGAGCTTTAAGTTACAGAAAATATCTAGAATCGCATTCTCTCTCTGGACACTTATCTCACAGTTGTGTTGACAACAAAAACAAAACATACAGATGTAGACCATGCAAAAGAACATTGGAAACAGATGAGAACGTTTTTATTCTAGAAAGAAACAAACAAACATGTTACATTCTTGAGGGGATCTATATATTCCCCTTCACCAACTGATGTTATTCTTAGCTACATCCATCACAACAAGTACACAAATTTGTTTGTGTGAATGATTAACTATTGTTACAACATATAATATAACATAAATTCATCACCTCATACAATTAGTATAAATTCTAATCACCTAACCCACTAATATTAATGGTAACTTTAACACCAAATTCTTTATTTTTTGGCGCATTAAAAAATACAGATGTAATTCTCTTAATGTTAATGATAACTTCAACACCAAGAGTTGAAGAGTTTTTAAAATTCTAAAATTTTAAATTCTCTAATCTTAAAATCAAAATCTTAAACTATTTAACTCTAAATTCTAAACAAAAAACCACAAACCGTAATTTAGTTTTTAATTATAAATCTTAAACCATTTAATTCTAACCAATTTAATTTTAAACCATAAATCCTAAAGCATCCTACATTAAATTTGAAAATCAAACAATACTAAATTCTAAATACTAAATTATTTTATTTATTAGTTTAAAATTAATAAAATAAGAAAAAAAATTTAAAAGCCTTACAATCCAATTTTAGTATGTTAGTCTTTATTTAAATATTAAAAATAGAAAGTAAATAATAATTTATTAAAAATTTTTTATAAAATTTTTATTTGAAAACATCATTTTTTATTAAAATACTTATTATTTCATAATTTTATGAATAAATTAAAATTAAAAGGTAAAAGATACAAAAATAAAAAAAATAAAAAAATTACAACCCAAGTGACAAAAAAAAAAACGAGCTAAATAATTATGTAAATAAATGATATCATTCTGTATCTAATAATAAATATCGATAATAGTCTAGTTGATCTTTATTAATGGATTAATATATAAAAATGACAATATTTATTTTAATAAATATCTGATCATCTTTTTTTATGCACATTATTAACATTATTATTATTATTATTGAAAGATGATTTAAAATATAAAATGTGAAAAGATTATTTTGATAATGATATATGGTACGTAAAGTTTAATTTATAGTTGAACTATTGGACCATCACAAAAAAATTTTAACCAGCCCAATCTCATCTCTATCTACTAGTTATAATGAACAAAATTAATTAATCAAAATATCTCGCCATCTCAATATAACCTGCAAAGGAGCTTTAAATTACAGAAAATATCTTCAATCACATTCTCTCTCTGGACACTAATCTCACAGTGGTGTTGACAACAAAAAGAAAACATACAGATGTAGACCATGCAAAAGAACATTGGAAACAGATGAGAACGTTTTTATTTTAGAAAGAAAGAAACAAACATGTTACATTCTTGAGGGGATCTATATATTCCCCTTCACCATAACACATCTTCATCAACTTATATTATTCTCAGCTGCATCCATCACAACAAGTACATAAATTTATTTGTGTAGATAGTTAATTATTATTACAACATACAACATAACCAAAATTTACCATCCTATATTCACCATCCTATACAACTAGCACGAATTCTAATTACCTAATTCATTAATATTAATGATTATTTTAACATCAAATTCTTCACTTTTTAGTGCATTAAAAAATATAGATATAATTTTCTTAATGCTAATAGTAACTTTTAACGCCAAATTTGTGAAGAGAATTTTGAAGTTACCATTAGCATTAAAAGAATTAGATCTGTATTTTTTAATACGCCGAGAAGTAAAAAATTTGGTATTGAAGTTATCATTAGCATTGGTGGATTAGGTGATTAACATTTGTGCTAGTTGTATGAAGTGGTGAATTTAGGTTATGTTATATATTATAACAATAGCTAACCATCCACACAAACAAATTTGTGTACTTGTTGTGATGGAATTTGTACTTGTGATCGATGTAGCTGAGAATAACATCAGTTGATAAAGATATGCTAGGGTCAAAAGAAATATATAAATCCCCTGGTGTTGTAAGTATATTTCAGTGCACCAATAAGTTTAGTGACTCAAACTTGGATCTGTATTGACCATTTATACATCTCCTCATCAGGAACTGGGATAGAAAATGTTGTCAACCCAGTATCCAAGTCATACTTGAACTCGGTTTTGGTTCCGCCGACGGTGCACTTTAATGGACGTTGGGAGGAGTATACACCAAATCTCCCACTTCCCCTCACTTTCAGAGAAATAGTTGCTGCTGCTGCTGCTGCTGCTGCTGATCGGTTAGAACTCGGATCATTGGTCACTTCAGATGAAGCCTCACCATCATATAGTTCCATGTTGTTGTTCTCAGAAACTTTATGGATTTCAACTTGGTCCACAGCTCCTCCAGTGTTGAACATGTCCAGAAGTCCTATTGCTGCAAACGAGATACTCGAGGTAATTTCCTGTCCAATGCTAATACAATGATTAGCAAAGTTTTGGACCAAAGAAATCAATTTGGTACATCATTGGATTAATGTATCTGGATACAATAACAGAGGCTTTACCTCCACAGGACAGAAATGGAACAGCTCATACTCCAGAACATTTAATATCACCGGAACTGAAGCACCATTTGATAGCCGAATTATGTCACCTGAAAACACAGCAAGGTGTTTGTGCCCTGGCCCTTGAGGTATTTAGAATGATGGTATTTGATTTTATTAATGAAGCGAAACTAGTACCTGATCTGTAAGCATAGGCAATAACATCGCCACGCCAACCAGGACCGGCGACTTGAGCTATGAGATCGACATCAGAGGCACCAACGGAGCTGGAGAGAGTGCCAGGAGATGCATCATGGATGCGGATCCTCTTCTCTACCTTACACCATCCAGCACCTTGGCAGTTAAATGCACCCACTACTCCAGAGTATTTGTTCAAGTTCCATATTTTGAGTAAGCTGGAATTAGCAATTCATCATTTAAATATTCAGCAAATTATGTCCAAATAACATTGAAATTAAAGAACATATGAATAAGTCAAAAAACCTCGTCCCATCTCTTGCAGGATCGGCGAAGAGGCAATCGAGAGTGGGCCTTCCGGGTAACTGAGCACGGAGAACTGAACCATCAGGGAGAACCAGCTTCTTAAGAAGATCAAAGTCGTGGTTGCCTGGCTTGTCACTGCAAAGAACCATCATAAATGAAATCTGGTCATTTCATTTCTAGGTATGTTATCTATCGGTTCTCAACTAACAACTTCACGTGAAAATAACTGAGTTTTCTCCTATTGTTTACCTAACATAGATTGGACATCCACCGATTGCGCGAGCTGCGGCGTGATACTCGGCTGCTGGATGTAAACTCTGGAATTGCAAAGAAACAAGGAGACAATCATAGAATTTGAAACTTCCCAATACTACATTTAAAAGGTTATCATTGAACTATTCACTTTAACTTACATGAAACATGTCCCAGTCTGGCTGCATGAATTCTCCAAGGAAAAGTGTGTTGTATGCTACAGATGAAACATGGACGGTATGAGAGGCCGGATCATGCGGGTAAAAATCATCCGATGCTCTCACAACAGCAGTCTGCTTAGAACTATAGAGGCCATCAGTGTTGTGACACATACAAGCGATGCATCCATTATCAGGAAAGTTATGAGCAATTGAAGCCTCGAGTGCATGATGATAGCTGCGTGTGAGCATGACTCTGCCGCCGTGTCCAGCACCAAGGGTCTCAATGATGTTCTGAACATCAACCTTTACTCCATCTACTCCACATGAAGCCAAGTAAGCATGGAGCTCATTGTAGAAATCGAAGACCTTCTCTGGGTGCACTAGACCAAGGCCATGGACAGCTAGGCTGTCCATGACGATGTCGGGTTGGTTCCCGAGTATGCCGGGAGACTGTACTGGATAGGCCAATGCAGATTCATAGTGCTCCATCCCTTCTGCTGCTGGCTTCACTCCACCCCAATAACCAGCTAGAGCATGCCATACATAAACATTTCTGTCCCAAAATGAAAAATTCGTTAATTGAGAGATGCCAAAGTACTAATTCACGAGTTTGTTGCCTCAAAATTTCTTCATGGAATTTAATGATGCTAAGACATACTTCACGTTGTAATTTTTCTTTGCTTCATCTACAACATGCTTCAGGCCTAAGTCTTGTTCATTGTTCTGTTCATTCTTCTTTTGGAATTTGGCATTTTCTTTTATACCAGTCAACCTAGTAGCAAACCTGCAATGATTCGATAATTTCCAAGATCTCAATTGCATGTGATGTAAGCTGTAACAAAAACAATATAACTAATTACATCAAACAGAAATATTACTGTGCTCCTTCTTGTACGACGCAATCATCAGCTTCGTTTGGTTCACTTTCAATCTGTTGCCAACCGTCATCTATGATGATGAACCGTGGCGGTGTACCTCCTTCTGATAGACTGCAATTACATTGAATAGATTTCAATGTTCAATTAATATTCAAACATCAGAAACAAACCAATATATGATACAAAATGCTCTCACTAGCTACCTTTTCAGGCCTTCTTCAACACCGTCGGCAGTAACATCAGTATAGAAAGCATCCCATGTACACCAGCCAAACCAGTCAACAAAAGATGGCAACTGCATAAAACCAACAAAAACAAAATTACAATATCCCTTAGATATTATTAACTTGTGATAATCATATCTCAACATAATAGTACATGGAAAATGATCTTACCCTTTTCTTCTCGCGATGAGAGAAAGTTTGCATGCGGTTTTCCACGGCCCTTGAATGAGAAAGTAGAACAAAAAGGGAATTAGTAAAACCATTGTTATCAAAATTCAAAGGTTTGAGAAAGGGTGGCACTTACTTCACAGCCTGATTGATAACTTCGAAGGGGTTCGTTCCAGCATGGATGTAGACAAGGTTAAGGCCTTGCCTGGTAACAACATCCTTGTCTCCTGCAAAACCAAAATCACATACCAAAAGGAAAAGGGTCGTTTGCCATCCAATACATATATTCTCCAAAGCTATAAACTCCATTGGATAGTGTGATTGAGTGGTTTATCCAGTGCAAATCGTAGAAGTAATAAGCCACTTGGCTGAGGGGGGATTGAACTGAATTCAACCATGACCTCCATAGCTATAAGCTAAGCTAAGCTAAGCTATGGAATTGTGGTAGCAGGGTTTCATGTAATATAAACCAAATAGTACTCACCACTCTCCAAACAAATCTCCAGCTCGTTCTTGTCGTTGCCTTGCAGGACGGCACGGAATTGGCCTTCAAGGAGAGGAAGCATAACAATGTAGATTGTTGCAGAATTGTCTTCGTCAATCTCACTGCCATTGCTCTCAATGAGCATAAATTGTGTCTCAAGGGGGACATCCCTTCCACATTTTCCCATCCTCTGGGTCATCCACCATAACTTGAACCGGAAACAACACATGAACCGTAATCCGCTGCACATAAAACCATTTTTTCCATAAAAATTACTAACATCAGATTCATGCTAGTCATCACAAAACCTCTACCTAAATAGCACAAGGAAATATTACTTAGCTTGTTCATGCCCCTAATTATAAGTTAATACTCATTACTCATTACGTGATGTATTAGTTCAAACTGTAGTAATGAAAAGGAATGATTCAATTGAAATGAAAAATTAAGAGTAAAAGAAGAGTGCATGCTTATATACTAATAGCTGTAACTAACTAATTTAATTATTAACTATTAATTTAATGCACGTAAGTCTAATATGATGTGAACATTTTACACGCATTCTATTATACATTTTGTTGCCTTCTCTGTCAGTAAAATGGTCTAATTCTTGGTCTTTTTAAATCATAATTACCCACAATAAAATAATTCTATTTTCTTCTAAAAATATATAAAGAATAGAGCTAAGCTCCAAATAGTCTCAGAATTACCCCACGCACTAAAACAGTCTTAGAGATAAGTACACAATATTAGTTCGTAACATTATGATAAATCACTCCATTAACATCATGTACTATTGCAAATCATATTGATATGATTGGTGTAGTTAGTAATAAATCACATAAAACAAAATTAATTAGGACTATAAGTTAGATATAAATTATCTCAAGATAGTAAGAAAACGGAGTTGGAAGAACATACTCTAGAACACCCATGGGAAAGACATGGAGACTTTTACTGTTGGAAGCAGTGGCACCAACAAATGCACCAGTGACAAGGCTATTGTCGGAACTCGGGACAAGTTGAATATTGTCTGGCACCCCTCTCAGTATGGGCTTTCCATGAACAACCAAGTTGCCATCGTTAACACTAATCTTAACTATCACCGCCATCTTTAAACACTTCACCACTGATTCATTACCACCATCATAATAACACACAAATTAATATATATTACAAAATAATTAAATTCAATATTTATAAACTATACATTATTACGATATTATTATTATTAGTATTAACGAGTATTCAATAAATATAGGACTTAATGATGGTTGTTTACGGTGGTGACAAGGGATGGTAAAGGTTGAAAAGTTGAGTTATTGCGACGTGGATCTGACGAAGGAAGAATTCAAGTTAGTGATTTTACTGATATAGCCCTTACCATCTTCGTCATATTTAGAATATAAATGATGCGAAAATGAAATTTATGCAAAGGTCAGTCGCTCAGAGATAGTTTAGTTTTTCTCGCAGATACGAAGATAATTTTCTAATTATATATAATATTTTACGAATTTTATGAAAGTATAACCAACTTATCAGTAAAAAAAATTTCAAATCTAGAACTCACCAAAAAAACTTAAAAGAGTTCGGATCAGCTAATGAAAATTTACGTAAAAGATGAAAATTTATGGAGAGATTACTGTGAATTTTGTCTTGTGAGTGAGACAGGTAGGGAGGAGTTTGAAGATCTTGGAGTTTTATACCCACTCTGATGTTAAAGATCGAACAAGTTCTGGCTTACAGTGTCATCCAGATTGTGACGCGTGGTATTTTAAAAGAAAGTTAACAAAGCCTGCAGAGTACACGTGGAGAAGCATGGAGAGTACACCTGGGTACGTGTGATTGTGACGTCTGGAGTGTTTTTTTTGAGTTGAATTTTGTACTCGTATCCAATGTTAATATATAAATAATTGAGATTTTTAAGTAGTATGAAAACTTGATAATTAAATTTATGAATAATTTTTTTTCTTTAGAAAAAAAATACTTAAAATTAATATGATAATATGTATTTATTTTTTGTTAATAATTTTTTTATATTTTTAATATAATAATATTTATCTATGTAAAAATAAATTATTTTAGAAGTCATATCCAAAATATTTTAGATACTACAATTTAACATAGATTAATTTTTATGATCATTAAAAAATTTGTTAGAATATTACAGTAATTTTCATAAACTATTAAAAAATTATGTGTTAGTTATTATTCATCTTTTTCTCTAGCATGAAATAAAAAAATTGAATAAAACAAATTAAATTTTTATTAAGATAGCATCTTCAAATAAGAATTCTGTTGATTAATATTTTTTTAATATTTAATACACTTGTTGAAAATTTTGGAAAAATAGTGTACTTTTATGTTTGCTTCAACTGAAATTCATCTTAATTCTAACTATATTTATTTGTCACAAATTTTTTAAAATGTTATTGATTACAAATTAAAAAAAAAAGCAAAAAAAATTATATTTCTGTAGAAGTATTCATTTGCTTACGTTTGTAACGTAAAAATGGACAAAATATAATTCAATAAGTCCATCTCAACGGGTAAAATTAATTTAAGATGACAGACTATTTAAAATAAATAAAAAAATGAGAAATTTATATTTTGTAAAAGTATCAAATTCTTACATGTTCAATAAAAATGACATAGAAAATAGATAGATAAGTCCTGTCTAAAAATTAAAACTGCTATTATTATTTGTCAACTTGAAGTAAAATTTTAAAAATTATAGTTAGCATCGGATCTGTATGTGCAGATAAAATTAGTCTAAAAATATATACTGTTTAATGAAAAATAGAAAAATAGAGAAAATTTTATATTTCTACAAAAGTATCAGTTATTAGGTTGTTTACATATATAATGTAAAAACAACGCATAAAATAATTGAGTAAGTCCAACTTTAGAATTAATACTATTATTATTATTCATCAACTTCTTGAAGAAAAAATGTTCAAAATTAATAATTAACAGCAACTGCAAATAAAACTGGTCTAAAAAGGTATACTACTTAAGATTAAAAACTAAAAAAAATGAAAATAAATTTATATTCTTGTAAAAATATCTTTTTACATGTACAATCAAAATTACACAAAAAATAATTAGATAAGTTTTGTTATGGAACTGATACTATTTTTATTATTATTAATCAATTTAAAAAAAATGTTGGAGATTATAGTTAGCAATAAATGCAGATAAATTAATACAAGAAAGTATATTGTTTAGAATTAAATGCAAACAAAAAAAATTGAGAATTTATATTTTTACGAGACTATCAATTTGCAGTTAATTTACTTATATGTGCATGGTAGAAATAGTACAGTATTATTATTCCTCAACTTAAAAAAAATATTTAAAATTATAGTTAACCATAAAAAATATACTATTAAGGATCGAAAATATAGAGAAGGAAAAGTATATAGAATTAAGAGGTAATCAGCCAAAAAACAAACAACTTAATTAATTTATAATTATATTTAATTAATTTTATTTGTTTTTAATTTATAATATTGAATATTAATTGTTTTTCACCTCAAATTAAAATTCTGAATGATATGTTAGAGAATTAGGGGCGGGGAGCAGGGAACTCTGCTTTCAACAATTTCGATCTTTAGTATATAAAAAAATTTAGTATGAAAAAGAAACGATATTTATTAGAAGAAATATCCTAATGTCTAGCATAAAGCATCATCCACGTAGAAATTTTAGATTCACCAAAAAGTATTTGACTGATTTTTAGCTGATACTCTCTTATTTTCCTAGCATTGTTGATAGAATAAGAAAAAATATATTCTTTCATTTTAAAAATATTTTACTGCACTACATCGAATACTCCGTATATGAATAATTTTTAAATTACAACTTATAAAAAAATACATATCCAATGCCTTTAAAAATCTTAATAAAAAATAAAATATCAGGAGAGGAGAAGATAATTTAAAATTAGCTAATGATTATAGTATAATATCATCCAAATATTTTTTTCACTTCCAAGAGACAAACTAGATATCATACCATCTCTACATTTAAGAGTCAGAATTACTTAAATAGTACTCGTTTTCTTACACTTTCAACCACGCTCATATATTCTAAATTATAAGACCAAAATTTCAGTGTAGTATATTGACTCACCAAAAATACTTCGTATTCTTTAATCTATTATATTGTATTATATTATATATATATATATATATATTAGATTTTTCTCTTATGAATTAATAAATATATTATATAATCATTATCTTATGGTTATCACTTTATTTGTTGTTAATAACATGTGTACGACGAATACTTCTTTTTCATAACATAAGAAATAATGTAAATAATGAATTAGCTTTTTTTATATGTGTTAAAAAAATATCAACATTATTTTATCACTAATAGTTAATATACGTTAAATTTTTGTTCAGTCGCTACGTTTAAGTATGAATTTTTTAATATGTAAAAAATTTGCTAAAAATTTTAGAAAAATAATACTTTATGTATGTTTTAATTTATTTTAATTTTGACTACATTTATATTGTCACAAAATTTTTAAAATATTATTAATTGTAAATTAAAAAAGTGAAAGAAATTTATATTTCTATAAAAATATTAATTTACTTACATATGTAATGTGAAAATAATACAAAATACGATTAGCTAAGTTCTATCTTAAAACTAATACAAGTTAAATTGAAAAAAATATTCGAAATTATAATTAATAGATCTAAAAAGGTGTACTATTTAAAAAAAGATAAATTTATATTTTTATAAAAGTATCAGGTTGCTTATATGTGTAATAAAAATAGCGCGGAAAAATAATTAAATAAATCCTACATTAAAACTAATACTACTATTATTATTTGTTAACTTAATTATAGTTAGCAAATAAATCCGGTCTAAGAATATATTTTATTTAGGACTAAAAACAAAAAAAAAGAAAAATTTATGTTTCTATAAAAATATCAGGTATCAGGTATCAGAATGTTTACATGTACAATGTAAAAATGATAAAAAATAATTGGATAAGCCCTATTTTAAAACTAATACTACTATTATTATTATTCATCAATTTAAAAGAAAATATTTAAACTATAAGATAAAATTGGTCCAATAAGATACATTACTTAGAAAAAAATGAGATTTTTTTTATTTTTGTGAAAATATTTTTTTGTTTACATTGCGATAAAAATGACGTAAAAATAATTGGGTATGTCTTCTCTTAAAACTAATATTATTACTATTATTAGTTAACTTAAAAAAATGTTGAATATTATAATTAGCAATGCAATTAAAATTAATACAAGAAAATACATTATATAAAACCAAAAACAAAAAAATATTGAGAGAAATTCATATTTTTGTAAAATGTATAAGTTTGCTTACATGTATTTTTGTACAAATAGCACACAAAATAATTGGGTAAAAATTACTATTACAATTATTATTAGTCAACTTAAAGTAAAATAAAATTATAATTTACAATAAATATAAATAAAATTGGTATAAGAAGGCACACTATTTAAAACTAAGGACATAGAATACCTACTAATTCGTTACTCAAAACCTGGCCCACCACAACAATTTCAGAATCGGTTTTCACTAAAGAGGATAAGCTCCCCGAGAATCTCTTCAACCTAACCACTACAACTCCAACAATCAGAATAATAGCACTTAGACTTCGTCAAACCAAAGAAAAAGATACGAGTAATCGCCTAAAGGTAACTCTATATATACAAGTGACTCATTCTAGGTAGACAATTTACTCTATCTTAATTTTGAATACTCTCATACTCTTACTGACTTGAGCGTTGGAGTCCCTTTGCAGGTGTCCACCGCTGCCGTCCTAAGAAGGAGACGACGTTCCTCCAAGGAAAAGCAAGTTCAAGCGTCAGTAGAACGAGCTATACCTCGGCGGGATCTTTCACAGAGAAACATTTGGCGCCCACCGTGGGGCCCGAAATTTTCTAACCCCACAATTCTTTATCCTCTGTACCTCTTCATCTTTTTTGCAGGTCACGACGCATGGCAGACGAACACAGCCACACTCCCTCAAACCCTAGTCCTGCCGAGCTGCTGGCCATCAATGAGACCCTCCGGGCCAAAAATCAGAAAATGGCCGAACTTTTACGCTAGAGGCAGCACAGTCATAGCAAAGGAGGGGAGCACAAGAATGCTGAAGACAAAGATAACAATGATGAACACACATCGGAGGTAAAACAACTATACCTAATCCCCCGAAAATAACTACCAAAAGAATCGATGATGAACATACATCAGAGGCAAACACACTATACCTACCATCGCTTCCTTCTTCCTCTTTCTGTTCTTCTTTTTTTTTCTTTTTGAAGAATATGAATGTCTTTTTTATTTTTTAATTTTTATTGTTGCTAATTTTGGATCTGAAGTTACGGTGATAATTGTTAAATTGTTGCTAAATCTAAAATTTCTGTTAATTTATTTTGCGGATATTGTTGTTGCTGTTGATTCATTTTGATTTTGGTGTTACTGAAAGTGTGTTGCTGTTGCTGAATTTGTTGAATTTGTTATTGAATTTGTTGTTGCTGAATTTGGTTGTTGCTGTGCTTAATTTGTTTGTTAAGTTGAACGAAAACTTGTTGTTAATGGAGTTTGAGGAGAAAAAAATGGGGGTTGGTATAGAAAGAGAAAGGTAGGTGAGGGAAGAAGCTTAGGTTGAGAGTTTGAGTTTATTAGATTGTTGAGGAGAGAACAAAGTTTGAGTCTTTGATTGGAGGAAGAAATGGGTTGGGAGAATGATGGAGAAAGAGAGGGATAATGAAACTGCTACAAATGGTGAAATTTAATTTTTTATTTTATATTTTTTATTTATAATTTATTTTTTACAAGTGTAAATTTATCTTTTTAGAGTGAAAATTATTATTTTAAAGTATTTTTAAACGTTGGGGATGATTTTAATAAGAAAAAAAAGTGAGAGAAGATTTTGGTTTTAACCCTATACCTTAAAGACGAAAAAAGTACTTAACCCTAAAAATAATTAAGTAAGTCCTACTTTAAAATTGATATTATTACTATTATTTGACAATTTAACAAAAATTAAAAATTATATTAGCAGCATATGTAGATATAACTAGTTTAAAAAAGTATACTATTTAAACATAAAATATTTATTATATTCTTTAATCTATTATATTGTCTGCTTATATATATGTGAAAAAATTAGAACTGATACTACTACTATTATTCCTAATACTACTATTATTATTCATAACTTTAAAGAAAAATATTAAAAATTATAGTTAGCGACTGATCTAAGAAATACTATTTAAAATCAGATACATAGAATATCTACTCTATCTAATAATAATATACTCTTTAATCTATTATATTTATTACACAATATATTTTTTAATTGAATATATTGTTTGCTTATATGTGCAGCCGTGCAGGATAAAAATTACACAAAAAAATTATTAAATAAATTTCATCTCAAAATTGTTACTATTATAATTATTTGTCAACTTAAAAAAATATTAAAAATTATAATCACCAACAAATTCAAATAAGGGTTAACTACTAAAAACTCATCCAAATTATTCAAACGCTGACAAAAATATATTTGAATTTTACTATCGATAAAAATGTCTTTAAATAATTTAAAAACACAATAAAAATATCCAATAGTAAATATATATTTTCAAAAAATGTCTTAGAAATTGAATTTTGATGCAATTTTTTGCAAACTTAATTATAAAATTGAGATATTATTATCCTTAAAATTTGGTGATTTTTTGTTAAGTATATATTTGTTTTATAATTTTTTTGTTAACAACCGATAACATTTTTAAAAAATCACAAAAAAATATATACTTTACAAAAAATTACTAAATTTTAAGAATAATAATATCTCAATATTTTAATTATTCTTGCAAAAAATCTCATCAAAATTCAATCTCTAATGTATTTTTTAAGAAATACATATTTAATGTTAGTTTTTTTGCAAGATTATATAACATTAAATATGTATTTTTCAAAAAATATATTAGAGATTGAATTTTGATGCTATTTTTTGCAAGCATGATTATAAAAATGAGATATTATTATCCTTAAAATTTGGTATTTTTCGTTAAATCTATAATTTTTTTGTAATTTTTTTTGTTAACAACCAATAATACTTTTAAAAAATCACAAAAAAATATATACTCAGCAAAAAATTACCAAATTTTAAGAATAATAATATTGCATTTTTTTAATCGTTCTTGCAAAAAAATTACATGAAAATTCAATCTCTAAGGTATTTTTTAAAAATACATATTAACTATTGGATATTTTTGTTATATTTTTAAATTATTTAAAGACATTTTTGTCGATAGTAAAATTCGGGTACATTTTTGTCAGTATTTAAATAATTCAAGAGTATTTTTGGTAGTTAATCCTTCAAATAAAATTGGCCTAAAAAGTACACTATTTAAAGAAAAAATGAAAAAAATTGATATTTTTGTAAAAATAGCACAAAAAATATTTGGATAAGTCGTGCCTTAAAATTTACTATTTAGGACAAAAATATATAATATCTGTGTACGAACAATTTGTAAGTTGTCAATTTATTTTAGAGTGTATATCAAATGACCTTTGAAAATTTTAATAAAAACTGAAAATATTACTAAAAAATAACTTAAGAAGGAGAGAAGTTCGTGTTTAGAGGTTGGTAAACGAGAAAATCCGTAGAAAAATAATTAAAGTTGTTGGAATTCAAATTATTGTAAAATTGTTAGATTCTATTCTTGCCAAATGACCTTTGAAAATTCTAATAATTACAGTATAATATTATCAAACGCCTTTTTTCTACACCTCCAAAGACATATTAAACATCTCCAGCGTCTTCACTTAGCAGAACTACTTGACCGGTCACGTGTCCGTACTTCTTTTCCCTCTCACAGCAATTCTGTAATCCTTTGTGGAAGACTGAACTTTTAATGCGTATACTACCTTACGAAAAATATTTTTTATTATTTGATCTATTATATTATATTTTATTGTATATTAGGTTTTTTTGTGACACAGAGAAAAATCACTTTTAGTAGTAATTTATTTTGTTTTTAGTTGCAATAAAAATAGTTGCTAATATATTTATTAAAAATTAGACATTAACTATCTTATGCTTTGTTGCTAAAATAATTTTAGCGACAATTATAATATTTGCTGGTAAAAACTGTTTTAATGGCCGGAAAAGTATATAACTTTTAGCGGTTATTTTCTTGACAATTTATATGATTACCAAAAATAATTTTAAAATTGTAATGTTATTTATTTCTGATGACTATTACTATTGTCGTCAAAACTCATTTTACCGGCAATTAATATGGCCACTAAAACTAATTTTAAAATTAAAATATTATTCACTTTTAATTATCATTACTATTACTGTTAAAATCTTAAGACTTTTTTAATTATATTCACTCTTTTTGAAATAAAAATCTATCTTTTTTCTAAAATTTTAAATTATTTTTACTAATTATTATTATTGTAGATAATATAAATATATTAAGATTAATTATTATAAAATAAAATATTTTATTAAATTTAAAATATTTATACACAAATTTTTTTTAAAGAATAATAAAATATCATTTTAAAAATATTATTGGGTTGAACATTAAAATTATTTTTAAATTACCAACACTTATCATTTTTAAGTTATTATTGGCTTGAACATTAAAATCACTTACAAATATCAAATTTATTCGACGCAAGGATACTGATTAATTGGAAATCAATCTTCATCCCTTAGACTTTGTTTGAATATAAAAAAAATAGAAAAAAATAAAAAAAATGAGAAAAAAATACAAAAAAAATAGAATTATTTATATATTGTTTAGATAAAGAGAAAATAGATAAAAAAATAAAAAAATTATTTGGATAAAAAAATAAAAAAATTATAATAATATAAAATTACATTAATACCCTTATCTATATTTATAATTTATTAATAAGATATGTAATTTTATTCATTTTATCATTTTTTTTATTTTTATCTCATTTGTGAAGAAAAAATAATTTAATAATCTCATATTACTTCTTTTTTTTCTATTTTTTCTTTTTATTTAAACAATAAAAATGTATTTTTTTATTTATTTTTTCTTATTTTTTTTTAAATTCCCTCTATCCAAACAATGCGTTAAAGAATTATGTAGATAATTACTGTTGAATAGTTATATTTTTGCACTTTCTAATTTTCTGTATAAATGATCAATCAAATAATCTAGTTACGTTTAAAGCATACTTTTGACTATATGAGAATTATAAAATTAAATTAGTGTATCATAATCAAGGTTGCGAGAACTAGACCGGTCAATAAACCGGTGAAATAACTGGTTCACTGATTCAGTGGTTTGATCGGGATTCAACCGAAGTTCAACCGGTTTAATTAAATATAAATAAAATTATTAAAAATAATATATAATTTTCAATATTTAAATTTAATAATTTCTAAATCTAAAAATTTTAATATGAAAATAATTTTGAAGTTATACCTCAACATGAGACTAAAAGTGTTATACCTCAAAATTAGATATTAACAAGTTTCTTAAAAATATCAACCCTGAATACATTAAGATGCTCAGTAAAACACTAACAGAGATAATACATTCATAATAATTAAGACAGGATCTCCATTATTTAGAAACAAATGGTACCAATAAAAATAAAAAACCCTCTAAACTATATTCTCAACAATTATCTAATTCTAGAAATTTCTACCATACCAAGAATGACTTTATGTAGCCAAGGAGAACACAACATATATAAAGAGATTAACAAAAAAATACTTCAATGCATACCAAGAATGACTTTATGTAGTCAAAGAGAACACAACATACAAAGAGATTAACAAAAAAAATACTTCAATGTAGGAACATGTCCGTGAATGCCATGATTGATTGAATTGGGCAAGGGATTTGTGAATGTCATGATTGATTGAATTGGGTGAGGGATTTGTCATGACTTCAGAAGCGAATCCAAATCCAAAATCTAGAAATCCAAATTACAAATTACATCCAACAATTATAGCAAAATTCAAAATGATAACAATTCAGAACCCAGAAGATTATATCAATTCATACAGCATTCAAAATAAAAAATTATATTCAGCAAAATTCAATAGGACAGAATTTTGAACTTATATAGCAAAATTCAAAATCCAGAGTTCCAAAATTAAATTTATATCAAATTTATATTTATTAAAATTCAGAATTACATTACCATTAATTCATATAATTAACAAAATAAAAAAAATTGAAAAGCAGAATAAGAACTCTGCATCAAACCAGCAATTCATATAATTAACAAAATAAAAAAATTAATTGAACTTAAATCTGTACTAAATTCCTCACTGCAGCAACCAGCAATTTATACAGTTAATTAAAACCAAATAAAAAAAATCAATTGAAAAACCCAAGAACTCACTGCGGTTCACAGCAGAACAGATGTCCGACTACGATGTTGTCAGATGCCGACGACAAGCCGACGATGCCGACACCAGAAGCTTCAGTGTTAAGAGTTCAAGACGACGACACCTCTGACAGCTGTCCTGTGGGGTGTGTCGTGTGTGTTCTTCCGAAGACCAGACGACGATGATGCTAGACGCTTCAAACTGCGAGGGTGGCAACCGCAGGTGGTCCCTGGCTCACTGCCAGCGTCGATTGTGGTGTGGATGGTGGAGTCCCTCTATTCGTTGGAGGAAAAGGAAAATAGGGTTGAGGGAGGCGTGGTGACAACTGAGTGCTGAATGATTTGGGGGTGGGTTAGATTAGTGGGTCGTGGGTTTTGTTTTTTTTTTTTTTTGCATAAAAAAACGACGCCGTTTTGGACTATTTTAAAAAACCGAAACTTTAAAAAACCCGTCTGATTCGTCCGGTTCACCGGTTCAACCAGTTTTTTGCAAAGAGATTTTGTGTGTTAACCGAACCGGTTAAATGATCGGTTCCCGATTAATTCGGTCGAACCGGCCGGTCCGGTCCGGTTTTCAGAACCATGATCATAATACCACAGCATGATTAAATTCATTTGAAAATTCAGCCACGTCTCCGGCGTCCTAGTCAGCAGTATTTGTCGGAGTGCCATGGCATTTTGTTTTCTGCCACTTGCTAATATTTTAGTGCATCAAATCAAAATGATTTACCTAGACAGAAATGAATGAATGTTGTAATAATTGTTTGATAGTTACATGTTGTACATTTTTACTAATTAAGTATAATTAGTATTCAAATTCAAATATGTGTGGTAGAGCCGCAAAATGCTAATGTCATTTTCTCACGTTGCCAATTAATTAATGTCACTAACAGCTATAGCAATTATTAATGATTGATTATTGATTAGTACTATCGTTATTAATTCGTACTTATTGATGCATGTATTGACAAAGAGAGGAGACCTATTAATCAAAACAATAGTAATAGAAGAATTATTAATAGAATTAGAAAACTAAATTTTTCAATTAATATCAGCTAAATTTTATTTTTATTCTAAATTTAGATTCTAAATATTAAATTATAAATCTTAATCTTAAATTTTCCAAAAATAAGGTAAAAAAATTAATTAATATTAACTAATTGAAATTTAGGTATATATTTATTCTTATTAATATTAATTAGGTTTAATTATTCCATTAGTTCCTATAGTTTTGCGATATTTTTAATTAGATTTTTATATTTTTTTTAATTAGATTCCTGTAATAATTTTTTTTTCAATTAAATTTCTCTTGACAGTAATTGACTTAAATTTATAGAGACCCAACTAAAAAAAATTGGTACAGTGACCTAAATATAATAAAAAAAAAGTGTAAAGATCCAATTAAAAAATTTTTTTGATATAAAGACTCAATTAAAAAAAATACAAAAACTTAATTAAAAATTTTGTAAAACTATAGAAATTAATAGAGTAATTAAACCTATTAATTAATAATCAATGCCCTTCCTCAATCGATCTATATGCATGCATCATGCATGATTTTTGGTACGTGGCATCAAAATTTTTACCTACTTGAAATTGACGTATAATAAAGGTCCCTTTCATTGCTTTTGGCTACTCAAATTATTTAAACTTGTGAATCAGAAAATGATGATTAGATTAAAGTCCACAATTTTCATATATCATTTTCGCTACTAATTAATACGTGTTTCTTCTGCCTCCTCATTATTATGCTGAGTGAGATAAGTTTACTTTAATTTGGATTGATTCAGCCCTAGATGACAGTTGTAGTATCGACAATTTGGACCAATATATATAGTAACAAATTTATAAAAATCGAGCATAGTCAAACTTGTTTGAGAGTTTTGGAATTAGAAAATTTTGACACTCAAGTGTTTAATTAGTTAGCTATAACATACTAGTAAAAGAAAGCTAGAGTGTAATGTGTATTAAGAAATGATGGATTATGTGAATTTCAATGGTTGCGGTACAACCGTCCAAGGCAACCCTGTCACACATTCACTTTTGGGCATGTCTTAGTCTATTTTTTGAGCTACTAGAAGACAATTTGGAATTCCTAGATGATAAGATAAGTTGAAATTTGAATGAGAACAAAAATGGAAATGACGAATGATAACATGGCAAACAGAAATTCAGGAGCTTTAGCAGCATTCATCAGGGACAGACCTTAGTCACACGATATTCAACATTTTTTTTTTTTGGTCTTGGGATGTGCAACAGTTTTGAAAGCAGAGTCAAGTTTAGTTGTGTTTGGGCTGGGCCTTCTTGGGCTTCTTATTGGATATCACTAAAATTAGAAAGAATAGGGTCCCGTAGGACAAAAATTATTAATAATATGGATCTACAAATATGTAACGTTTCCGCAGACCAAACTAAGAAAATAATAAAGATATTAAGTATTAATCTTGCCAAAAAAATTTTCAAGTTAAAAGTGAGACTCAAATGAAAAAATTATACCATTTGAATTATAGTTCGCTGGCGTATTAATCTTGCCACTTATAAGTTAGAACTATTACTCCTGAATCAAGAATTAAATTAGTATTAATTCTTTTTAAACAAATGCAAAAAAATTGAAAAGGGAAATCATCCATAGATCATTGGATGTGGCTCGAGTCAAACTGCCGGATGAAGCTTTTCCAAAATTTAACATTAACGGACAAAATATAAGAGTGATATTTTATTTGTTATAAAGTGGGGGCTTTTTTATCTTGGTGAAGTTATAAAAAATTTTCTTTATCAACAGCATCCTGTTCGGAATAAACTTTCATATCAACCAACCCATAATATGCATTTATTGGAACAGAAATTCAAAGAAATTTGGTTGAACCACCCCTCGCCCGGAAGAAAAAAAAAAAAGAGGACAAAAATTTAGTGCAACAAATGCAATTTTTTTGGTATACAACCGGGGCCTGGGCCCAACAAACTCAACAAATTCCTTTTATTGCCTAAGCAAACTGAGAAGATGCATCTGTTTTTATTTGTCCTTAGTTTATAAATGGACTTCGAAAACTAACGAGAGTTGTGTACCAAGCGAATGTTGTAACTTTTTGTTTGAAACACAAAACCTAATACAACAAGGTAAAGATATTAACAAATGGAAAGACAAAAATTTAAATATTTATTTTGTGAATATTTTTAGAGAAGACAACCGATGATTGTCTAGCACGAAAAAGTATAAATTTAGAATTAGGTCTTCATTTTTGGAACACTCCTTCTAGAGAAGTAGTCCAGTTATTAGTAGATGATGAACAAGGAGTATCTCTGCCTCGCATAATTAGTATGTAATATTTTTTTTAGACTTAGGTCCCGTTTACTACACAAAAAAAAAAAATGAAATAACAAGAATAAAAGACCATTTATAATTCTTATTCCTTTTCTGACATTGTCATCAACACAACTCTACTCCATGTAGAATTTTTTTTTTGTAATCACTCCAGGTAGCTTTTAAATGAAAATTGAACATCAATAAAAATTGAACAACATCAACAACTCTTAACGCTTTATTCTAAAAGATCTTTTGATTTCCTTCTCACCAAATATCCAAATAATAGCAGAAAAACCTATCAACTACTTCTTCCAGTGATCCTTTTTTATTATTAACCATGTCCAACTTTCAAAATATTCGTTTATCATATCTAGGATAATCCATAAATGGCCACCATCACAAGCTCATACACTACACCTGCTAAAAAAATTCACAAATAACAAACAAATTATATATCCTTATCTCACAATAGTGCAACACCACACAAATTATCACTAGTTTCAAGTACACCAAACCTACTCACAAATTGTCACTAACTTCAAATACACCAAACCTACTCGGTCTATCTTTAATATTAATTCTATCGATTAATACAAATCAAGTAAAAACTTCAACTCAAGGTGAAACTAACCCCTTCCAAATAGTTTTAGTGAATGTTGTAATTAAGTGTTAAGTGGCACGCATTACTCAATTACATCAGATAAGAAAATTGCTTCTAAATCTATGTCATATTAACCGTTGAAAGCAATTTGAGGTCAAAGAAATATATAGAAACAATTCATAAGCTCACAGCTCTATCATTTCCTTTTAAGCAATAATTAAAAAAGAAACATGGAGTTGGCTAAGAATGCATGTGTCACATAAAATGTGAACAACTTAAGATATTTACATTCCACAATTGAAGACTTTGGTATAATCTTCCAATATTCAATGTTCTCTTGTTTGTTTTCCTTGTTTGTTTCCCCTAACCATAACACCACACCCTCAACTCAACAAGCCAGAAAAAAAACAGACAATACTCCAAACCACATACACGACACTTCTTGGGGCAATAAATATCCTATTCCACCCAAACTAGGGCTCTCTTCAAAGGATATGTAACAAAAATACATAAAAGAATTACAATTAAGAGAAGGTAAATTAAAATAAAAGAAGGGGGTAGAGTTGAAGAAGAAAAGAAAAGAAAAAAAAAAAAAACTTTAATCATACTTTCTTTCTTCCTTTTCCAAAGGTTAATTAAAATTTGGCATTATGTCTACAGATCATCTATGACCCTCATTGTTTAACGACAATGAGCCATCCTTCATCAATTTGAGACTGAGACTTGTGAATCTCTCTCGCGAATACTGTCTTGATGCTTTTCTCCAATCTGTGCCGGCCTTCATCATCGTGGCGAATTCCTCATAACTTATTCTTCCATCCTGCAATTTCATGCAGACAACTAATATCAAAAAGAGTACAAGACAACTAATATGTCCAGTTTGAATGGTGGAGGACTATCACTTTCATGTTTCAACAGAACGAGTAGCAATCTTTAAGCACAAGAAGCAGAACGAAGACAGAATGTGAAGATGTATTGCTGACCTTATCTGTGTCCACATCATGCATAATTGCACTTATGACATCTTCGCTGTTTGCGTCGACCTCATCATGCAAGGCGCTACGCAGCTCCTCCATTTCAATATATCCGTTTTGGTTCTGATCAAAAAACTGGAAGGCTTTGCGAAGGTGCTCATCATTTCCCATCTTTCTCAGATGAACAGAAATGGCTACAAACTCTCCATAATCTAGGTACCCATCCTTATCTACATCACCCTGTAAAATCAATCCCCCAAAGGTTAGAAGTTGCAAGAGATAGTACTATTTTGTTTTTAGCATGCCAACTACAGAGCAAATACCCCAGTTAAAGGGTAAAATAGTGAACTTACAGCTTCCATAAGAATTTGGAGATCTGACTCTGGAACTTGATGGCCTAGTTTTTGCAACCCTACTCGTAGTTCATCGATGTTAATTTTGCCTCTATTGCTTGTATCCATGAGCTGGAATCCCTCTTTTATTCCAGCCGCTTCTTCTACAGACAAATGCTCTGCAATCACCTGTACACACAATATTGACCATCAAATAACAAACGACTTATAACTTATCATTATAACACTTCAGGGATGATTCCTAGAAGGGTATTTGATATGGTGATATTGTTGGGAACTGAGAACATTACCCTCAAAGCTCTCTTCTTAAGCTTGTTCATTACAGAAAATTGCATGAGCCTTGCTTTGACAGTTTCTCCTAATGAAACATTAGGGGCCTTCTTTGCATTTTGCAACCATGGATGATCTGCATTAAGATTAACAATTACGTTACCATCCATACACGACGCATCTCAATCTTGAGAATTTTAGAAGGGAAAAGACGCCTTTGTTGGCGAGCAGAAAACAGAATCTGTATGCTGTCGCCTATCAAAAGCATTGTATATGATCAACAATATATTACCTAACACTTCTTGTGCAGTAAGGCGACGCTTAGGGTCAGGATCAAGCATCTTCTTCACAAGGTCTTTCGCATTATCAGAAACTTTTGGCCATGGTTCCCTTTTAAAATCAACCACAGATCGTATAATTGCCTGTGCAACTCCTTGTTCAGTTTCTGCATTTTATAGAAGAGGAAAAGAGAGGAAAAGATTTAGACAGCCAAACTAATCAGAAATAAAAATAAGCAAGAAATAATAATTACTTGAATGAAACATCTTTCCCCATACTGGTTGTTATAGAAGAATTTATTGGACTAGGTACCCCCCCCCCCCCAACAAAAAAAAAAAAAAAAGAGTTGGCCGAATCAAGTTGATATCGAATGGACACTTTCAAGTTTCAACATATTAGCTGGAACTTCCAGTGTATTATATTTAGAGTTAGACAATGCAAATGACTCCAAGATCAACAATGAATAAAAAAGTGTAACCAAGATACAGCTTTGACATTTTTGTCCTTATTTTCACAGTCCAGGTGGATGCTGTAGGGTAGAGGGAAATATTTTAATAACTACAAAAACTACTGTTTCTTGACTGAAATGAAATATAAAAAGCTGCATTTATTTTTCTCACAACATTTTCTGTTGACATTGTATAATGTTTGCATGAACTCCACAGTGACTTAAAGTGCACCATTAAGATCTGTCGCTGAAAAACCAAGAAACAGAGATCACAAGACAAAACTAACCTGCCCAAAATGGCGGGACACCACAAAGTAAGATGTATAGAATTACTCCAGCACTCCAAATATCTACTTCTGGGCCATAATTTCTCTTTAGTACCTCAGGAGCCATGTAATATGGACTTCCAACAATCTCATTAAATCTTTCCCCTGCACAAAATGGTATAACTTTAACCCAAATTGTAACTAAAAAAATCGAGCAACATTGATGAGCGATTCATTCACTTGCTAGCCAGAAACATTACCTGGTTTAAAGAAGACCGACAATCCAAAATCAATAGCCTTGAGAGCTGCTGTTTCCTTCTTATTTGCAAACAGAAAGTTCTCAGGTTTGAGATCCCGGTGCATCACACCATGTTTGTGGCACATCTGAAACATAACAGGTTCACAATTAAATCCCTGGTTTACCACCATAGAAAGAGAATGTCCCCGGGCCAAAAAACAGAGTAGACAAATCACCCAGCCAAAACATTTTACACGAAAAGTTTAAGCTCCAAATGCATGCAACCTAAAGTCCTAAACATAGTACTTCTACTGTTCATTATAGTCTAACAAGTGAGCTTAAAAAGCTAGCTCTTTGCCAAATGTTAACAGTAAATGCAACCCCACTAATCAATCACCAAGCTCAACCACCAACACAGAATCAGAAAAATGTAATTTTGTTGTACAAAAGGAATAAACAGTGTCCATGTCTATGTACTTCTCCATCACTGTGTTGCGTCCGTGCCAAGTCTAAGTAACCATCATTAAAAACCTATCCCCCTTCACCCCCGGCCGCTGCCAAAAGTACTCCGAAGTCCATTATTCATCAGAAGCACCCAAGCCAAATCAATTTATTACATCCACTTTTACCGTCAATAATTTCTTCCCCTTCCAAACTACTCATATCTAGAATCTACCTGATACCAAAATAATTTGGATCAAGTAGACCCATTATGAGGTAAATAAAACTCTCCTAGCACCAGCACTAGCACTAAACAAATTAATGAACCACATGAATCAACTAAACTCATTCTAAAACCACACAGACAGACGCTTTTTTTTTTTCTGTGCATCTCTGAAGCATAAAACCACCAGATCTCAATTAACCTCCATCACTATCCAAATTCCAAGGACCTAACTTGAACAAAACAAGCTAAATCATTTAAACAAATCACAATCCTCACTTCCCCCAAACAATTTTAAAATAATAAAATAAAATAATTAACACCATCCACAACACTAAAATCCCCAGATCCAAAACCCCAATAAAGCAAACAATTTAAAAATAAAAACTTTACAACAAATCCATACCTGAACAACTTCAACGATGGTTTTGGTAACAGCCGCAGCGGCTCTCTCCGTGTAATGCCCCCTGGCAACGATACGGTCAAACAACTCACCACCCTCACAGAGCTCCATAACAAGATGCACCGCACTATCATCTTCGAAAGTATCCTTCAAAGAAACGATGTTAGGGTGCTTGGGAAGGTGCCTCATGATTTCAACCTCTCTCCTAACATCCTCGATGTCTATGGCGGTTCTCAGCTTCTTCTTCGAGATCGATTTGCACGCGTAGTCCACGCGAGTCTCCTTGTCCGTACAAAGGTACGTGACTCCGAACTCACCACGACCCAGCTCGCCACCTAGCTCGTAACGCTGCGAGATCTCGCGACCCGTTGGGTCCTTCAAAACGACGAGCTTCGAGCCACGAACGACGTCGTTTCCGTTCCCGTAATCAACTGCGAAGGGGTTCTGCTTCTCCTTCTTCTTCTTCCCTTTGTTGGCCTTTTCTCCATCGTGGAGAGTCGACGGCGTCCCGCAGCAGTTACCCATGGAAAATTCAAACAAAAATAAAAGTCTCGGTTTTTTAGGTCAAGGTTGATAGGGTGGTGTCAATTTACGAGATCCAGCTCCTAATTCAAGCTTAAATTTTCTACTTTGAATGGAATTGAAGAAATGGAGCTAATGGATTGAGCTAAAAAAAATGACTTTTCGAATTGGGTATTTAGGTTTAAGAGGGGAAAAACGAATGGAAAATTGAGGAACAGGAACAGAGAGAAATGGGAGAAGAAGGGGCTATGAATGTTTAAAAGGAAGGGTTTTGGAATTAACGATGATGAGGAATTGAGGAATTAAGCGTGTTTTTGGCACTATGGACGAAATGAGGGTTTCGAAATTTTTTTTTGGGGTTGAAGGGTCAAACTTGTTTCGCAGAGACTTCGTCCATTGTCATGTTCTTCTTCTTCTTCCTCCTCTTCTTCTTCTCCCTCTTTTTTTCCCTCTCTTTCTCTCTCTTATTAATTAAGATTTTTTCTTTTTCGTTTTTTTTTAATTTTTTGTTTTCTGTTTTTCTTATTATTGGAAGCTTAATGACGCTGTTATGCCTAAACAATTACAGTTCAAACTAGGATTAACAAGTTTCCTTTTTTTATTCTTTTTGAAATAATCTTTTGCTTTAAGTGATGTACTAATTTTGTTTTTTTAACTAACTAATTTTATATTTTTTATAAGGTAATTTAATTTAGTGTGGGTGAGTGAAAGCTCTTTAGTTCCATTGACTACCCTCTCCTTGTGTGTGTAATTTCATTTGTGCCATTACAGCTTTGCACAGTTTTCTTTTCTTTTCTTTTTTCTTCTCCCTTCACTTGTAAAGTTCATATTTATAGCAAAAGATGTTATTGGTTAAAAATTAAAATACATTTAGGGTATGTTTGGAATTTTGGATGGAGTATTTTTCTTTTATGGAATTTTAAATGCTTTATTTTTCTTTTAATTATAAAATTTGTCAATCTTGCATTCATAAAATTCACATAAAAAAATTTAATTAATCTCTAAAATTACTTTTCTTCTCTTAATTATCCACCAAACACAATCTTAGGGATTTTTATCAGTATTTTATAAGGTGATTGATGTATAAACAAGTGTTAGACTGATATATTATTTAATATTAATTTTCTTTGTCTATTGTGTTGTAAACTTGTAAACTTCTACCAAATAGATTTTTTAACATAAAAATAAATAAAACTAGGCACATTTCTTTTTTCTTTTGTCTCTTCCACTACTTAAAAAATATTTCTTTTTGAATAACAAAAGTTGTCAGAGAACAGGTGGAAATTTAAATACAATCGACTTCACGTTAAGTTGATCACTGAGAGCGGTTAAATAATTTAATTGATTTGACTAAATTTTTATCTAATTTTACATGAAGTCGATTGCACCTGAGTTTTCATCTATAAAATATTATTCAATAATATACTTAAAATTAAAATAAATTTCTTAATACATAAAAAAAAATTGGGAGGTCAAAAATGCACGTGATATTAATATATTATGATAAAGATCTAGATTCAATAAACGAGAAGATATTGTGTTTAATTTATTTGTTGTAAAAATATAGTATAAAAAACATTTCGGCAATTTTTATAGATCATTTTCCATTTTCTTTTGATATTTTCCTTGTTTGTATCCAAATATTAAGACTAAAATCCGTGACTATCAATGACATATCTTCAAAAATATATTAAATATAATGTACTACTAATTTCACTTCAACTAGTAATAATGGGGGAAAAATGTTTTGAGAAAAATAATATTGTTTTAAAAAATTATTCTAAGCATTAATTTTTAAATAATGCGTCATTGCCTAATTTTATAGCTAATCATAATCCTTGCCTTGCCGGAACCTAAGTTTATGTCTTCATTGAAAAGTTAATATTGAAATAACTGAAATACTCAATCTTAGTATGCATGTTATTAGAAAAAGACTACCCTTAAGACCTTCTAGAAGTTCACACGGAATAACTTTGTTTTTTAGTTTAATTTCTTGATTATTTAATTAATGATATAAACAATAAGTCACTTCAAATTCCAACTAAGTTCCCACAATGAGTGGATGAAGGATACAAATACAATGAAATTAAAAGAGGTGTTGACTAAAAATATATGGAATAAGAACATTCTCATCCATGGCTTGATCAAATATGTTGACATTTTCAATAATTTAAACTTTTTATGATAATTAAGTTGGTACTTTTTGTCATAGATTGAGCAATAGCTAGCCCCATTCATTTGATAATAACAATAATATTAATAAAAGAATTTTAGTTAATTTATGTCCTAAAAACATATATTAAGAGTGTTAATAATAAAAAAATCTTAAAATTTTAATGTATTTAAAATATAAAAAAAATAATCTTTTAATAATTTGTAATCAAATATTTTTTTATAGTACTTTAAAATATATTCTTAAAATATAAGTTAGTAAAACTCAAACAAAAAAGGGGGTCAAAGTCCCTCTACTTCAATAAGAAGCTTCTTTAAGTTGTTCTATCCAGAATTACATACAAAATTACAGTGTGCTTCTTTACTAATTATTACAAATAATGTTTTAATTGAATCACTAATTGCATCCATAACAGGTTGTTAGGTTGAAAATTACTAGTATTAATATTGATGAAAATGTTTTGTAATTAAAAAAATTAGTCAAAACAGTTAAAATTTATTGTATTTAATATTTATTAGTTATTATTAAAATTAATAAATATTAAATAACATAAATTTAATTTTTTTTATTTTTCTAATATTACTGTGATATTAAAGATGGAAGAATAATGCTCTCTGTAATAATTATGTCCTATATTTTGAAATACAATTATTTTCAATAAATGGGTAGAGTCAAATTTGAAAGACTAATTACAGCATGTTTGGACAATCACACTATGCAATCATTAGTTAGAGATTAGTTTTAAAAGAGGTTAATAACTTAATATAATTTTGAAAAAATAAAAATAGAAGAGTAGATGTCCCATCTAAGTTCATCCAGGAAAAAAAAAAAAAACATCAATAAGGGTATTTTGGAGATTCAATAAGATGATGATTTAAAAGAAAAAGGATAAAAGAGGTTTACAACATAAAAAAGAGAAAAAGAGAAAAAGGTATAATTAAAATGACTTAACGGCAGAAAGCAATGAGAAGCCTCTAAAATGCAAATCCAATTTCTTTGGCGACAGGTCAGTCAAACTCGACGATTTTGACTCCCAATAATAATATTATTATATTCTCATATTAGAATGGGATACCGGGATACCTTTAATTAGGTCAAACAAAACAAACGATATTATTACTTATTAACTTATTATAAGCCAACCCACTTACCCAGGATTTTTTATTTTTATAAATTAAATAAATGTAATAATTATTAAAATAAATAATATTATGAATATTTATCGAAATAAATAATTTTGCATATATCTCGTTTATAGTGTAAACGAATTAAGACAGATGTATGCTACACATGTTTATCTTATTTATCGTGTAAACGAGATTATCTCGTTTATCCTGTAAATGAAATATATGTATTTTTTTAAAAAAATTAAAAATAATAAAAAATATTAATAATATCAATAATTCAAAATTTTAGCATACAATTATTACATAAAAAAATTTATAAAAAAGATTAAAATGAATATGTTTGATTAATTTTAATCCATTTTAAATGATAGAGATTAACACGTTTACTTGAAAACCATTAAACCCCACGTTTACCTCTTTTCTAAACCCAATGTTTAAAAATTTAAAATATAATTTAAATACACATGACCATTATTAATAGTGTAAAACGAGCACAACCATTATATGTTTATTGGATGCGCCACATTATATAGACCATTAGATTGATTAGGTGAAAATCAAAGGCTAATATGAAAGAAGATCATTGATGGACTCTAATAAATACAGAATATCCTAGTACATAAATAAATACTTTAAATGACAATACTTTAAATGGTAACAGAATCTTTTATTCTTAAATAATTAAAGAGGTAACTACCAAATCGGTACCCGAAAGATTCTGGCGCTGACAAAATGGTACCTGACTTTTGTTATTGACAAAATAATCTCTAAAAGATTTTAAAATTTGACAAGCGTGTCTCCGAGCTCACCGGAGCAAATCTCCGGCAAGCACAATGCTGACATGGCCACCGTATTTTGATGACCTGGCAAATCACCCCTCAAACCCTAATCCCTCCCTCCCTATCGCAGCCCCCTTTCTTCTTCCTCCCATCGCAACCCCCTTTCCTCTTCCTCCCCATCGCAGCTCCCCCTTCCCTTTTCTTTTCCATTGCAGTCCCCTTCTCTCTCGCTCCCTCTCATATCATCTCATCTCATCTCATCTCATTTTTGCAACGAAGAAGAACAAAAATCTGATACCTCAAAATCCCATCTCTCCACAGCAATCACAAACCAAAACGAGAATTTAAGAAGAAGAAAAAGAAGAAGAAAAAGAAGAAGAAGAAGGAATAATGGATCTAGTACCAGAGGAGCTGCAATTCCTGAACATCCCAGAAATTTTGAGAGAATCAATCTCAATTCCAAAAAGATCACCGAAGATGTTCTACCTCATAACCCTAACCCTAATTTTTTCTCTCTCATTCGCAATCCTTGCACACTCACTCTTCACACACCCATTCCTCACCCAGTTTCAAAACCCTTATCAGAACTTTTCCTAGGCTAACGATGAATGAACTCCTCACAATCCAGTTCTGCTACCTTCTCTTCCTCTTCACCTTCTCTCTCCTCTCCACCACCGTCGTCGTCTTCACCGTCGCTTCCCTCTACACCAATAAAACTGTCTCCTTTTCCTCCACCGTCTTCGCAATCTCAAAAGTATTCAAGTGTTTGTTCATTACTTACCTCTGCGTCACGCTTTTGATGTTCATCTATAATTTGTCTTTGTGATTTTCTTGGTTTTGCTTATTATAGTAATTGATATCCTTCTCTTCCTCTGCTGTTTTTTGCGGTTATTGTGGGTGTGTTGGTCATTGTGAATCTGGATGTATGACCAAAGAAAAAGAAATTTGGGGGATTTTGATAAACCCCATTTTTAGGGTTTATCTTGTATTGAATTTAGAGTATTTTGATAACCTTTTGTCACATTTAGCCTATGAATTAGCATGGTTTTGTTATCTCTCCCATATTTGTGCTTAAGTGTAAAAACATGCTTTTTAAGCCTTATTTTGATGAATTCTAATTTCTCCTTGATTCCATAAGATGCCTTGATGTGTTTGCTAGTAATTCCAGGATTGAAATAGGCTAGGCATGGATCAAAGGAAGCAAGGAAGGAAGCATACAAGTGGAGAGAAGCAGAAAAAGTCAAAGAAGCAAAGTCAGCCAAGCACGCGCACGCGCACAAGGCGCTCGCGCGCACATTGCAGAATCGACCAGGGACGCGCACGCGTACCGTGCGCGCACGCGTCGATGACCACACATGACTTCATTAATGCAACACGTGCCTGGCGATTTGAGAGGGTTTCTGAACCCATTTTTGGCGCCAATTGCTAAGGGAAAGGAATAAAAGGAAGAAGGATTAAGGGGAAGGCAACAATGAATCATTATTGAATCTAGGGAATAATTAGGATTAGTTTAGAGTTAGTTTTAGAGAGAGAAGCTCTCACTTCTCTCTAGAATTAGGATTAGGTTTAGGTTAATCTCTCTTCTTAGATCTAGGTTTAATTCATGCTTTGATTCACTTTTCCTTTACCAATTCTTAATCTTCTCCTCCTCCTCTTTCTAGTTATGTGCTTTAATAATTGTAATTCTTCATTTTGTTTTGGATAGATTGTTGTTCCTTTGTTTTCTTTCAATAATGCAATTTTAGGTAATTCATGATAATTGTGATTTCCTTGATTGTTGTTGTTAATTCTTTGCAATAATTGTTGTTAGATTCTATTCTTGTTCTCAATTTACTATGCTTTCCTTTTGTACCTTCCAAGTGTTTGATGAAATGCTTGGTTGGATTTTAGTGTAGGTTTTGTTCCTCTTGGCCTAGGTAGAGTAATTAGTGACTCTTGAGTTATCTAATTCCTTTGTTGATTGATAATTAGAAGTTGCTAATTGATTTGAATGCCTCTAAAGCTAGTCTTTCCTTTAGGAGTTGATTAGGACTTGAGGAATCAAATTGATTCATCCACTTGACTTTCCTCCATGGTTAGAGGTTGACTAAGTGGGAGCAATGGACAATTTGCCATCACAATTGAGGAGGATAACTAGGATAGGACTTCTAGTTCTCATATCTTGCCAAGAGCTTTGTTAGTTGTTAGTTTATTTCTTTGCCATTTATATCTCTTGTCTAAAATTTTAAAAACCCCAAATATAACTCACAACCAATAACAAGACACTTTATTGTAAATCCTAGGGAGAACGACCCGAGGTTTAAATACTTCGGTTTATAGATTTTAGGGGTTTGTACTTGTGACAAACAAATTTTTGTATGAAAGGATTATTGTTGGTTTAGAGACTATACTTTACAACGAGATTTCATTAGTGAAATTCTAAACCGTCAAAAATCCAATCATCAAAATGGCGCCGTTGCCGGGGATTTGCAATGGTATTGTGTTATTGGTTATTGTATATATGTAAATATTGTAAATAGCTTGTCTTTTGCTGGTTTACTAGATTTTGTTAGTTTTCTTTTCTCTTTTCATAATGAATTCTCACTATGGCTATGAGTTTGGTTCTAATTGTGTTGTAGGAAATGTGGACTTCAATAATAACATGTACCAAGGATGGAACACTCCAAGATGGGAGGAGCCTCAAGGAATTGATCACTCCTATTGGCAACAACCTCCGGATACTTATAGGTATAATTTCCATCCTAATGCATGTCAATTTAACGGCTATGATGATTCTTTTTGTGACACTCAACAACCACCATCATATGCCTATGAATCCTATCCTCAACATGAACCTCAACCATTCTCACAAGCCTTTCATTACCAAACACCGCCCTATGATCCATATCCATCATATGACCAAACTCCCATACCATACTCTTATGACCATTATGAGCAAGAACCCTTAGAACCACCACAACCCTATCAAGATTACTCCCGAGAACCACCTCAATACACACAATCTCCACAACCTTACCAAGAAGAACCACCTTCCTACCATGAACCCTCTCTCCAAAATAATGAACCTTCTTATTCACCCCAAACCCCAATAGACGATCCTCTCACTTTGTTACTTCAAGGACAAGAAGCCATGAAGCGGTATACACTTGAGTTTGTGACCAATTTGACCAAGGTGGTGCACACTTTAGCCCACCAATGCTTGAATACTCAAGGTACTTCCGTGACCACATGTGAAAGGTCAAAAGAAGGGCAAAGCATGAAGGAGAAATCGGAAAATTCGGTGGAGAAGGAGGAGTTGAATTTTGTGTTGGAACAATTGGAGGAGCCTATGATCATTGAAGAAAAGGAAGAAGTGGTTGAAGATTTAGGAGATGTTGAAAGTCCATGGGAATGTAGTATCATGGAGAACTCTTCCAAGAAGCTTGATATTGATGTTGAAGAGGGTGCGCAACCTCCAAAGCATATCATCGTTGGAGACTTGGAAGAGGTTTATCAAGAGATGGATTCAATCATGGATGAATTTATCTCTACAATGGAATCCTCTCCCATTGGACATGGAGTTGAAATTATAGAAGAATGTGCACAACCTCCTAGACCCTTGGTGAGCAACAAAAAAGAGAGTGAATTGGAGGAGAGCTACCAAGAAGAAAAAGTTGGCATGGTGTATATCGAAATTGAAGAATATGAAGAGGTTGATCAAGAGATGGATTCATTCATCAATGAATTCCTATCCAAAATTGACTCACCTCCCATTAGGCAAGATGAAGTTCTTGAAGACAACACCAAGCCATGTGATAAAAGGGGAAAGGTTGAAATCGAGGAAGCTCGCAAAGAGGTGGAAATACACAAAGAAGAGCACAAGGAAGTAGACCTTGCATTGTCTAAGTGTGGGGAAGTCTCCCTTCCCAAGTCACCATCCAACACAACATTCAAGTGGGTAAAACTCTTATCCCTAAGCTTTCCTTTCTCACTTGAATATGGCTTGATTGAAAATGATGGTCAACTTAGAGCTCTTTGTGGAGTTAAAAGCATAAGAGAGTTGTGTAGTGGTTGCAAGTTAGGAATTAGGCTCATTAAGGTCAAAGCTTCAAGGTATAGGAACGATGATTGGAAGAATACCACTTCGCATGGGTCTCGACAGAAGGCTAGGTGTGCTAAAGAGAATTCTATGTGTCAATCACCCTTATGTCAACCACCCGGAAAGAAAAAGTATGAAGATCAAATTGAAGACGGGTGCGAAGATAAGATATGGGATCCCGGTTTGCTATATGAAGACCAACTATGGGGACTCGTATCTTGGGTAGAACTTTGCCCAAGCTTGATGAAAATGGTTGAAAATTCTGTCAACCAATTGAGAGGCAAAGATCCTTGGAGATTCAAGAATGAATACAAACATAAGCCACCATGACAATAAGCGCCTCAAAATGTCCAACTTAAGGACTTAAACTAAAAGTACTAGGTGGGAGACACTCCACCATGGTAAACTCTTTCCATTCTCTTTTAAATTTGCTTAATAAGTGATTTGAGTTACCATTATAGGTAGATGTTTCATATAAAATTGTTTGTACAACTTAATTGTTAGCTTAGTCACATGTATGTTGTGTTTAGTAGTAGATGAATAATATCAAATTGCATTTTTGTGAATTGTATAACGGTTGATTGAATAAAGAGTTGTGAACAGTATGGGGAACACCCAGCAAAATTTTTCTGAAAAAAAGGGGGGGTGGACGCGCGCGCACAATGTACGCGCATGCATCCCTGTGCGGATGCATCATCACCCACGTACCCGAGAGTTGGGCCTCTTTTGGGCAAACATTATGCCCTGAGCCCAACCTGATCCACGCTGACGCACACTACATGCGTGCGCGCAGAGTATGAGAACACGGAAGTACACGCGGACGCGCACCTGCTGCGCCCGCGTCGATCTGCTGCTGCTGCAAATTTTTTAGCCAAGCCACAGAGAGTTGAGCCGGATCTGGGCCGACTTTAGGCCCCTAGCCCAACTCAATGTACGCGGACGCGCACTTGCCGCGTGCGCCCTCACAAGCCCAAGAAGGAACAGACGCGAGCGCACGCATTGCACTAGCGCGCCTTATCACTGATTACCAACGTACGCGCACGCGCGTCCCTTACATGCTGCCGCCACTCTAGGCTTCTGACCCGAGAGTTGGGCGTGCATCAAGCCCACTCTAAGCCTCAGGCCCAACCTCATGTACGCGTGCGCGCACCGTACGTGCATGCGCCGTTGCATAATCTACCAACCCACGCTAGAGCGCACCGCACGCTCACGCGTGGATCTCCACTTTCCTCAATGCACGCGGACGCGCAAGGTGCGCGCTCGCGTCGATTCAAAAAAGGGGATAACCCTAATGTGCGAAGCGCACTGCGCAGTCGCGCACTCCCCATCCTCTTCTCACCATTTCCTTCTTCTTCTTCCCACCTCAGCCGCCGCTGTTGCTCATCCGGCAGCCACCACCGGACGGCCATCCTTTCTTCTTCTCTCATCACCACCCAACCTCTCTCTCTCTCCCTCCCACCCATCCAGTTCACCGCGGCCGCCGCAGCAACCGCGGTCGCCGCCATCACTGCGGCCGCCATTGTTCACCATCAACCCTCTCTCTCTCATCCACTCACTCTCTCCTCCTCGGTCACCCCTCAACCACCGCCGCCGCTATTTTCACCGCCACCGTCCACGGCGGTGCGAGCTTCTGCTTCTGCTGCCCTTGCCCCAATCCCAATTCTCCTTTCCATTCACAGTTCTTTTCCCGCTCCCAGGTTCCTGTTCATACTCTGTTTGTTTTAACTGTTCCATTTTGTTAGCTTTTGAAATTTTCTGTTAGTTAGTTGAATTCAAATGTTGCATGTTAGGATTCGTTAGAAATAATTGCGGTTAGGTAGCTAGGACTGGATAGAGGATTCTAGGCCTGATAAGTGTTCCGTATGTGCGTATTTGCTGTTTGTTTACTTGGGTGTGTATGCTGCTTTTGGGTTGCTATTTTATGCAATTTGTGTTGCTGAATGCTATCCCACTGTTGTTATACTTGATTGATGTTGTATTCTTGTTGCTTTTGCTATTTTGCTATCCGGGAACGTCCAATTTTAAGCCGGAATGCTGCCCAATTTTCATGGAAATTAGTTTCATTCTGGTCTTTATTTCAAATATGGGCAAATTTCTGTTTCCTTTTGACTTCCCGGATTTGCATCATTCATTGTGAACATGAACCGCGACTTATCTTTTCTTTGAGCCTAAATATCATCATAGCACTAACCCACTTTTCTAACTCACTAATTTCTTTAACCAATTAACCTCTACTCACATTTAACCTTCTTTAACCATTCTTTCAAAAGTATGATGATATTATTGCTTATTGAATAAGAGTTGTTGACCTTAGTGAACATTGCATTTTTGGTTTACTTGTTCACTTATGCTTACTTGTTAACCAATTCTTTTCAAGTTCATTTTAGCATCATGATTGTTATTAGTCAATTGATATCCTGAACATACCTTCTCTGTTACATGCTAAGTGTTTCCTTGCTTATATCATATCATATTTTTCAGGATGTCGGATAAAGGAAAGGCTATAGCCACTGCCTCCAAGAAAAGAAAACACTCTGCCCCCGCTATTCCCTCCATCTACAAGCATTATGCTAAGAATCTGTTAAATGACGAAGAAAAAGAAAATCAGCAGTTACCTTCTACTGACCCAACCAAATTCCACAATCTCTACTGTGAGCTTCGATTTTCCAAGTATCGGACAACAAAGCTAAAAACTGAGAAGAAATTGCTCCTACCCAATGATGTCCGCCGGTCCATTACTGGTCGGATCCTTGAGTTGGGCATCGATTTTGTTGACAGAGATTTGGGGGATATTAACATCTCTTGGGTGAAGGAATTCTATTGCAACTTCTTCCGTCCTACTTTGGATTCGGTTCAGTTGAGGGGTAGAGAGGTTATGATTACTGAGACTGCTATAGAGGAGGCATTACAATGTCGACACATTCCTGATGACATGTGTGCCCATCAGCAGGCAGAGATGGCTATCCATACCATGACCTTTGATTATGAGGCGCTTAGGCACGTGATTGGGTTACCAGATGCTACATGGGTCATGGATGCGACCAACACCAAGCCTAAGGGGATGCTATTTGCTCAGTTGACCAGAGAGGCCAAGACTTGGCAGATGATCTTTGCCCACTATGTCTTGCCTACCACTCACTTCTCTGATATCCCTATGGAGATGCTTCTGTTGATTGGGTGTGTCATGGAGGGGAAGGATGTCTCTTTTCCTCGACTTATCCGACAGTGCATGTGGCGGGCGCATATTCGTGGCCTACTTCCATTTCCTACTTTGGTCACGAGTATGGCGGCCCTAGCTGAGGTCCCATGGCTAGATGATGATGTGATACCACCACCCCCCGATGCAGATGACAGGGAGGTTACTATTCCCTGGGGTGGTTGGGTGCACGAGAAGCCCCCTGCTAGACGCCGTTCTAGGGCCAGAGCAGTAGTGGGGACACCTTCACCATCAGCCCCTACAGCAGCCCCATCCTCTTCCACAGCAAAAGCTCCATCTTCATCTACAGTTCCTCCTGCAGCACCTGAGCCGACTTATCTACTGGTCCAGCGTCTATTTCGGTTTCTAGAGCGCGAGAGACTCCATGTCAGACGCCGATTGGATCGGATGGACCAGGCGCTCATTTCTCTGGGTGCTGAGTTACCTCCGCTTCCCGACTCTCCGGCCTCCGATGAGCAGGATCATCAGGAGGAGGATGCGGAGGCACCGATTCAGCAGGATGTCCCCCCAGCTGCCCCAGACACCACAGAGACGCCACAGACTCATGAGGAGCCGGTTCCACAGCCTCAGACAGATTCAGCACCTACCGTTGTACCTTCCACTGATCCTCCAGTTTAGCATCGAGGACGATGCTTGATCTTAAGTGTGGAGAGGTCACCGGTAGCACTTTCCTAGTTATCCTATTTTGCATATCTTTTGTATATATTTTGATGCTTTTTGAGTTTATTTTGGATACTTTTACTGCTTATTTTGGATTTTAGATATTTTGATATCCTTAGATATTTTTAGATGTTTTAGATGATAGATAGATTCCATACTTTTAGTTGAAGTTCTCTTTATACATTTCTGCATATCTTTCTTTTTAGTTTGTGGTTGTGATTAGAAATCATACTTTGAATTGCAAAAACTTAGTCACCCTTTTTGCATAAGAAATTGGTTTTAAGCGGAAAAGGAAAGGGTAAACTAAGGAAAATTTTGAATTTTTCAATCACAATAATGCTTAGTCAAATATTGAGATTTTTCAAGAAATTTAATTATAGGGCATTAACCCAATTGATTGAAAGGAAATTTTTGGTGAAACTTGCTTCAATTCATACTTTGTGAAGCATGTATTGAATTAAGAACACAAGCTTGTGAGACTTGAGTCTATTGATGTGGTTACATTTTATAACCACTTATTTTTCATTCTTGTGTGAAATTGTTCTCTTTCTATGATTGTGATCCTTGATTTGCTTGATTCTATATGTCCATTTATTTCTTGTATTCATGCATTTGTATGATTAAGGCCATTATTTCATTAGCCTACTTACCCAAATAGCCTTACCTTTTACTCCCCATTGTTAGCCAATTTTGAGCCTATGCTTAACCAACTTATTCTCATTTTAGCACATTACAAGCCCAAGGCGGAAAACCAATGAAAGTCCTTGTTTGGATCTTTGATTAGCCTAGGCTAGTGAGAGTGTTTATTATTCAAAGTTGGTGAGGCTTGGGAACATTGGATGGGATAAAAGGGGTAGTACACTTTCATGTTTAGGAATTGGGTACATATTCATGTATTGATTAAATGTATAGACCTTATGCATTGATGTTCTTGTATATAGTTTGAAAAAGAAAAAGAAATGAAAAGAAAGAAAAAAAAAGGAAGAAATAGAAGTGAAAATGAGAAAAACAAAAGAAAAAGGAAAGAAAAGAAAAGAAAAAATTGCATATAGAAAAAGAAAGGAAAATAATAAAGAGGGGACAAAATGTCCCAAAGTGAAGTCAATAAAGAGGAATCAATGCATAGGTGTTATGAATCAAATAAGAATGCATGAGTATGTAAGAAAAAGTGAAGAATGGGTAGTTAGAGTAGTTTGAATTTGTATAGGTCATTATATAGGTTAGGTGGGAAAGTCTATACTAATCCAAGATCCAAACTCTAGTCCACTTGACCATAAATGAACCTACCTTGACCCTAACCCCATTACAACCTAAATAGAAAAGACCTCATGATAAATGTATGCATGCATTGAATAAATGTTGATTGTTAGAAGAAGATCAAATTTTGGAAAGCATGATTAGAAGAGAATTGAGTGAATTAGCCCTTAAACACTTGAGTGAATAGAGCGGATACACATCCGGTAAGGGTTCAAAAGTTCAATTATATGTATTCACCCATATTATCTATATTCTTGCAAGTTTGAACTCCTTTTGATAATTCAATACAATTGTGGTTTGGACTTAACTCCTATTGCCCTAGCTCTTGTGCTTACACATGCCCTCTTGGGAATTGATTTGTTTGAACTAAGCATTTCCATTTACTTTAGATAGTTGCATTTAGATAAGTTCATATAGTTTAGTTGAATTCAATAAATGTCACACCCCTCAGTTCTTTCTTATTTTAGCATGAGGACATGCTAAGGTCTAAGTGTGGGGAGGTTGATAAACCCCATTTTTAGGGTTTATCTTGTATTGAATTTAGAGTATTTTGATAACCTTTTGTCACATTTAGCCTATGAATTAGCATGGTTTTGTTATCTCTCCCATATTTGTGCTTAAGTGTAAAAACATGCTTTTTAAGCCTTATTTTGATGAATTCTAATTTCTCCTTGATTCCATAAGATGCCTTGATGTGTTTGCTAGTAATTCCAGGATTGAAATAGGCTAGGCATGGATCAAAGGAAGCAAGGAAGGAAGCATACAAGTGAAGAGAAGCAGAAAAAGTCAAAGAAGCAAAATCAGCCAAGCACGCGCACGCGCACAAGGCGCTCGCGCACATTGCAGAATCGACCAGGGACGCGCACGCGTACCGTGCGCGCACGCGTCGATGACCGCACATGACTTCATTAATGCAACACGTGCCTGGCGATTTGAGAGGGTTTCTGAACCCATTTTTGGCGCCAATTGCTAAGGGAAAGGAATAAAAGGAAGAAGGATTAAGGGGAAGGCAACAATGAATCATTATTGAATCTAGGGAATAATTAGGATTAGTTTAGAGTTAGTTTTAGAGAGAGAAGCTCTCACTTCTCTCTAGAATTAGGATTAGGTTTAGGTTAATCTCTCTTCTTAGATCTAGGTTTAATTCATGCTTTGATTCACTTTTCCTTTACCAATTCTTAATCTTCTCTTCCTCCTCTTTCTAGTTATGTGCTTTAATAATTGTAATTCTTCATTTTGTTTTGGATAGATTGTTGTTCCTTTGTTTTCTTTCAATAATGCAATTTGAGGTAATTCATGATAATTGTGATTTCCTTGATTGTTGTTGTTAATTCTTTGCAATAATTGTTGTTAGATTCTATTCTTGTTCTCAATTTACTATGCTTTCCTTTTGTACCTTCCAAGTGTTTGATGAAATGCTTGGTTGGATTTTAGTGTAGGTTTTGTTCCTCTTGGCCTAGGTAGAGTAATTAGTGACTCTTGAGTTATCTAATTCCTTTGTTGATTGATAATTAGAAGTTGCTAATTGATTTGAATGCCTCTAAAGCTAGTCTTTCCTTTAGGAGTTGATTAGGACTTGAGGAATCAAATTGATTCATCCACTTGACTTTCCTCCATGGTTAGAGGTTGACTAAGTGGGAGCAATGGACAATTTGCCATCACAATTGAGGAGGATAACTAGGATAGGACTTCTAGTTCTCATATCTTGCCAAGAGCTTTGTTAGTTGTTAGTTTATTTCTTTTCCATTTATATCTCTTGTCTAAAATCTTAAAAACCCCAAATATAACTCACAACCAATAACAAGACACTTTATTGTAAATCTTAGGGAGAACGACCCGAGGTTTAAATACTTCGGTTTATAGATTTTAGGGGTTTGTACTTGTGACAAACAAATTTTTGTATGAAAGGATTATTGTTGGTTTAGAGACTATACTTTACAACGAGATTTCATTAGTGAAATTCTAAACTGTCAAAAATCCAATCATCAGATTTGCAACTGAATTTTTTTCTTCTTTTTTAATGTAATTGATGGAATAGTGTAATATATTTGGAAAGAAACACAAATGGTGTGGTAAATTGTAATTTGAATTGAGATATTGTGTTCTGTTGTGCGTGCTTCTATCTGTGTCTTTATATGATCTGCGATGAGAGGGAGAGGGAAGGGGGCTGCGATGGGGAGGAAAAGGGAAGGGAGAGTGTGCATTAGGGGGCTGCGATGGGAGGAAGAGGAAAGGGGGTTGCGATGGGAAGGAGGGGCGATGGGAAGGAGGGGGAGGGGGGTGCGTTGGGTAGGGGGTGGGCTGTGATGGGGAGGAAGAAGAAAGGGGGGCTGCGATGGGGAAGGAGAGATTAGGGTTTGGGAGGTGGTTTGCTAGGTCACCAAAATACGGTGGCCATGTCAGCATTGTGCTTGCCGAAAATTTGCTCCGGTGAGCTCGGAGACACGCTTGTCAAATTTTAAAATATTTTAGGGACTATTTTGTCAATAACAAAAGTCAGGTACCATATTGTCAGTGCCAGAATTTTTCGGGTACCGATTTGGTAGTTACCTCAATAATTAAATATAAAACAAATAAATACAAAAATATGAGTATTCTTTAGGCTTTTTTACCTAAAAGCGCATGTAAAATACTTGAATTCCCAAAATGCGCATGGTTTGAAATTCATCCTCAAAAACGCACTGCCAACTCGCAAGGAACACACACGAAATGGAAATAGGAGGCATGTCATGGGGATGTCCGCGAAATGGGTTCTGGCGACTGACACAAACCATTTCAATTGCCTCGGCCACGAAATGAAGCACCTCAGCCATGACAAACACGAAATGGATCATTTCACCTATGGCACACACGAAATGGCCCATTTCATATATGACAACTACGAATTGGCCAAGTCTTGGGAGACACACACGAAATGACACTCCTCACGTGTGGCAGACACGAAATGGGTAGGCGGGCAGTGAAAGCAGCAACTCCCAGTGTTACAGTTCTCGTACGAGCATGCAGTGGGTGGATTGGGAGGCAATTTATTGTACTCTTGTGAGTGAAGCAATATAAAAGGGGGTGAAGGGAGGGGACTAATTCGAAGGTTAAAAAACAGGAGAGAAGTAGTGGGGTGTAGGGGATAATTGTGTTTGTTGGTGGGGTGAAAAAAGTTTGTGCTGGAGGAATATTTTTTTAATTCATAAAAATGAGTGGAAATGGAATTAATGTGGAAGAAAATTTTAATAGGTTTGATGAATTTCACATTTTTGCTCATTTATATGTGAAGATGAGTTCTTTTAATAAATAAATAAAAATTTGTTAATGATAAAAAAAATTGTTGTAAACTGAATAATTGTGTTTTGATGTATTTCAATTTCAGCCGGCATATGTGTTAACTCCGCATGGCACACTGGTCGATGTTTTCTTTATAGACGAAGCATATCCGAGTATAGATATTAGGAGGCAGATGCTTGAACTGTATCTAAGAAGAGCCGAATTCTATTATGCGTCTTTGATAAAGCGTTTTGAGTACGACAACCCATTGATTAGCATTCTTGTGGAAAGATGGCGTCTTGAGACTCACACATTCCACCTCACATGGGGTGAGTGTACTGTTACTTTGGAGGATGTTGCCATGCAGTTGGGGTTACCAATCGACGGTGAACCGGTGAGCGGTACTCTAAGGTCATGGAGTAATTTCCACCAAAGGGATATTTGGCAATGGTGTGAGGAACTCCTCGGTGAAGTTCCTGACGGACATGTTGGGACCACGAAGTATAACATAAAATTGAAGTGGCTCAGGAGTAGACTACAACAGATGCCTCTTGACTCTCCTGAGGACGCCCTCGTACGGTATGTACGTTGTTACATTATGTATCTATTGGGTGACGTTTTACTTTCTGACAAAGCGAACAACACGGTTCATGTACGTTATCTTCCTCTCCTGGCCAACTATGACGCCATTGCCGTGCTCTGTTGGTCGTATAAAGGCATGTGCCTAGCGACTGATTATAACGTCGAGGGAATGTCTGGTTGTCATACATTGCTGATGTTTTGGATATACTTCAGGCTTCCTTTCTGGGCACCGGACGTGACGAACTCATACACGTTTTCATTAGCTATAATGTAATATATTATGTTACATATCTTCCGTATTTATGACTTGTGTTGTTATTTCATTTGCGTTTTTATTTAAATGTGGTTATGATCACGGTGTTCTTTTATAGGTGGGCGGACAAGAGAGGAAAGAATGACTATGCCGAGCAACGCTTGTAAAGGTACCGTCTGAGGTTGGACAATTTGAAAGTAGACGAGGTAATTATTCCTGTTGTATGTTCTAGCATGAATTTGTTTTCTCCCCAAAAGTTCGTCTACGTGTGTAAATGACACTTGGCTTTGGTAGTTTATGTGGATGCCGTACAGGGATACACGTGTTCTGTCGGGGTGCCTGCGGAATTTCTTGGAGCTCCACATGGGGATTTCTATACAGCGGTCGTGCCACTGATTCTATTCCGCTGGATCGAGATTGTTAACATCGATAGAGTCATGCGGCAATTCGGTGGCAAACAAGGTCCACTGAACCCTCCGTCAAACATAGACACCTTCCATCGCCAATCGGCTCGCAACAAAGATGGAAGGTGGCCCATCCGCCTGTAGACATGGTTTGAAGGGTAGAAGAAAGAAGGGTGGAAGAAGTGAGAATTGGAAATGTGGCTTTAGTTCTGCAGGAGTAGGGTTTTTATAGTCTAGCCGTTGTTCCAATTTGTGTGCGGTACACACAGATTTGTCACATTTCGTATGGGGTACAAGAGACATGGAGTGCCCAACTCACCTCCGCAGTGTCCCCATTTCGTGCCTGGCGCCCCTAAGTTGTTCTTTCCATTTCACTGCTGCCACCAAGAAAATGGGCTAGCCATTTCGTGCTAGCTGAACCTGATATGGTTTGCCCATTTCGTGGGTACCTAGAGTGAAATAATGTTGAAATCCATTTCACAGACGCCAGGCAAGAAATAGAAGTGCGTATTTTCAGAAAAATTTTAAACCATGCGCATTTTGGGAATTAAAGTATTTTACATGCGCATTTAGGTAAAAAAAAAAGCCTATTCTTTATTCAATAAGATTAATTATTGTGCAAAAAAAATTTATGATATTAAAAAATCATATTAAAATAAAATTTTAAACTGTAACATAAAAATATAAAATAATTAAAATTTTATTTTATATTACTTGACAAACAATTAGATTATTATATTCAAAATTTATTAATTAACTAATTTTGTTAAAGATATTATTATATAAAATAATTTTTTATCAAAACATTTTTAAAATATAATTTATTTAAAATATTATATATAATACATGAAAATATTAACCTTTTTTTATTTTTTTCAATTTTTTAAAAAAAATAAAATAAAAATAATATAATTCTAAATACATGCCTTTCACATTATATATTTATTTATACTAGTAAGATCTAAATTAAACAAACTTATATAATTAAAAATATAAAACATATAAATATAAAAAATAAATATTGTTTTAGTTAAATTTTTTATTCTCTAACTCGACGAAATTTATATATATAGATAATTCTACCCAACCTCCTCTAAAACAACATGTAAATTAGTTTTTATGATGTGACACATTTTAATTAGATGTTTAATTTTAATTTGAGTTAATTTAACTCAATGAGAGTTGAGATCTTAATTAACGTAGGACCATTTTATAATTAAATATTTTTTTGTAAATATTAAAAAATAAATTTATATTCTTTTACCAAATTATTATTACTTAAATTCGTTTCACCCTTCTAATGCAACAGATCTTGTGTACGATCTAATGATCCATAGCCATTCCAAAGAACGGCTTTGATCTAATTGATATAGTCCAATTTAAATTCTAATAAATGGATAGATCAAATGCATATCTAATTCAAGCATCACTTTAATATATGCAATAATTATCACAATTCTAAATCATAGATTAATGCATCCTGATAATTAAGAATTTATATGTGACACGAAATTATGTGAACTAAAAAGCAAAAGGCAACTACAAAATAGCAGCACGACCAAATACACTCTCTTCAACTAATCGCAGATCCACTACAAATTGAAATCAACACAGAAGAGCAATCAGAGAGAAAAACAACGAGAATTCAGTTTTTAGTATTTAATCAAATTATACATTTATTTCTTTTAAATAATTTTTTAATTACAAAATAGCTTAATCATAGTTTTATTTTTTTGTATTTATATGTTTTATATTTTTAATTACGTATGCTTGATTAGTTTAGATCTTACTAATATAAGTAAATATGTAATATGATAGGCATGTTTTTAGAATTATATTATTTATTCTTTTTTTAAAAAAATTTAAAAAATAAAAAAGTTAATATTTTTATGTATTATATAATATTTTAAATAAATTATATTTTTAAAATATTTTGATAAAAAATTATATTTTATAATAATATCTTTAATAAAATTAATTAGTTAATAAATTTTAAATATAATAATCTAATTATTTGTTAAGTAATATAAAATAAATTTTTAATTATTTTATATTTTTATGTTATAGTTTAAAATTTTATTTTAATATGATTTTTTAATATTATAAAAATTTTCTTGAATAATAATTAATCTTATTGAATAAAGAATACTTATATTTTTGTATTTATATGTTTTATATTTAATTATTTAAGAATAAAAGATTCTGTTACTATTTAAAATATTGTGTATTAAAATATTGTTATTTAAAGTATTTATTTATGTATTAGGATATTCTGCATTTATTAGAGTCCATCAATACTCTTCTTTTATATTAGTCTTTGATTTTCATTTAATCAAATCTAATGGTCTATATAAATGTAGCGTATCCAATAAGCACATAATTGTTGTGCTCGTTTTAAACATACCCTATTTGTAAATACCCATTATCAATAGTGGATTGTCCATTATTAATAATGTGCTGGAAATATATTTGTAATAATTAATGGGTAATTACAAATATATTTTCAACACACTGTTAATAATGGACAATTACAAATATATTTTTAATTATACATTATTAATATATTTGTTTTTTCCATATTCACCTACTTTTTTTCTCGTTTGTTTTACGGGAGTACATATAAATTTTATTTGTTGTATGGGAGTATGTAATGTTAGAAAATTATTTTAATTTTTTAATTTGTTTGTGAGCAATACATATATTAATTATAATCATAAATTATGCTATTTCAAATTAAATGACTTATATAATGGTGATCTCATTTATTGTTATAAATGCTAAATTGAATAAGTCATTATTACTTTTGATTTGGAATTAAATGAAAATAAAACCAGATATTATCTTTTATTAGAGACATTTTATGTACTGTCATTTGGACGAAATTTAATTTCTATTTCTCGTTTGGACAAATTAGGTTATTTTTATTCGTTTGGAGACAATAAAGTCAGTCTCTTTTATAATTCGAATAATATTTGCTCTGGTCATTTGGTAGATAATCTATATAGGCTTGACTTAAATTCCTATAATAATGAAATACTGCAAACGGGAACAAAACAAAAGTTAAATGATAATTCGGCATCATTATGGCACAAACGTCTAGGTCACATCTCTAAACAAAAAATTGAGAGGTTCGTGTCGGATGGAATTCTTTGACCCCTAAATTTGGCGGACTTTGAAGTCTGCATTGAGTGCATAAAGGGAAAAAAGACAAACGAAAGGAAATTACGTGCCGATAGAGTTAAAGATGTCTTAGAACTGATACATACCGATATATGTGGCTCATTCCTTACTGTCTCTTGAAATGGACAATGGTACTTTATTACGTTCATAGATGATTACTCTCATTATGGGTATTTATATTTAATTCATGAAAAGTCCCAAGTCTTGGATGTTTTCAAGTCTTTCAAAGTCGAAGTTGAACTTCAACTTGGAAAGAAAATTAAAGCTGTCAAATTTGATCGTAGTGGTGAATACTACGAAAGATATGATGGTTCAGCTAAGTAGCGTCCCTGGCTTTTTGCTCTTTTTCTAGAAGAGTGTGGTATTGTTCCGCAATACACCATGCCAGGCAAACCTAGCATGAATGTTATTGCAAAGCGAAGGAACCAAACTCTTAAGGACATGGTGAGAAATATGATTAGTCATTCTTCCTTGCCTGAATCACTCTAGGGAGAAGCCTTAAAGACCGCAGTGTACATCCTTAATAGGGTAACAAGCAAAGTAGTTAACAAAACCCCTTATGAAATTTGGATTGGAAAAATGCCTAGTATAAAACATTTACATATTTGGGGATGTCTAGTTGAGGCGCGACCTTGTAGGCCGCATGAAAGAAAATTGGACTCAAGAATAATTAGTTGCTACCTTGTTGGTTACGTTGAGCATTCACGGGGACACGTTTTATAATCCTGCATTAAGGTCTATTTTTGAAACGGAAAATACGAGATTTCTTGAGAATGTTGAGTTTGGGGGGAAGAAAATATTAGGAATGTTGCTTTTGATGAGGATTTTATAACTGACAATTATTAGGTCTTTGTGCCTATTATTGTTCAAGATATAGTTATAGTACAAGAGCACAATGAGAATCTACTGTAGATCCAATTACAGTTCAAAGGAACAATGAGAATATTGTTATTGCTCAAGATACTGCTGCAGCACAGGAAAATAATGAGAATCCTCTTCAACTCCAACCTATATAGCAAGCTCAACAATCTCAAGAAGTGTCATTAAGGAGATCCAATAGATAAAGGAAAAAATTCATCTATGGTCTCAAACAAGTTTCCCGTCAATGGTATCACGAGTTTAATCAAGTCATTACCTCATATGGTTTTGAGGTAAATATCATAGATGAGTGTATATACCGCAAGTTCAGTGGGAGTAAATACATCCTTTTGGTCTTATATGTTGATGACATTCTACTTGCCATTAACGATATAGGCTTGTTGCATGAAACTAAGAAATTTATATCGAACAAATTCGAAATGAAAGATCTTGGTGATACCTCTTTTGTATTAGGAATCGAGATACTAAGAGATCGCTCTCAAGGTATTTTTGGATTATCACAAAAGAACTATATCGAAAAGATTTTAAGTAGATATGGCATGAAAAGATGTAGACCAATGGACACACCCGTAACTAAAGGATACAAGTTTAGTCTCAAGCAATGGCCCAAAATGATCTTGAAAAGACAGCAATGCATGAGAAACCTTATGCATCACCACTAGCAAATTTAATGTATGCTCAAGTCTACACACATTAACAAAACACCTTATGAAATTTGGATTGGAAAAGGTCCTAGTATAAAGCATTTACATATTTGGGGATGTCCAACTGCGGCGTGACCTTATAGGCCGTATGAAAGAAATTTGGACTCAAGAACAATTAGTTGCTACCTTGTTGGTTACGTTGAGCGTTCACGAGGCACAAGTTTTACAATCCTGCATTAAGGTCTATTTTTGAAATGGAAAATGCGAGGTTTCTTGAGGATGTTGAGTTTGGGGGGGAGAAAATATTTGAAATGTTGCTTTTGATGAGGATTCTATAACTGACAATGATCAAGTCTTTATGCCTATTATTGTTCAAGATACAATTATAGTATAAGAGCACAATGAGAATCCTACTGTAGATCCAGTTACAGTACAAGAGAACAATGAGAATATTGTTGTTGCTCAAGATACTGCTGCAGCACAGAAAAATAATGAGAATCCTCTTCAACCCCAACCTATACAGCAAGCTCAACAACCTCAAGAAGTGTCATTAAGGAGATCCAATAGATAAAGGAAAAAATCCATCTATGGTCTCAAACAAGCTTCCCGTCAATGGTATCACAAGTTTAATCAAGTCATTACCTCATATGGTTTTGAGGTAAATATCATAGATGAGTATGTATACCGCAAGTTCAGTGGGAGTAAATACATCCTTTTGGTCTTATATGTTGATGACATTCTACTTGCCAGTAACGATATAGGCTTGTTGCATGAAACTAAGAAATTTCTATCGAACAAATTTGAAATGAAAGATCTTGGTGATACCTCTTTTGTATTAGGAATTGAGATACTAAGAGATCACTCTCAAGGTATTTTTGGAGTATCACAAAAGAACTATATCGAAAAGATTTTAAGTAGATATGGCATGAAAAGATGTAGACTAATGGACACACCCGTAACTAAAAGAGACAAGTTTAGTCTCAAGCAATGCGCTAAAATGATCTTGAGAAGACAGCAATGCATGAGAAACCTTATGCATCACCACTAGGGAATTTAATGTATACTCAAGTCTACACACATTAACAAAACACCTTATGAAATTTGGATTGGAAAAGGTCCCAGTATAAAGCATTTACATATTTGGGGATGTCCAGTTGCGGCGCGACCTTATAGGCCGCATGAAATAAAATTGGACTCAAGAACAATTAGTTGCTATCTTGTTGGTTACGTTGAGCGTTCACGGGGCACAAGTTTTACAATCCTGCATTAAAGTCTATTTTTGAAATGGAAAATGCGAGGTTTCTTGAGGATGTTGAGTTTGGGGGAGAAAATATTAGAAATGTTGCTTTTGATGAGGATTCTATAACTGACAATGATCAGGTCTTTGTGCCTATTATTGTTCAAGATACAATTATAGTACAAGAGCACAATGAGAATCCTACTGTAGATCCAGTTACAGTACAAGAAAACAATGAGAATATTGTTGCTCAAGATACTGCTGCAGCACAGAAAAATAATGAGAATCCTCTTCAACCCCAATCTATATAGCAAGCTCAACAACCTCAAGAAGTGTCATTAAGGAGATCCAATAGATAAAGGAGAAAATCCATCTATGGTCTCAAACAAGCTTCCCGTCAATGGTATCACAAGTTTAATAAAGTCATTACCTCATATGATTTTGAGGTAAATATCATAGATGAGTATGTATACCGCAAGTTCAGTGGGAGTAAATACATCCTTTTGGTCTTATATATTGATGACATTCTACTTGCCACTAACGATATAGGCTTGTTGCATGAAACTAAGAAATTTCTATCGAACAAATTTGAAATGAAAGATCTTGGTGATACCTCTTTTGTATTAGGAATCGAGATACTAAGAGATCGCTCTCAAGGTATTTTTGGATTATCACAAAAGAACTATATCGAAAAGATTTTAAGTAGATATGGCATGAAAAGATGTAGACCAATGGACACACCCGTAACTAAAGGAGATAAGTTTAGTCTCAAGCAATATCCCAAAATGATCTTGAGAAGACAGCAATGCATGAGAAACCTTATGCATCACCACTAGCAAATTTAATGTATGCTCAAGTCTGAACACATTCTGATATATCATTTATAGTGGGAGTGTTGGGTAGATACTTGAGCAATCTGGGCATAGATCATTGGATAGCTATTAAACACATAATGTGTTATCTAAAGAGAACAAAAGATTACATGCTTACTTATCGGAGATCAGAAAATTTGGAGATCATTAGGTACTCTGATTTCGATGTCATGGCATATGGTTGTGAAACTTTGTCACTGAGCTTCGTATAGTAGATGACATTGAAAGTTTATTAAAGATATTTTGTGACAATAAGTCAGCAGTACTATACTCCAACAACAATAAGAACTTGACAAAATCGAAGCATACAGACATCAAGTTCTTAGTTGTCAAGGAGAAAGTTTAAGAAAAACAGATTTTTATAGGACATATAGGAACAAAGTATATGCTAGCAGACTCATTAACCAAGAAATTGATCCCTAAAATCTTTCATGAGCACACTGTTCGGATGGGTGTCAATATTTGTGATGCCTTTGTTTAGTGGGAGTTTAATTTTATGCTATATGTTCTATGACAGATATTGAGTCATTTTTCTGCAGAACTAAGTTGATGGTTTATTTCATATTGTATGAAATATTTATTTTGCAATATTTGTTTTACGTTTGATCTCAATACAGTTTTAAAGTTGGACCAGCTGAAAATAGACATGCATGAGATTACTTGGCATGTAATTTTCATATTACTCATCCAAATTTGATCTACGTCGTTAAGTATATTAGGATGGTGATTGTCATGGTTTAGTCACGACATTAATGTGATAAAAGTTGCGGTAGTTCCATATCTAATGTATAAGACTGACCAGATTGTTAAAGTAATGAGAGAAATAGCATTCAGATGCGTGCATAAAGTTTATAAGATGTGATTATGTCAAGAAAGAATATATGTATAATTCAAGTGGGAGATTGTTAGGAAATTATTTTAATTTCCTAATTTGTTTGTGGGCAATACATATATTAATTATAATCACAAATTATGCTATTTCAAATTAAATGACTTATATAATGGTGATCTCATTTATTGTTATAAATACTAAATTGAATAAGTCATTATTACTTTTGATTTGGAATTAAATGAGAATAAAACCAGATATTATCTTTTGTTTCTTAGATAATTATCTTTTAGATTTTAGATATATTATCTTTTGGACTTTAGATACTATTTTATTTGGGATTTAGGGTTTAATTGGTGCCATGCTCAAATATAAATAGGCCTTCAGGGTTTCGGTCCCCAAGATACCAAAGCCGCTTTTGTTGCTCTTTTCCTATCAAAAGAGTAACAATTCAGCCGCCTAGGATACAGAAGGCTTTGGTTGAGGAAGATTGAAAGAACCACAAAATCCAAATCTTTTCGTCGGTTTCTGATTTTTTATGAGTAAAGGTACACTTCTGCATTATGATATATTCTTGGTGATTCAATATAGGTGATCTGGGTTATTGAAATTAATTCATTCCAACACGTAAAAATTTGAAATATAATTTAAGTAAAAAAGATTTCATATTATATACCAATAGAGTAATGACATGCATTACCTAGGTCATTAAATAAATCACGTGTGTTTAAATTATATTTTAAATTTTTAAACAATGATGGGTAGTTAGAAAAGAGGTAACCGTGTTAATACTTAATAGTGGGCAGTTTAATGATTTCCAAGTAAACGTGTTAATCACTATAATTTAAAATGGACTAAAATTGATCAAACATATCCATTTTAATCTCTTCTACCAACCTTTTTATGTACTAATTGCATGCCAAAAATTTGGATTACTGATATTATTAATATTTTTTATTATTTTTAATTTTTTTTAAAAAATACATATATCTCATTTACCGTGTAAACGAGATATATATCTCGTTTATAATATAAACGAGGAAAACACATGTTGCATACATCTGTCTTATCTCGTTTACACTGTAAACGAGATACATGCAAAATTATCTCCTTTACAGTGTGAACGAGATAAGAGAAATATTTAAATCGGTAAATATTCGTAAAATTATTTATTTTGATAATTATTATATTTATTTAATTTATAAAAATAAAAAATCTCACTTACACACCTGATTTTTTATTTAGGATAATGTATAATTCTTTTAATTTTTTATTTTTTTAATATTTTTATTTTTTAATTTTATTTTTAATATATTTTTATTGATATCAAAAATATTTTTTTAAAAAAATTTATTTTATTTCTAATATTTTACATAAAATTTATTTTCAAAAATAATTTTGACATAAATAAAAAATATTTGAGATAAAATTAAATATAATTAAATAATAAAATATTTTAAAAATCGTAAATCTTAATGATAAAAAATATTTTATCTTTTAATTTATCTCTTTTCAAAGAAAACAACAATACGTCAATTCCTATTATATATTCGGATAAATGATCAAAATAAATTAATTATAAATCAATATTACTAGAATACAATTTTTATTCATTAGAAATGGAAATGCAACTTTCATATAACTATTGAAATTGTGGATTCGCGATAGGAGTACAGTAGATTAAGATTTGAATAGTTAGGATACAGCAATTTACGTTAGGTTGTGTGAAAGTAAAAACCATTACATCTCGGAGTGGTTTCTTTATGAATGTGTAATATGTATAAACCGCGGTATCCATTAAAATATTTTGAGTGGGAGTAAAAAAAAAAAATATATATATATATATATATATATATATATATATAATATAATAATAATTTTTATAATAAAAATATTATGTGTACATAAATATTATGTGTATTACACAAATAATTATTTTCAATGTAAATATAACATGATTAGTTTTTATAATATCTAATTTTACAAATTAAAACACTAAAATAATCATTTATAAATAGGATAAAGTATATTTTTTGTCTTTAAAGTTTGACAAAAATTTTAAATTTATCTCTAAGTTTTATTTTGTTTTAATTTTGTCCCAAAAATTTTCGATTTGCATCAAATATACCCTTGACGGCTAATTTTTCAAAAAATTTAAGATCGATTCAACAACAATTTCATAAGAACAACCCTTCAACACAAGCAAATCAAGCATAATTTTCATGCATTATTGTTATATTGGTCTTAAATTTTTTGAAAATTTAACCTCCGATGGTATATTTAATGCAAATCGAAAACTTCTGGGACAAAATTGAAACAAAATAAAATTTATGGGTATTTTTAAAATTTTTGCCAAATTTCGGAAACAAAAAATATACTTTATCCTTATAAATATCTGTCTTTTTATACAAGATAATGTACATATTCATATTTTTTGTTAACCAAGTCTAATCAAATTTGTATAAAATAACAAAAATCAGTCATGCCTAATATTATTTTAAATTTTATTGTTTAACTTGGTTATACTTAGTTCATAAAAAGATTTGGATGTGTAGTATTTCTTTTACATATATATAAGTAAATACTTATTTAAAAATTTACTTCTTATACAATTAGAAGTCAATTCTTATTAAGATTCATAATTAAAAAGTTCTTTCAATTAATGTAGTTGTTACAGAAAAAAATTAAAACTAATATAAAAAAAATAAATAACACTCTTTCGTGTTGATTTCTAAGAAAAAACACAAATTTCATTTAAATTGAGAATTGATCATTTTAATGACATCTAATATGAAATTTTTAAATTGACTATGAAGTACCAAAAATTGAATAAAAAATTATAGTGGGGTCAAATTTAATAATTCAGTGGGGACAAATAAATATTATTATCATATACTACTTAAAAAAATTTTAAATCGTAGGAGCAATTGCCCCACACTCATGTACATACATCCGTTTCTGGCGGTATTTCTATAGTGATTTATGCTTGCAAAAAAAACATCTATAAATACCTAGCAAGAGAGAGTGATGTGATAGTAAATTATCATTTTCACAAATTTACAAATGGATAATAACAAAAGTTTTTTAGTTCTAATTTATTGTTCCAAAAATAAATAAATAAATAAAAGACACGGTATTAAGTTTTTTGATAAAGAATTGATAAATATTCTTATTCGATCAATAAATATGTTGTCAGAGCTAAAATCAAATATATTACAAAAAATAAGATTGTGTAAGACCAAGTAAGTAAAAAAGTTATTGTACAAAATTTTTATTGCAATTGTGTCAACTGACTTAAAGTGTAAAATATTTGTAACAAAATTGGATGAAAACATGACAGATTTTATTTTATTGTCGACCAAATTTTTCGAAAATGAAATTGAAAACCAAACCAAACTACTATTTGTTCCAATTATTAACTAAAAATCGAACATAGTATACTAATAAAAATGAATAAAATAAATAAAAATTGATGAACCGATTAAATTTGTTCAATTATAACTAAAATTGAAAATTTATATTTTTTAAAATATCATTTTACATAATATAATTTTTTAAATAATATTTTTTAATTTAATAAATTAAAAATTAAATTATTATAGATTTATAAATTATTATATATATAAAATATAATTTAAAATTTTAATATTTATTTAAACAGACAAATAAATTAATTATCTGATGTCACTGCCGAGAGTAATGTAGTATAAGTTACTTATTAAAACTCTAAACTCTTGACTTTATACACACGAATATTCAAGTTTCTCGGCACCACCCTAGTCTCGTTGATTGAACAATACAGGTGATGTTTGGTCTATCACAGATCTTACTTAAAAAGGATGTTGGTCACCTTCCCTCTATACAATCATACATGTGCCTTCATTTAAATCATTCAACGTATGCACCATTTATTTAAGTTGTTGGCTTCATGAATTGGAAAAAAAAAAAAAAGGAATAGGGTTCAATTTTTCATTCAGGCGTTATAATATTTGCCTCATTTTAATTTGTTTAGTCTAAAAAATATGGTGTAATGTTATATATAATAATAGAATAAATTATTAAAATAATACTAAAAAAATTCTCACAAAAAAATTTTCAAAAGATATTAAGAATAAATAAATTTTTAAAAGATTTCAGAACATAAAAAAATCTAGATATTAAATATATATTTTAAAAAAATTTAAAAATTAGATTTTGATATAAATTTTTGTTACTATTATTAAAAAAAATAACATTTTTTTATTTTTAAAATTTGATGATTTTATGTCAAGTAAATTTTTTTAAATGTTTTTTATTCTAAATTATGATATTTTTTAAAAAAATAAAAAGAAAAAATTTAGAGATTAACTTTTGTTTTAATTTTTTTGTAAATATTTTAAATATTTATTTAAATATTATCGTAAAAAATAGAAACAAATAAATAAATTCTTATTAAATATAAAAACTTTTGTTATTTATAAAAAGTATAATAATAATTGATTATTTTTGTCTTATTTTTAAATTTTTTAAAAATTATTTTATTAATAATATTTTGTAAAAAAATTTTTATTAACGGCTCAATCTTTCGAATATTAAATTAATAGTTAACTTTATATAATATTTTAGTAACTAATCATTTGATGAGATAGTGGTAAGTCATTCATTGTTCTAGAAAATTACCAGGATACAATTCCTTCAACGAGACCAAAGATTTTTCTAGACATCGTTGTTCTTAATTAAGATTATTAATTGCACAATATTTAAAATGTAATAGTGCTTTTCATGCGATGGATTCTTATCCATTTCTTTATATAACTTTCTTTTTTTTTTTAAGATAGCGATAAAAGTTGAAATTAGAATCTAGCGGATAAATTATTTGTATTAAGGCTTATTTATTAGTATCACTCTCACATGCAAATAGCGTGAGCCAAGTCAAGAATGGCAAGTAAATAGAAATTAATGTTAACCACAAACGTGGAAGAATAATCCCAATTGATGATGACGATAATGATTAATATTAATTAATTTATATATCTAGAAGCTGGCTAAACCATTATTTAAAAGTCAATTGTGTAATTAGTCAAACCAATGGAAGTGATGAGGTTGACATAGTCCATGATGCATAAATCCACACACCATGCCAAATTATATATGTTGCCTTCTCTATTTTCTATTGTTTATTGTGGGTTTAGGGTTGCTTTTTTCCTAATATATGTTGACAAAATTGTACCTCATGGAACCTTCTTTATCCACTATTTGAGATTAAATAAAAGAGCCTTGATGTATGTTACCATGGATTTAGATAACTAGGGGTTAATTTTGTGTTATTTATCATTTATCAGTTATTAATCTTTTTAAAATATTATTTAGAAAAAATGCCACTCCCCTCTTCTGCGAGATGCTAAAATGTCACTTCTCTCTCCTCTATTTTATAAATATACATTTTCCTCCCTTCTAACTTTTAAAAAACCTCCTCTTTAATCCATTTTAAATTTTTTGTGTTAATAATGTTAACTTTATCCATTTTTATGAAAAAATAAATTATTTTTTGAAAAAATATCCATTAACAAAAATTTTATTTTTTATCATTAAATTTTGCTTACCAAAATATCCTTTAATAAATTATTCTTTTATTAATTAAATTGTATTTTTAACGAAATATTTTTAAAAAAATTAATAATTAAATTATTTTTTTCTAAGATACCTATTTTTTCAATAATTTTTTAATTATTAAATTGTGATTTTACTAAAATTTTTGTTAACAATTATTTTTATATTTACTATTAATTTTTTTATATTAATATATATTATTTTAATATTAAATAAAAAAATCTTACCACTGGTAATATGTATAACAATTAATATTTATTGATATTGAAAAATAATCTTACTAAAATTTTTTATTTAATGTTAAAATAATATATAGATATCGAAAAATTAATAGTAACATATAAACAAATTGTTAACAAAAATTTTGGTAAAATTATAATTTAATAATTAAAAAATTATTAAAGGGTATTTAAAAAAATAACATAATTATTAAATTTTTTTAAAATACAATTTAATCAATAAAAAAAATTTATTAAAGAATATTTTATTAAGCAAAATTTAATAATAAAAAATAAAATTTTTGCTAATGAATATTTTTTTAAAAAATAATTTTTTTTAAAAAAATGGATAAAGTTAACACTAGTTAACACAAAAAGTTTAAAATGGATTAAAAATGAGGTTTTTTAAAAGTTAGAAGAGAGGAAAATGTACATTTATAAAATAGAGGGGAGGGGAGTGTCATTTTAGCATCTCACAGGGGAGGGGAGTGGAATTTTCTCTATTATTTATATACTAAAATTAATCATTACGTATTTATATACAAATATATATATTAATTTATTTTTAATATTTATTTTGTATTTTATTTTATTTTAACAGTAAATTTTAACAATTAATTTTAATATATACCTAATATGATTATTAATTTTTATTCTTGTTTGAGTTTACTTTTTAGTAAGTAAAAAAGTTAACTATAAATTTCGTTGATAGACGTCTTCTAGAAAAGAATTAAACATAAAATATTATATTTAAATATCCTAAACAAATATTACTTGAACTGTATATTATAATTATTTTAATGTTATTGAGGTGCTTAAGGAATTAAGAATATTATAGAAGTTTTTAAAATTTCATATTTGTTCTGTCCTATTGAAAACTTTAATATATTTTTAATTTGATATTTCATTTTTTTATTTCTTAACTAAGAGTTTTAGGTTTTTTTTTTAAATTAAGAATGAGACTTAAATTCGATTATTTTAAATAAAAATAGAAAGATTATATCATTTAAATTATAAATTGTTAGTAATTAAAAGTTCTAGTTAAACAAACCTTAATGAAAACAATAATGTTAATATAAATCATAAAAAGTAAGAAAATATTAGATTAAAAAAAAGGAAAAAAAAAAGGACAAAGAAAAGAGTGGAGAGAAGAAAAAAAAAGTGGTTAACTCACTATTATGCAGCTTAAATGGATCCATGTTGAAAAATCATGTTTAGTACCTTTTTTCCTGTCTCTAGTGGGCTAAGAAAGTTGCCTCATCGTATCATCCAAAAAAACTTTATCCTAATAATACATGATTTTACTTTCAGAAAACCAAATAAATTAAGGTGAATTTTATAGTACTTTTTATTTTGATATCTAAATTATTTAACTTTTTTTTTTAAATTAAATGTTCAAAATTTATTAAATATTATTTATTGTCTTTTTTGAATGTACAATATTAAAGACATTATAACATTCACCACAAATTAATCTCTGTAGATAATGAGCAAATGAATTAAGAATTTCTTTCTTTCAGTTTGACCTGAACCTACTCATATTATTTGATCCAGAACCATATATGAAACCTGATAAATTAATAAGTCATGTATTTAATAGCCAAAAGTTTGTTTAAAATAATGTATTAGTATTGCATCTTTCTATGGTTTTCATCGTATTAATCTTTTACTATTAATTAACTTCAATATTCACTTTATTAAATAATGTTGGACTTACACACGCAAATTCCAGATTATATATATATAGAATATTACGTTATATAGCCTTGGACTCAATAATCAATGAATATTATACTATCAACATCCTAGTAATAATAGATTTCATCTGAGGATGTTCCCTAGTTATTAAGCTGGTGTCATGGATCTCTATGCAGAAAAATTGGGAATGTGAAAAAAACAAACTTATAGAGTAAATTCTTTATGTGAGTTTTCCAGGAATTACAGTCTGTATTCTTCGGAATCAACAAAAAGGAAGTACTAGTTATTACTAGTATCCATAAACCTCACATGTACATAGAAGACATTGAAAATAAATTTAATAACAATAATAATAATAATATAAATAATTTAGAGAGTTTTAACTCAAACCAGCAAAAAGAATTTTAAGATTCCAATGCCAAGTATCAGATAGAGGATTAGAAATCAATTATAGAGTAACATACTAATTAAAAACTATAATACTTATGATCTATATAATACATAATTCAATGATGAAATTAATTAATTAATTCAATATAAATACACATTAAAAATAAATTAAATTATTAATTTTAATATACAAATAACATTTTTAAATTTCATTCTTGTAACTCAATATTGTAGCAAATCTTTCATCAAATCCATGTATGAATTAGACAAACAGAACATAATTTTGTGAGTGAAGGCAAAATCTTTTGAGATCCATTAACATAACTAGAAGTAGCTAGGGACAATAACATCCTACAAGAATGGCTAAGACCTCGGATTCTATCTTCATCCACGGGGAAGAAGACAGAACAAAAAACATGGGAAAGTATATTAGATACTACAACTTTTTTTTCTTTGAGAAAGACATGTTGACCATTATGTCATGTCATGGTCAAGAATTGTTGGTGGTGATTATAAATTGTACGGTGGTGGTGGAATTTAACCACCTTGTTCATAATTTTTGACATTGTGTCCATTGTTGGTCACCAATCTTTTTCTAGATTAGCAACCATGAAAATCCCTTCAATCTGCTCGTGATTCACCACCACATACAAATGCAAATTTTACATTCTGTGTTTACTGTTTTGGCATCTTATCCAATTATATAAAGATGATAATGATAATAAGCAATTAAAGACAGAATGTGCATCTTTCACTGAATAAGTTCAACATTATTGCTGTTTAATATTTTGTTGAAATTATAACTATTCATGCACGTTCTTTTATCAATTTAAGTTTCATTTTAGAAAAAATAATTTCATGATGTCAGAACATCTTTAATAAAAAAAAAAAATCTAGAGTTTGATTTTTGTTAATTCTCAAAAAGCAAACAACTTTTAATAAAAACAGACACATGATAATTATATCTAATACATCCTTCATACAAAAATCTCAAACTTTGCGTGAATTTTACATAAAGTTTCTATCTCTTTTTATTTGTTTTGTGTTGAAATTTTCTTTTAAAATTAACAAATAATCCAATTCTATGTCTTTCGGTTATAAAAATTATAATACCAAATTATGAAAGACGATAAAAAAAAATACATAAATGATTATATCTAACAAACATTGTTGTTCCATTCTATGTAAGATGTCAGAGGTCTAATCTTATTCTCACTAACTGCAACATAATTTGGATTTAATGTTGGGAATGAAACCACAATATGCGACATTCTCCTCCCAGTTAGAAATTATATAAATATAAATATAAGGTGAGATATGCGTGTAAGTAGCATTATTCTTGCCAAGAAACTTATGACAACATCACAAGGCCCAATCTAAATATTTTAGAGTAGGTGGGCACTGGCTACTGGCTGAGTTAGGTATGGCGCGAGCTATTGCAAATTGTGAGGGATGGAAACCAACTAATTACAATCAAAAGAAGCAAATTATTATTATTAATTTATACACAAAAAAGGAAAAAAGCAGAGAGTGTTTAACCAAGCACAATTCAAATGTGCATGTCACCACCACTCACCATAATTCATACACACATGTAATCAATCACTCAAAAACACTCCAATTGGTTTAACTTTTCATACAATAATAATATGATACATATCTCCTTATTCTCTCTCTCTCTCTCTCTTTTTTTTTTTTCTTTTTTCCCTTAAATATTGCTGATCATTGCAAGCCCTCTAGCACCCTTTAATTGAAAAAGGAAAAGGGGCTCTCACAGACTATAGCATCTATTACACTCATAATCATCTCTCTTTTTATTATTATGTTTTTGTTTTGTGTAAAAATTTGTTTAAAAAAAAAAAAACAAAAACATTACAAGGCTTAACTTTTGAAGAAGGATTTTTTGGAAGGGGGTCTTCCAACAGCTCTCATGAGGGAAGCAATCTCAAGAACCCTTGCAACTTTGGTTCCTCTTTTAGCCTCTGCTGATGCCCTTCTCTCCTCTGCTTTCCTATGAGCCTTTGCTACCTCATTTTGCATTTTCTCCATTGCTCTTGCTCTTTTCTCTTCCAGCTTCCTCTGCATAATCCATCACATTTGTTCATCATGAGAGAAAAAAGAAGAAACTGTAACCTCTTTGTGTATAGCAGATATACTAGCATCAAGTAGGTCAATCACATTGTTAACTAGTAGATAACTACTTATCAATAACTACTTATCATAGTAGTTTGAAAGTTTAACATCACACTCTTCCATAATTGATTATGTGATTATTGTTTACTCAAGTGCACCAAACTTAGGTGCATTGGATTGTCATGCAAGTATCTTAATGTGTTCAGAAATCAGAATCCAAGCTGTTAAACAAGGTTCTGGTTTATGGCTATGACAATGTAGTGAAAACTAAAATTAACATGAAAATCAACTTAGTCATTAGACAACTTGCTAGAAGATGATACTTGCTGATATGTGTTTATGCGGAGTTTTGGTTTAGAACCATTCGATGAACTCGGAATCGGGATCTAGAATCAAAGGGTTCATTTCTCGAATTTTGTTCCTCAGACGGTTCTAGACCAAAATGTAACACATTCCCAACTCCTTTTTGGCTGAGGGTGGCAAAGGTACCTTTAGTAACAGGGCAATAAATTAAATGCAGACCATAGGAGTCCTTTTCTAACATCACCATTCAATATGTTATATTCACCAAATGAATATATAGTGTTTAAAAGAAATACAGAAGAAAGATGCTTGTAGGTGGATGATATTTTAGCTTCAAATAAAAACGGGGAAAAGGAAGAAGTGTTGGTTTAAGAAGGAGCATAGTCCTAATCCTATTATAACTTTCCAAACAACATAATTTCCCGTGATGCCTTCACATCATTTTCAACCTAACCTGTGATGATTGGACATTAAACCTTTCACAGTATTATTATATAATCAATCCAAGGTATGCATGCAAAAAATCCCATACATACCACCAAGATTTAAAAGGGTACCTGCGGCATAAATTGTCACTGTTCTCTGGGAATCACATACAAATAATTAGGGAATTTTAAATTTCATTACCATTCACTCTGCATGTGGTGAAATGCAAGGAAACACTATATTAATAATTGGGAATTTTCAGTTACTATTGAAATGGTATATTGGTATCCCATTCATTATTAGTTATTGTACTATTTGCATCATAATATTCACTAAACTTCTAATAAATACACATGAATCTCAAGTGGCCAAAATGGTGTTCAAATTAAGGATTACAAAAAATTATATTTGTCAGTAAAGAATAGGAAACATAATGGAGATGAAGACTGGCAATGATTCTATTCTAGGTATTCACATCTTGCTAATTCTTTTTTGTTCCTGAACAAGCAAGGGAAAATACTTTCCTACCTTTTGTTATTTTGCACATAAATCCATCCTTAAGAATGATTTTCATGAACCAAACATCAGATCACTTACTCAGTTACTCACTACCTAACCTTAATTCAATCTTTCCTTTAACACCAAAATTGACCTTTTTCATGAATTTGATTGGATCAATAATCACTCAATCTAAGACAGTTGTAAAGCACAAAAAAAGATGAGATCTATTTTAAGTCTTCAGAGTAATCATAAACTCCAAGAAAACTCACCAATACAGTAAATACAAAAAACAAAAAATAAAAAAGGAACAAGAAGAGTAGCAACATGCAAATAAGACCTTGAGGAAAAAGTTAATTACCTCAACTTTCTTCATCCAAGAAGTAGCCTTCTGAACCTGCTCACTCTCCCAGCCTTTGATGACAGCATCCTCTCTCTTGAATCTGTTGTTAATCTTTGCAATCTTGTTGTTCTGCCATGCTGATATCTTTGCATCAACCTCCTCCTTCTTCACCCTTTGCACTGAAACCTCTTCAACTACTTGATGATGATGATGTTGATGTTGATGATGACCACTACTAGAACCTGCACCACCACTAGTCATTCCTCTTGGTGATGGAAGAGGATCCAATGGATGGTTATCTGGAACAATAGCCAAAGGGTTAGTCTCTTCCATCATGTCCTCTTCTCTAATCCTCCCCAACAAGTTATTGTTGTTGTTGTTGCTGCTGGTATTGTTGTTTCCTCCTCCAATAATTTCAGTGTTGTCATGGCCAGTGTTCATGATCATGGAGCTGCTAGTAGTGTTGATGTTGTTATGATCAATAGTTGAACCTGCAAGAACAAGAGCACTGAACTCCCTACTCATGCTTGTGAAGTTCTCACTTGAACCACCATCTGTGCTTGCCATGGACAAAGAAGATGAACGGTGGCTGTGATGAGTTTCCCAAGCTTCTCTTCTCCTATTCCCATGGTTTGTTGTTGCTGGGGGTCTAGGTGGTGTTAAGGCATGAATTTCTCTTATGGTGTGTTCTTCTTCTTCTTGATCATCATCACCACCACCATGTCCATGTTGTGTTGTTGTTCTTGCTGCATGGCTTGTGGAAGCAAATTGCTCATTCAACATGACAAGTTATTATGATTTGATGTTGCTCAATAATAGTGGAATAGGAACAATGACTTAAATGATGAAGGAAAAGTGTGGATCAAAGGCAACAAAGTTAAGAGATTTATTTTCATTCAGGCATTTAGTCGAATAGTGTGTGTGCTTTTTTTTTTTCCTTTTCCTTTTTCTTTCTTTTGTTGGGGTGGTTAATGTATGGAAATTATATAATTATGGAGAGAAATAATAGTGCATTAAATACCACACATAATACATAGGGTGGAAAAAGAAAATTCAAGAACAAGGCTCCATTAAGAAAAAGAATTAAAAAGAAATAGAAATGATAATCCTACACACTAAAGCTGAAAAGTAATAAGGACAACCAAATTAGGCCACAATAATATAGCTTTGACAAAATCTCTTTAGAAAGCAATATTTTATTAATTTTTCTCCACCATGATTTTGCTTATTGTGATAATATATAAGTGTCTCTATTTTGCATGCTTGGTCCTTCACCTTTTATGCATTTCCGTACTCACTCTAACAAATTGGCTCTAGAAATTAACGGGGATTAAATCTATAGTGAAAATTTAGGTGCAGTCAATTTCACTTGAAATTGATATTTGAAAGTTGTTAGATGATTTAATTGATTTGACTAAATTTTTATTTATTGGTTCTCCGATATCAACTTCACGTAAAATCGACTTTATCTAAAACTATACATACTTGTGACACTTTAAATATATAAAAATTAGGCATAATAATCATCTTGAGTTCTTCTTTTTTTAATATGTAAAAATTAATTTAAATTTAGCTCAATTCATATAAACAATTTTAATTTTTTTAATGTGTGTCTTTTCGGTTAAATCTGGCTTAACTAGAATTATATTATTGAAATAATATTTATTATATTGACTAATTTTGAGTAAATTATTATTTTCAACTATAAAACTTTAAAATGTTGATAATATTAATTATAAATAAACAAAACTAATTTTGTATTTACGAAAGATGGTTTTTATACGATAAAAATGGCAATATTTATCAACATTTTAAACTTTAATTATAAAAATGGCAATTTTTCCACCTCAGAGATACAAAATTAATTTTGTTTATTTATAGATAAATGTATCAATATTCTAAACTTTTACAAATTAAAAAGTAATTTACTCTTTTACGCTAGTTTTTATTTCTCTATCTCATAACAAGAATCAAATGATAAGAGAACAACTCAACAATCCAAATTAGAATTTAGTTCATTTATTGAAAATTTAAAATGAGCATTATTAGAAACTTCTCGAGTAATTGTTTATTGCTAGGACTCAATTGCAGCTTTTTTTTTTTTTTTACCAAGTATCTATCAAGTTTAATGATTAATCTTTTAGGTATTGAAGAGATACACAAAGTAGACAATCCTTCCAAACAAGTAAATTTTATTTTTATTTTCTAGTAAATATCAAATTTAGAAAAAATGGTTAAGAAACACAAACCCTCATCTATATGTGCCAATTTGCGTTAGTAGACTCAATTCAATTGTAGCTACTTGTGTATGTGTTGCTACATACCCATTAATATATATACATACAATGAATTTATATTTATATAGGTAACTCCCTTATCAATTTATGACAATTCCGTTGTCAACCTAGTATCCTGATTCTCTACTATATGATATGGGAATGTCGATTTCAAACTTTTTGCCAACCAAAGAAATTTAATTGTTGTTGTTAAGGAAGTTAAAAAAAAGTGTTAGTTTTTCATTGTTTCTATTCAATATATTAAAAGTGATATTATTATTCAATAAGTATATTATATTATTGCTATTTTATTTTATTTTATTTTTTTTCGATCTTCTTCCGCGTAAGCTCATCCTTTCATCTTGTTTTTTGATAGTGATATATCATGCATAATTTCATCATATATCTTCCTTGCACACGAAGCATATACACAACTTTTAATTATTGAAATATATTTTCAATTATAGCGTTTTTTGGCTAAAAATTAAACTTATAATTAATGATATGAACAAGTATAACTAATTTTTAACTAACTAATATTAATCGATTTTTTTACTACAAAATTATATTTTAACCTATTTTTTAAAATATTTATGATTTAGTATTAAAATGTAAAATTTAAAAATTAATTAATATTAATTGAAAAAAGGTAACTTGCTAATTAAATTTAATATATATATATGTAGACATAAAAAAATATATTCTAAAATAAGAAAATAAAGAAATTAGTAGAGTAATAAAGTGATAATATATATAATAAAATAGTAATTGTGTAGACACTTACCTTTTCTCTGTTAATTTGAATTTTCTGTTGGGTTATTTTGTTGTCGGCGACAAATAGTGGGGGTCCCAAGTATTAAGTGTAGGAATTAAAATGCACCACAAAGATTATACACGTGTCAAACTCAAGGGTTTGAATGTAAGAAAATCTGAGACATCGTAATGATAATTTTATAGATAGGACCAGTTGAAATGTGGCTACGTATATTTTAGTTATGGTGGATACTACAATGAAGATGGCAAAAATATCTTCTCATGAAGATGCTTTGGTTAAAAGTGTGGTTTATTTATTTAGCCACACTTTAAACAAAAACAACACTTTTATAAATATCAAAATCTAACCATACAATCCATCATCCAAAGGTCAAAAAGAAATATACTCATATGAAGACAATTATGCCATCTTTATTGTAGTATCCACCTTTAGTTATTTACTCCATGCAGCTGATGACGTCATCGTCATACATTTCTCCATTCTCATCTTGCCACGTGTACGGTTCCACTTTCACTCTTCTCGTCGGCTATCATATCAACGTGCCCATTATTCACGTCACCTTTGTTATTATTTATCTTTCTTATTAGTATTTAATTTAAGCGAAAGCTGAGTTGTAGTCGATTTTACGTAAAATTGATGGTGGAAAATGGTTAGATGACTTAATTGATTTAACTAAATTTTTATCTAACGGCTTTTTACTATTAGCTTCACGTAAGATTGACTGTACTTAAATTTTTACCTTTAATTTATAATAATAATAATAATTGTTAGCTATTACTATCATTGAGTGAAATTGGAGTGTGAAAAAGATAGGAGGACATAATAGTGAGATGGGTAACCCCACCCTAATAACAAACAAATTTAGGTACATGATTTGGAAGGGAACTTGTTATTGTGTATTGAGAGAGACATTAGGGTTTGATTGGTTGGATCGGAGTTGGTGATGAGCATAATTAACCATTTATTTTTCATAATATAATTTTAAATTGTCAAAAGATATATTAGAATAAAGCTTTCAGATCAGATTAGGTTCTATCTTTACACTTTTTTTCCCCTAATAACAAGAAAAAGAAGAAGTATAATAACTTGATGAGTGACATGTGTAAGAAGACTAGAACATAATTTAATTTATGCTATGTTTACATTAAACATATCACTGATACGTGTAGGTTTTCTCTTATTAAAGAGAGGATTAAAAATAAATTGATTATATATAGACACGTTTTTTTTTCTTTATTTCTTTCATTACTTTGGTGAACAGAAATATAGCTTAGTATCTCAAATATTCTCAGTATATTTTCGTCCCGCACTGAATTTGAAAGTAACGCCATTTGTGTCAAATTTTAGTAGATAGCTAACAACATTAATGAAGTCTTGCACACTAATTAAATTTTGTGCCCTTACATCCTTCATGCATGTAATACCACTAGTTAAGAACTTATAAGATAAGATGGACCCTATTTCAACCTATGTGGTTGTAACATATTACATATCTTAGCGGGTTTGATGTTGCCATTTTCTTTTCTTTTTTTTTTCTTTTTTTAAAAAAAAACGAGAAGTCCTATAATCAAGGTGGAAAGAAGAAAGGTGACGGATCATATTACTCACAACACTTAAAATATTATTTTTAAAGATATTTTTTACTAATTAAAATTCAATATATATAATTAATTAAATTGTGTTATTTTTGTCAAAATTAAATCAAACAAATTAATTTAGTCGATAAATCGGTAAATTAATCTTTGAACCGGTCTAAATTAATATTTTTCTATAAAAAATAACTACAATAATTATATTATAGACTAAAATACTCTTATTATATATATTTTAATTTTGAGAACCCTAAATCCTAATTTTATGACGGCATCGAAAGAAAAGAAGGGTTAGGATTTAGGGTTCTCAAAATGTTTAATAATAATAATAATAGTAGTAGTAGTAGTAGTAGTAGTAGTAGTATTTTAGTTATTTTTTATAATAAGGATATTATAATTTTTTTTATAAAAAAATTATAATTTAGATTGGTTAAGGTATAATTTACTGATTTTTTGACCAAATCAATTTGTCTGATCTATTTTTCACAAAAATAACATTGTTTAAGCAATTATATGTATTAAATTTTAATTACTAAATAACATATTAAAAAAAATATTTTAAGTGTCTTCATCTGAGTTGTTCCTAATCATATTAGGTTGATCGAGTGATGAGCTCACTCGTCTGTTTAAGTACGTATCGGGAGTTCGAATTTCGTCTTGTGTATATAACAATTTATTGGCTAATAACAAACTCTTAAATAACAGAGCTCAGATTCATGATAGATTAGTTCTTAACCTATTAGAGTAGTGGATATGGTAGACCCAAAAAAAAGAAAGAGAAGAAAGGTGGCAATTATATTTTCAATACTCATCTTAGAGTCAAGTAGAAAAACCAAATTTCAACTATAGTGGCAGTTATATTTTCAATATATATGTGTGTAATTTCAACTATAGTGGCAATTATATTTTCAATATATGTGTGTGTAGTTTCAATTATAGTGGCAATTATATTTTCCATGTGTGTGCGTGTGTTTTTTTGTTTGAAAATTCAATTTTTTTATATATATAATACAAAAAATCACAAAAATATATCATGTGCAATGCATGTGTATTTTACCAATTTACTAAACATCGATGTTTACTCGATTTTGCTATTTACCAAAAATAATTCTCCTTTGATTCGGTTTCCTTGCCCAAAACAGCACTGCTAGAAAGCAAATTGCAATTTTTGACAATAAATATAGTTCATTTAAAAAACTCTCTTAAAAGAAGCCTGGTACGTTTTGACGAAAATATAGGGCCGTTAGTTTTTGGTATAGAGGCCCATTAGTTTTAACAAAAAACCGTTAGCTGTTGTTAACCAATGTCCAAGGCCCAAAAACAAAAACCAACGTCCACGACCTTACCGGGTTAAACTGTTGTTAAAATCACACCCAAAAAAAAAAAGAAGAAAATAATTGATGTTATATAAAAAAAAAGAAAGGCTCATTGACCAAAAACAATGTTACAGGGATTGACCGTGTTTTCTTTTTCTTTTTAGATGTGAAGAATTCCATGTTATTTTCTTTTTCTTCTTAGATGTAAAGAATTCCATGCTGTAGTTTTTTTTTTTTTTATGACTGTAAAAATTAAAAAGAGTCTAAACAAAGTATTTAGAATTTCTTTCTGGAAGACTGACTTCTAGTATTTTTACCTATTCACATATTACAAAACATGATATATAAATATAAACTATTTATATCTAAATTTTTTTAATGCAATAATATAGTAATTATTATGGTTTAATACTAGTTAGTTTTATAAGAAAGGCTTATATTTGTCTAATTAAAAGTTATATCTTAAAAGTTAATAAATTATAATTCAAATGACATAATTTTTTATATCATCTAAAAAGTTTCAGGTTCGAATCTCTTCATTTTTAGTAAAAAAAAAAAAGTTATATCTTAAAAATTACATGGAGAGAGTAACTACCATGATTAGTTTATCATCCATACACAATTTAGATTATTATATCATTCATATCAGAGTAAGAAACAAGTGGGTTTTTTTAATTAAACATGTACAAAATTTTGTGATGAGTGTGATGTATGATTTGAGACAGAAACATGTGTGAGAGTGGCCTGAATACTTGTTATGGTAGCAAAGAGCAGAGAGAGAAGCATGAATTCAGCAACCTCATGGCTTGACTTTATTAGGCATCCACATGGTTTCATTTGACTCCATGCCACCCAGCTATGGCATTCTCCTTTTTTTTTGGACTAAAGCTATGGCATTCTTCAAAGCTTACCCCTATTTATTATTGTTTCGTAGCATGGTCCTTTGGAAAAAATAGGTTAAAATAGTCTAAATTTATTTATTACAGAATATATTAAATAAAATCAAAAGTAATAAGTTTTGAAAAATTTTGGTTAATATTTTTTTTATTATTAAATATTTTCGTATGAAAAAATTATTATATACTCGTCAAACACATAATAATAATAATAATAATAATAATAATAATAATAATAATAATAATATTCCATATTTTATTGACATTTGACCTTTTAAAATTTGACGAAATTAGTGATATTTGAACGATTTTAATTTATAGAAGCTTCCGAGGAAAAGAGAAAAGTTTACCACCAGCAACACTTTTGTTCTTAATCTTCAAAATTTGAATCTAGACTTTTGGTTAAAAGATAAATGTTATTAACTAATTTTATATTAATTTTTACTCTATATATTATTATCTTTTATGTTTAGTTAGAATGTCAATTTGTTAATAAAATGAATATAACCATATCATATAATCATAATCATGTAATATATAATATATAACCAATATGAGTTTATTGAGTAATTATTACTTCATTGTCTGGTTAAATAAATATTAAGAATTTTAATTTCACTTTTGGTATTCAAAAATACATTGTTGAATGAACAAATTTTAAATAAAACAAAAGAATACGGTAAAAATAAAAAAAAAATATACGTAATATATAATATTAACAAAAATTCATTAACATCGATTTCATTAAGAAACTAACTAAGAAATAATTAATTTAGAGCTAACTAGTTAAAAAATAAGTTCATTATAAAAAAAATCAATTTTTTACTATCTTAATTTTTTGAATTTTAAAATTAAAAATAAAACTATTTTTTAATTAATTAACTACACTCTAATTGGTCTTCTATATTTTTTTCACATACATATTCCAAAATCACATAGAGAAACAACACGTATATATCTTTTGCTTGGCTGTTTCCTCTTAATTATGTCCCTTTTTGTTTTGATCACAAGGAAACCTTTTTTTCTTTAAAAAAGATAAAGAAATTGTCATCATCTAACGTTTAACATTTTTGTTGCCTTTTGAGTGATGAATGATGATAGATGGCTGCTTTTGAAAATGAGATTAGCATTAGACATATTCAAATCTTCTTTTTTTTATTGTCAGGTGGATATGTTTTCCGTTATCCACCTATATATGCTTGCCCTTTTCCTCAATAGAAAATGGGAATCATAAAACGGAAAAAAAGAAAAACTCAATTACTAGATATAGCTAGACTCTCAACTTTGACTACTAGAAACCTTGCTAGGTTGAAGAAAAGACATATACAGGTGGAAGAAAGAACGAAAAAAAAGTGTAGAGATTCTTCCAGAAAGCAACAAATAATCAAAGACAAATTTTAATAAATAAATAAATAAATAATTATTGTGCCACATCACTATAATAAAAATTATTTTTAGTAATAATAATATAATAGTCACTATGTGCCTTATTTAAACTTAGGGATAAATATTGTTTTGGTCATAACATTGAGGATCAGAATTGAAATCGTCTCCAACATAATTTTTTTCTTAACGTTTTATTTCGTATTAAAATCGTTTTTTTAACTTTTTTCGGACAAAAATACCCTCCACCACCACCAGCATCTTTACCTCCACCACCAAGAATAACAACATCAATGAAATCAACATAAAGTCAAAAAATTAACATAAATTCAACAACCTAATCAACACACAACAACAATAAAATCAGAAAACAACAAATCAAAATCAGAATTAAAAATAAAACTAGAAACAGTCACAGAAGCATAAGCAAAAACTCAAGTAGAAGCAAAAAACAGAAGCCAAAGCAAAGAGTAGAAACCAAAGCAAGAAGCAGAAGGCGAAGCAAAAAGCATAAGCCGAAGCAAGCAGCAGAAACAAAAACAGAATCAGAGACCGAAGCATAAACGAGGAGGAGCAACGGCGAAGCGACGAGGAGCAGCGGCGAGAACGCAGCGGCGAGAACGCAGCGGGAAGGAGCGGCGAGAACGCGACAGGGAGGAACAACGATGCAGAAGCAGAAGCTCTCTTCCTGGCTCGCGACGGCGACGGCGGCTCCAAACTTCGCCGGCGCCGTCCCCCCTTCCCCCCTTCCTCTCTCCCTTTCCCCTTTTTCTTCCCCCTCCCTCCCTCGTGTCATTTCCCCTTTTCTCTTCTCCCTTGCCCCTTCCTCCTCTCGCTTTCTCCTTTTTCTTCCCCCTCCCTCGCGTCCTTTTCCCTTATCCCTTCTCCCTGCCCTTTCGCGTCGTTTCTTTTTTTAATTTTATAATTTTTTTATTAATAGGGGTAATTTTGGTAATAAAATAAAAAATTTATTAAAAAAGACGATTTTAATACGAAATAAAACGTTAAGGACGATTCTAAATCAAAAATTACATCAAAATGGTTTCAATTATAACTCTCAACGTTAGAGACCAAAACAATACTTATCCCTTTAACTTATATCTCTCTCAGGTTCATATCTCTCTCAGGTTCAATACTTACTAGAGATGAAAATGAAATTTACTTGTTTGAGAGAATCGCTCACTTTGTATCTCTGCAATATTCAAAAAATTAGTCATTAGACTTTCGACCTGATAAATATCTTAGTACAAACCAAAAAAACTTATATTATTGCAATAATTATATATTTGTCATTATTGCTATATGTTATAATGTAAATTATATAATTTTTGTAGCTATTAATTTTTTTGATCAACAATTATATAATTATCATTAAATTTTTTTATCGACAAAATATAAAACGACTACTATCTCATTCTCAATAAATATATTATCAAATTATTTTTATTGTTCCTGATGATACAATATTATCCAGTTAAATGCTTAAATTTATATAAAAAATAAATCTCAATTGAATGAACATCATCATATGGTTTCATTTCTCTTCTTTTTTTTTAATTCTGCTATTGCGAGTTTTGAGTTTTAACTATTCTTAGTTTCTATAGAAAGATACTTTACATTTTTTTTAAAATCTGCGCGAAAAAAAGGAGAAAAAGTCACTCCTTTAAGATATATTTGAATGTAATCTTCAAATATCTTTTATTATTACCAGAATTTATTATTTTTATTAATAATTAATTATTAATATTTAAAAATATGAATTAAAAATATATTGTTAAATTATTAGACTAAAAAAATTAGACTAATAACTAAAAATACTAATAAAAAATAATAAATTCGACTAACTATTAAAAAATAAAAAAGATACAATGTCTTAAAAAAATTTTGTATAGAAAATGTTAGAGAGTCAATAAAATTTGTTGTTGTTAGTCAATAGTCAATTATTAATATTTAAAAGTATAAATTAAAATTATATTATTAAATTATTAAACTAAATAAATTGACTTGATAGTTAAAAATAATAGTAAAAAATAATAAAATTTGATGAGACTTGAGCATTTTTCTTTTGTATATATTTGTGATTTTTGTGTAACAAAAAGTTACTCCTTTTGAATATATTTATATTTGAATGTAATATTGAAATATTTTATATTATCATTTATATACTATAATGAGTTATAAAATAGAATAAAGTATTACATTAGTCTCTTAAATTTGGGCGTAATTCTGTTTTGATCTTTAAGGTTTAAAATGTCTTATTTGAATTCAAAAAAATTTTATTTAACTTCAATATAGTTTCACCGTGAGGTCAATATTACAATACAAAAGTAAAAAAGGAATTGTATTGTGTATTGTTATTTGGTTTACAAAAGTATATATACACTGGAGTACGAAAGTAATACATAACAAAGTATATTAGATATAATATCCCCACTCAAGTTGGCAGATAAATGTTTATCATGCCAAACTTGGAAATGAGATTATTAAACTGAGCTAGAGTTACAGGCTTAGTAAACACATCAGCTAGTTGGTATTGTGTCCGAACGTGAATGAGATTCAGAAATCCTGCCATTACTCGCTCTCGAACAAAGTGACAATCGATCTCGATATGCTTTGTTCTCTCATGAAATGTGGGATTCGTTGCAATGTGGATGGCTGATTGTGACTCACAAAAGAGCATAGAAGATGGGATGTTAACTTGAAAGTCAGAGAGAAGACCTTTCAACCAGGTTAATTCAGCTGCCACTGCTGCCATATCCCGGTGTTCAGATTCAGCGGAAGACCTTGAGACAGTGTGTTGCTTCTTTGATCTCCAGGAGATAAGGGAATCACCAATGAAAACGCAGTAACCAGTGACACTTCTTCTAGTGTCCGGGCAACCTGCCCAATCAGCATCAGCGTATGCCATAAGTCGCAGTTCTGACTTGGCAGAGAAGAGAAGGCATTGTCCCACACTCCCTTTTAAGTACCTCAGTAAGTGGTGGATAGCAGTAAGATGAGTGGTGGTTGATTTGGATAGAAATTGACTCAATGTGGAGACAGCATATGTGATGTCGGGGCGTGATATTGTAAGGTACATTAGCCTCCCAATTATGCGCCTATAAGTGGAAGGATCGTGCAATGGGTCCCCATCAAAGGCACTCATCCTCAGATTTGTCTCCATAGGTAAGGAACTCGGCTTAGCATCAATAAAGTTGGTGTCTTCCAATATGCTCAAGGTGTACTTTCTTTGGCTAAGGACAATGCCTTTAGGTGATCTTGCAAGTTCCAGCCCCAGAAAGTATTTTAAATCACCTAAAACCTTGAGTTTAAACATAGATTCTAACAAGTAACAAGTGTTGTACCTTGCACATCATTTTCTTGGAGGAGCTTGCCAAGATGATGTCGTCCACGTATACAAGTAAGTAGACTATGCTGTCACCTGTGCCAAAAGTGAAAAGGGAGTAGTCTCTCTTGGATTGTTTGAAATTGTGGCTCAATAATGTTGAGGAGAATTTAAAGAACCATTGTCTGGATGCTTGCTTTAGGCCATAGATGGACTTATTCAATTTGCACACAAGATTCGACTCCTTGGTCTTGTATCCAAGAGGCAAATCCATATAGACTTCCTCAAAGAGGTTACCATTAAGGAACGCATTATTCACGTCCATTTGTAACAAAAACCAGTTATTGATGGCTGCTAGTGATAGAAGAACCCGAACAGTAGTTAATTTGGCCACTGGAGAAAAGGTATCTTTGTAATCTATCCCAGCTTGTTGCGTATATCCCTTTGCGACCAACCTCGCCTTGTATCTCTCCACTGATCCATCAGCCTTGCACTTTATCTTGTATACCCATCTGCAGCCTATGGTGTGTTTTTCTTATGGGAGAGGCGCCAAGGTCCATGTGTTAGTTTCTTCCATTGTTCGAAGCTCTTCATTCATGGCTTGTCGCCACTCTAGGTATTTCATAGCTTGGTGGTAGAAAGCAGGTTCAGGTATGGTGTTCACATTGGCTACAAAGTTCATGTATGGTTTGGTTAAATGTTTGGAATTGGTTATGGTGGCAACATTATGGCATTGGTAATCATGAAGATATTTTGGAGGGTTAGTTAGTCTAGTAGATCTTCTAAGGATAGGTTGAGATGGTTGAGGTTCAGGGATAACATCATGATTGTGATCAGGTGTTAAAGGTATTGTTGGGTGATGAGGATTGGAAGAATTGGTCAAGGATTGCTGAACTGGTACTGAGCCATGAAGAGAAGTGTCTTGGAGCACTGCAGGCATCACCACATCTGGAAAATTATCCACAAAAGGGGACTGATCAGTTGGCAACTCACTGAAAGGAAATACACTTTCATTGAATGTGACGTCTCTGGATATGAAGAACCTCTTTGCCTCTAAATCATATAACTTGTATCCTTTATACCCTGAAGGATATCCAACAAAAACTGCTTTTACAGCCCTTGGAGAGAATTTGTTCCTCTGAGATATTAACGTGGATGCATGAACCAGACATCCGAAAACCCGCAGTGCATGATAATTTGGTTGCTTGAGGAATAATTTCTCATATGGTGAAATGTGCTGCAGGGCTGGACTAGGCAACCTATTCACCAAGAAGGTAGCAGTCAGAATACATTCTCCCCAAAATTTGATGGGCACCTTGGACTGAAAAAAGAGGGCTCTTGCAACATTAAGTAAGTGTTGATGCTTTCTTTCTACAACTGAATTCTGCTCGGATCTCTCTACATATGAAAATTGGTGAATTATGCCCTTCAACTGCAGAAAATCAGTGAGTAATAACTCCTTGGCATTGTCAGATCGAATCTATTTTACTTTAACACTAAATTGAATTTCCACCATGTTAACAAAATTCATAAGAATATTAGTAGCATCGGATTTTTGTTTTAAAAGATAAGTCCAAGTAAATCTTGAATGATTATCTACAATTGTGAGAAAATATCTCATATTATTGTATGTGGAAGTACCATAAGGGCCCCAAATGTCACAGTGAATCAATTCAAATGCATTATTACAGAAATTATTTTGTGACTGAAAAGAAAGACGCTTAAATTTTGCTAATGGACATACAGGACAATTTGAATGATTGTGTTTAATGGATTTTAATGACAAAACAGGACTCAATTTATTCAAAATCTTTTCAGATGTGTGGCCCAACGAGCATGCCAAATATCACTACTAACAAAGGACGCTTGATAACAAGAACCAGTAATGTGTGTGGAAGGTGCTATGGAAGGTGATTGCAGCACAAACAAATCATTTAACTCATCACCTTTGCCAATCACCTTCTTGGAGATCTTGTCCTGTATAATAAAAGAGAGGTCAGAGAAGGTAACCATGCAACAAGACAATTTTAGTAAAGAACTTACAGAAAGTAAATTCACCCGAAAAGAAGGAATAAAAATGACATTGTAGAGAGTTAGATGGGGACTAAGAATGACACTGCTAGTGGCTAAGGCCTTAATTCTAGTTTGATCTGGTAGGGCTACAAAATGATTAAGTAATGGTTGCGGGTTGATAAGAGCAGAGAAGGAGTTGGTTATGTGTGTGGTTGCCCCTGAATCAATGATCAGGAGCTGGACATTGCCTTTTGATTCATGTAACATGAAGAAATATTTCACCTGCACAGATTTCAGGTTCTATGGCTTGCATTGCTTGCTGAGTCTAAAGCAACGCCATTAACTGATTGTATTGTGATGTTGTAAGTGAGAATCCGTTGCTTAGCTGAGAATCTTGATTTTCTTGGCTTGGCTCGAGCTTGTCGACATGATTCACCTGAGTGACTTGACGAGTATTTCTGCTCTGTGAGTAGCCCGGTGGATAGCCATGCAATTTGTAGCACTTTTCTGCTGTGTGGTCGAGATAGCCACAGTGTGCACATTAAGGACGGTCTTTCTTGCCTTTCATCTTAGATCCAGAAGTTGCCATGAGTCTTGGAGCTTGCTTCACGACAAAAGCCATGTGTTGAGGTAGTTGAGATGAAGTGAGTGCTTTCTGTTTCTCCTTTTGCAACACTAATGAGAAAACTTTTCCGATTGGAGGTAGGGGATCTGAGAGCAGAATTTGACTCCTCACATTTGCTAAATTGTCATTCAATCCCATGAGGAATAGCATGACGTATTCTTGATCGAGATACGCTTGGATGACCTTCACTCCACCGCAAGAACAAGCAACAAGAGACTTAAAGGTGTTGAGTTCTTCCCAAAGAATCTTCAGTTTTGTGAAGTACTGTGAAACAGTGAGAGATCCTTGAGTTAATGTCATCAGTGATTTCTTTAACTAAAAAATTTGAGGCGCGTTGTTTTGGGAAAACCTAGCTTCCAGATCTTGCCATAAAAGTGCAGCTGAGCCAGCGTAAATCACGCTTGCTGCGATATCTTTTGAAATCGAATTTAGCAACCAAATAGTGACTATATCATTGGTGCATTGCCATGTTTCTGCAAGCACTGGATTAAGAGTAGGGTCTGGTTTTGGGAGGGAGCCATCAATGAACCCGATTTTGCGCTTTCCACTGAGTGCGAGACGCATCGATCGACACCAAGAAGCATAGTTATCTTCTTGAAGTGGTTGAGACACCAGTATGAGCCATGGGTGATCACTTAAATGAAGTGTATAAGCGTTAGGAATTGACGAACGTAGCATCGAAGCCGGAGGAGTCGCCTGTGACGGACCTTCATTTGAAAGGGTCGACATCGTTGCTCAGAAATTAGTCAAGAAGAAATCAAGAATAGAAAGAATCGAAAGAATCGATTGAGAAAAAGGAGAAATCTAAGTGGTTATGATGTTCATGATGAGTACAAGAGAAGATCGTGGCGAGAAAATTAGGGAATTTTCTCGGAAAGGGTTACCAAAGAGGGAAAAAGGGGAAAAGCATAAAATTTCTCATCTGATACCATATTACAATACAAAAGTAAAAAAGGAATTGTATTGTGTATTGTTATTTGGTTTACAAGAGTATATATACACTGGAGTACGAAAGTAATACATAACAAAGTATATTAGATATAATAGTCAAGGTTAAATAATTAACGGAATATCTTGTATGACAGCAGTACAAGAACAAAATCAATAATTTAGAGAACAAATACAAACTCCAAAGACATCAAATTAACCGTGAATTCAGTGATACATTTATTTATCATTCTCCTTAGTTTTATAAAAGATATTTTATTTAAATTATAAGAAGTAAATGTATTGATTCATCTATGGTTGATTTTGTGCCTCTAAAGTTTGTACTTTTTCTTTAAATTATCGACCTTGTTCTTGTATTATTGTCTCGTAGGACATTTCGCTAATTATTTAATTTTGACCTTACGATAAACTATATTAAAACTAAATAAAACTTTTTTTGGATTTAAATAAAACACTTTAAATTTTAAGAATAAAAATAAAATTACACCCAAATATAAAAAATAAATTTAATATTTTATCCTATAAAATATAAGGAGAACTATCACTTTAAAAGTTAGCTTCTATGATATAGGAACTTAAAATCTTAAGCGACCTTTTTTGTATTAGTGAATTATCAACCTAATTCTTGTCCATTTTTCATAATGATAACGCAATTTCTCAAGAAAAAACGATTCATTTCGGTTATTGTCCGTTATTTCGTGACACAATGCAGTCCTTGTGATTATTTTTTCATTAACTCTGAACGGAAAATGCTGACGTGTTATGTTTAAAAATGGATAGAAACCTATTTGTCTCTAAATTTAAATTGGTCAAGAGTTTATTTGTTCTTATTTTTTAAACAATATTTTTTTAAATTATTTTTTTATTTATTATATTAATATTTTTTAATAAATTATTGAATATATGGTATAATAAATATAAACTAATTAATAAGTTATTTAAATTTTAAAATATCAATTGTTATGAAACTAAATAAATAACTCTCAAATATAATTTTTTAATATATAAATAATAAACATTAAAATATGGTTAATATATTAATAATAATCATATGATATTAAGGTTATTAATTGAATACAAAGATATCAAATAGAATTATTAATTTAGTTTAAAGAGATAAAAAATTAAATTTGTTATTACTCAAAAAAATTTTATTATATATCAAATAATGTATTCATTAGTTTTCACTTTATTGTAAAAAATATCTAAATCATAATACTTAATTTTGAGTAAAATATATGTAAATTTAATTAAATTTTAATATACGTAAAATTTTAATCAATCCACATTATTCTTATATTGATAAATTTCTATCGATCTATAGTCTTATGATGACAATATGTATTATTAATAGATTAATACTATTATTAATGCTTTGAGTTTGTTGAGTTTATAAATAGTTTCATAATATATATATATATATATATTTCATTTAGTATTAGTAGCCTACTTATAGTATATTTTACTGCAAAAATATTAAATAGAATTATTAATTTAGTTTAGAGAGATAAAAAATAAAAGTTGTTATTACTCAAATTTTTTTTTTTATATATCAAATAATGTGTTCATTATTTTCCAATTTATTGTAAAGATTATTTATATCATAATACTAATAATATATCATGGGATTATTATTATTAATGTATTAATCGTATTTTAATATTTATTATTTATATATTTAAAAATTATATTTGAGAATTATTTATTTAGTTTCATAATAAATGATATTTTAAATTTGAATAATTTATTAATTAGTTTGTATTTATTATACCATATATTCAATAATATATTGAAAAATAATATTAATATAATAAATAAAAAATAATTTGAAAAAGATATCATTTAAAAAATAAGGACAAATAAATGGATAATCAATTTAAATTTAAAGACAATTAGGTCTCTGTCCATTTTTAAACTTGATACGTCAGCATTTTTTGTTTAGAGTTGACGGAAAAATAATCATAAAAATCGCTTGTGTCACAAAATAAAAGACAAAAACCGAAAAAAAATTTTTTTGAAGGATCGTATTGTCTTTTTAAAAAATAAACAGGACCGGATTAATAGTTTATTTTTTTTCAGTTATTGGCCTTTTGATGTAAGACTTTCTTTTTTTTTTCGGTTATAAGTTTCACAAGATTCTTAACATATATTTGGGGGGGGGGGGGGGAACAAATTACAATTTCTCAAAAACAAGATTTTTGTGCGCGTGATTTTACTACTTGTACTAAAAGAATTGAAATCACCTAAAAATATTGAAACAATATTTAAAAAAAAGTCTCACTTTTTAACTAGGGCTGGAAGTGAGTCAAGTCAACTCATGAGCCAATTCGAGCTCGACTCGTTAATAGCTTGATAAGCTAAATTCATTAGCTGGTGAGCCAAGCTTGAGCCTGGAATTGAGCTCATAAATTAAATGAATCGAGTTTGAGCTTGGATAAGCTCAGCTCATTAGCTCGTGAGCTGGCTATATATATATATATATATATATATATATATATATTATAACAATCTTAATTATTTAGTATTTATATTTATTTTTTACATATAATTTTAATATAGGACATAAATAAAAAATTTATAATTTATTGATACATAAACAATATATAAAATTAATCTTTTCAAATATTTTTTAAAATATATGTTATAATTTACTAATATAGAATTATAGATTATGTATTTATGTTTCTCTTATTTGAGCTAGCTCGTGAGCTCGAGCCAGCTCGTGAGCTTTCGGTGAGCCGAGTTTGAGCTTAAGAAATAGGCTCGATTATTAATGAGTCGAGTCGTGAGCCAAACTCAATTTTCGTGAGTCGAACTTGAGCTTGGTCTAGCTCGACTCAGCTCGGCTCACTTCCAACCCTATTTTTAACCAATACTCAAATAGATAAAGCCACATCCAACACAACCGGTTAGTTATTTACAATATAAAAAGAAAACTACTAATTAATTTCAAATAAGGAATAAAAGCTGTGCATGATCTTCATTTTGATTCTTATTGGTAATTAAACCCTAGAAAGAATAAAGGCATATATATTTGGCGCACTCAACTACACTCAAAGCTATTTCCTTTCCCTCACAAAATGGAAGTGCATCATACTCCAAATAACTAAAAACGGATTGGTTAATTAAAATAATACAATTATTAAAGTATATGTGTACCAATCAAGGAACATGTTGATTATTATCAAAGCGAATTTCTAGATATTGCTTATGAATATGATCACATCATGTTACTTTAATGTAGATTTTCAGCGTGTAATAATATTGAGCTTTGATTGGCGTACCAAAATTTCCCCTAGCTAATTTCTCTTGAGATTTCTTGAAGATAATTAATAGATATATAAGAATAATGGTATAATAACAAGGTAAACTCATTAAAGGTGGTTCTAAGATGCAAGAGAATAATGCTGGAATATAACTCTCTTTTTGAGAGATTTGTTTAAATTGAAGATAATTTTGGTTGCTTTCTTTGTGGGTCAAGACATAGAAAAGATCCAAGAATTTGGTCTCACCACTCGCTACTATCATATAGTTTGAATTAATATATATTCAGCTGATGACTTAGTCTTCTAAATGACTAAACCTACCAAAGTTGAAGAAGGAAATTGAATTATTGTAAATTTTGTCCGTGCTTTCCAGACAAATGCTTAGCAACAACAATAGTAGTATTATTTAATGTTTTTGTCCGTAATAATTACCGAAATATAATTTTTTTAAAATTATATCAATTTTATTTTAATATTATTATGATACACAAAATTTATAAAATTAAACTATTTAAAAAAATTATAAAAACAAAAGTTCCATTGTTAAGAAAATTCGAATTTTTGTAAATAAAAAAATTAAATAATAAATTTTTAAGTTATTATCTTTATGTGAAAGAGTTTAATTTTAATATTTATTATCTAAAACTTTAAAGAATTTAATATGTATAATTTTATATTTGATTAGGTGTTAAATCTGTCACACGAATAAAAATAATTAATTTTCATGCTTGTTATTTAAAATAATATTCTTTCTTTTTGTATATAAAAATATAATTAGATATTATAATAAAAAATTTATATTGATAGTTATAAAATTAATTTAATTTTTTTTAAACAATTGAATTTTGATTCTAATTATTAATCACAACATTAGTATTCTCTCTAAATTATATGTAATAAATATTTGAAGAAACTAGAAAGTGAAGTAAATATAAATTAAAAAGATAATCGGTAAAAATTTGAAACTAAATATAAAAACTAAAAAGGCGTATAATAATAATAATTTTTATGTGAATAATATTATGAGATTATTTTAATTATATTTAATTATAAATTTAATATATTTTTTATAATTTTATGAATGTATTTAAATTATATTATTTTATTAATTTTATTTTTTGTAGAATAAAAAGGTAGAGAAAGATAAAGAATGAGAGAGAAAGATAAAGAAGAAGGAGAGAGGGAATTTATTAATTTTAGAAAATAATATTTTATTTTAATTATAATGAAAGAATATCTCGTGATATATTTTGATTTGTCAAATTAGTAATATAAATTATAAGTTATATATAGAATGGGAAGAGTAGGGAGAAATAGAAAAGGGAAAAGAGATAGATAAGAGGATGGAGGAAGAGAGTTTATTAATTTTAGAGATAAATATTTCATCTCAATTTTAATAAGAGAATGTCATGTGAAATATTTTGGTTGTTAAATTAGTAATATAATATTTTAATATTTTAATTTTAATTTCAATTAGAGAATATCACATTACATATTTTGATTGTCAAATTTGTAATTAGTAATAAATAATAATATATAAAAAATATAAAGTATGTAAAACAATGAGAGAAATAAAAAAGAAAAGAGTAAAGTATCGTTTTTATTTTTAATATTTGGGATAAGTTCCAAAGTTATACCTAACGTTTCAACCGTCCTATTTAAGACTTTAACATTTTAAAATTGACTCAATGTTGTCCTACTGTTAGAAATCCGTTAACAGAATTGACGGCGGGACAAAATTGAGACAATTTTGAAACGTTAGAGACTTAAATAGGACGAAAACATTGGGGACAAAAACGATACATAGAAATAAATTTTAATTTTATTTTTTAGTACTATCAATTTTTTACTGTATATAGAATTCAATTATTTTTAAATCACATCTAAGTAAATTACAGTTAATCACATTACTTTCATTCTAAATAAATTAATTTTTTTATAATTTTACTCTTCAAAATTTTTAATTATCATGAAATATTTGTAGAATAACTAGTACATAAATTTGCAGAAAAAAAAAAAAATATATATATATATATATATATATATATATATATATATATATATAAACCTTTTGTCTCTAATGTATCAAAATTCTTTAATGTTTAATTTAGTTAAACTTTATTTTTAATTTTATTTTTTAATAATATCAAATTTTTATGATAGATAATTATTTAATTATTTTTAAATTTTATTTTTAATCACATTTTTTAAAGTGAGTTTATTTTTTATTAAGAGTAAAATTAAATAATTGCAATAATTTTAATTTTTAATAAACTTGAAAAAATAATTATGATAATAATAATAACAACTAATTAAATTACGTCGTGTAATTATTATGATTCAGTATTTCGGTTGCTATATTGTATTGTAATGTTATAACTTACATACTTCTTGCAGTTAGTAAAAAATATTGAAGTGATAAATTTAATTCAACCGATAAAATATTGATCAAATTGTCAATTTTAAATTTAATAAAATATTATATAAATTAAATTTTATCTTATTTAACTATATAATATATGTAAAATGTGAGATAAAAATTTCAATAATTTTAATTTTTAATAAATTTTAATTTTTTCTTCAATAATTTCAAATTTTTTACGACAAATAATTACTAAATTTATTTTTTATTTTACTTAGAAAAAATAATGTGATTAAGAATAAAATTTTAAAAATAATTAAATAATTATTCACTGCAAAAAATATGATATTATTGAAGAATAAAATTAAAAATAAAATTTAACTAAATTAAATATTAAAAAATTTTGATACATTAGAGATAAAAGGTACAATTTATATTTTATTATATATATCATTTTTTTCGCAAGTTTATGTACTAGTCATTTTACAAATATTTCATGGTGACTAAAAATCTTTAAGTGTAAAATTATAAAAGAATAAATTATTTAAAACGAAAGTAATGTGATTAAGTGTAATTTACTTAGATATGATTAAAAAATAATTGAATACTATGTACAGTAAAAAATTGATATTATTGAAGGATAAAATTAAAATTTATCTTTATGTATTATTTTTGTTCCCAATATTTTCGTTCTATTTAAGTCCCTAATGTTTCAAAATCGTCTTAATTTTGTCCCGCCGTCAATTCTGTTAACGGATCCCTAACGACAGAATAACATTGAGCCAAATTTGAAATATTATGGACTTAAATAGGACGATTGAAACGTTAGAGACAATTTTAAGACTTATCCCAATTTATTAAAAAAAAAATCATTTCTAAAACAAAATATTTAATTTTAATTATAATAAAAAATAACATATAATATATTTTAATTATAAAATTAATAATATATAATAAATAATTAACTTAAAATTTTGAACAAGAAAATTGAAATTAATAAATAAATTAATTAACAGTTTTTTAATATTAAAAAATATTCATCTCCACATATACATGAAGATGAATATCTTCTAATATTTTATTACCTCAAACTAGCGAATCAAAATGCAACTATTTAACAACAAAACAAAACAAAAAACAGAAGCTGCCCTAACCATGTCCTGTGCATTTTTGCAACTTGCAAGCAAGATAAGTCATTATCAAGTATGTATTTACATAAGTACCTGCATTTTATTGTCCGTAGAAAGATATATAAAATATTTGTGGGACATCGACGGTGCTCAGTGTTGGGGAAAAAAATAGTATTGAAATGTTTAGCTATTATTTATTTGTAACATATTTCATTTGAGTCATTAAATAGTACATACACATATATAATATTACATTACAATAAAATAACATTTTTGCAACGGTTACAAAATTTTTGAGACGGTTTTAACAGTCGTAAAATTCTTTTGTGACAGTTAAAAAAATATCACCAATTTAAATATCACTAATGGACTTAACAACGGTTTTGAACAAATATTGATAAGACTATATGTTAAATTGTTTGTGATATTTTGAAAATATAAAACTGTTACTATTTTTTTTTTCAAAATTAGAGGTAAGACTCGAAATCGCAACCAATATAGAGAGACTATGCCATTTGAACTATAACTTGTTGGCAAACTGTCACTAATTTATAATAGAGTTAAGTACAATTTTTGTCCCCTACTTTTTTTTGCATACAAAATTATCCCTTGAATTCGAGTTGATTTTAAAATCATCTTTCGGACAATTATACCCTTCTCATTCTTCGCCAAACTTACTCAGCAACAACAATGAATCAGAAGCAAAAACCCAAAAACAATAAAGCCATATTTTTTTTCTTCTTCAGCAACAACAATAAGCAAACAACAGAAACAGAAGTAACGTAACAGAAGTATAAGCAGAAGTAAAATTGAAAACAAAAGTAGGATTGAAAATAAAATCAGAAGCAACAGAAGTAGAATCAGAAGCAACCGAAGTATAATCAGAAGCATCAAAATAAAAAACATAAAAAATAGAAACAGAATCAAAAGCAGAAAAAACAAAAGTAGAAGAGCAACGGATTAACAAAATAAGATACAGAACCAAAAATAGAATCAGAAGCATCTCTGCTTTCTTTTATTCTGCTTAATCACAATGCTAGCAACAACAACAATAAAATCAGAAGTACAACCAATGTAATAAACATAAAAAATAGAATCAGAAATACAAAGTTCAGAGAAATAATTTTGTTTTCTCAAATATACAAAGCTCAGATAAATGTGACACTGTGCATTGCAGCAAATCAAAGAAATCAGAACACAATGAGATCAAAGATTAAATCAAAAGCAGGTGAAATTAGAAGCAGAATAAATAATGAACAATAAAATCAGAATCAGAAAATCAAATCAAAAATAGAAGAAATTATAAGCAAAAGCATAATGAATTAGAAACAGAATCGAAACCCTAGGGAAGAGCAGCGGTGAGGATGCGAAGCGGCATCGAGGACTAGAAGTATCGGCAGCAGTGGTGGAGCGCGACGGCGACGAGGCATCCCTTTTCTTCTCCCTGGCCAATGCGTTTTCTCTCTCTCTCTCTCTCTCTCTCTCTCTCTCTCTCGCTCTCTCTCTCTCTCTCCACGAACTCTTCGACGGTAGTAAGGCATGGCGAGGAGCAGCAGCGACGAGCAACAACGACTGGCGAGAGGAGAATGAGCAGAACGACGAAGCTTTCCTTTCCCCCTTTTGCGTGATTCGCTTCTCCTTTCCCTTCTCATCTATTTTCTTTTTTTTCTTTTTCATTTTATAATTTTTTTAGTTAGGAGTAATTTAGTAATAAAAATTAAATTTTGGTAAGAGGAACTATTTTAAAATTAAGTTAAACTTTAGGGACGATTTTATATGTAAAAAAAGGTTGCAAGCAAAAAAAAATTTTTAGCCCCTATCTTAAGGACCAAAATTGTGCTTAACCCTGTATAATACATATTAGGATGCTTTTTTATGCTATATTTAGTGACAATTTGGTAATAACGACTTGAAATCTTCACTAAATTATTAATTTATATGATTTTTTTATATTTACTGATAATTTTAAACAGTCATAATCTCTCTAACATCAATTTTATCATTTTAGAAACCTTGAAAGAGAAGAAATAGTCATAGAAAAAAGGAAATTAGATTAGGATTTATACTCGTAAGAGAAGAAAATAAAAGGAACAACGCGAGGGACGGTGAACGACGAAAATGAACGGCAAATACAAACTGCAGTGTGTTGAAAGTTGTGATGCTTCTCTTCTCATCTCCAACCACGGTAAATTAGAATTTTAAAAAAATAGGAAGTAAAGGAAACAGAGTGAGAGATATAAATAGTAGACTGTAGCACAATAATGACGCTAAAAAATTTATGTGTATAAGGTTTGTAATGTTACTTAAGGCAGCGTTTGGTTTATGTATGTCTTGAGACAGAGACACAAAAATATAGACATTAAAGACATGGACATAAATTATTAGTGTCTATGTACTGTATTTGGTAAACATTGAACAAGACACAATAAAATTAGAAAAAGTCTATATTATCCTTATAAAATAAAATAAAAACTATCAGCCACTATTGCTACCACTATCATCCACCATCTCCACCACCACAGATTCATCATCACACACAATTCACCACAAATCAATCAGCAAAAATTTTACAAGAATCAATAAAAAATTTTATTTTTCAACAAAAAAACAAAAAGGGAGGAGAAGGTAACTGAAGAGCAAATTGTGAAAAGAGAAGAACCAAGAGGAAGAGGCGGCAATGGCAAACTCGAAGAGGAAGAGGGAGAGGCGGCCGTGGACATCGCGAAGAGGGAGGAAAGGCAACAACCGCAAATCTATATGAAGAAGGAGATGTAGCAGCGACCACGAATCTAAACGAAGGAGGAGACGAGTGGCGGCGTGCAGATCTGGACGGAGGAGGAGACACAGGGCAGCGCTCGGATTTGGACAAAGTGGGAGACGCAGCGGCAGCGGCACGCGGATCTGGACGAAGGGGGAGACGGGGCGTGCGGCGGCGGCGGTGGATCTGGACGAAGAGATGCAACGCTGACGGCAAATCTGGACGACGGGATGCGACTGTGGAAGGAGGGAGGAATGAGGAAGGAGAATGGTCACATTGGATGGAGAAGGAGAAAGAGAAAAAAAAAGAATTAGGATTAAAAAATTAATAAGGGGTAAATGAGTAAAAAATTGTGTCTAATTGATTGTGTCTTTATGTCTCATTATTTTAAAAGTACACTGAATACATATATTTTGTGTATACTTGTGTACTAATGTGTCCATCAAAGATTTGTGTCTCAATAAACAAACATAGGACATGTTCTACCGTGTCCATATCTCTGTGTCTGTGTCTTTGAAACCAAACGCTGCCTAATAGACACTCACACACTTACTTAAAATAAGAATCACAAAATAAATGTAGCTATATATTTAATTTAGTGTAATGTTGTGAAAATAATTTAAAATTATTTTATTTAAATTAATATTTATAATTATACACTATTTTTGAGATCTAATATTATTTAATTATTTTAATAATAATTAAAATTTACAAAATAAAATAATTTTAGACTATTTTAAATTGATATTTTTCTCCCCATATATAAGTTTGGTTCATGCATGGATGATACATTAATACTTGCAACTAAGTAATTAATTAATTAAGTAATGATCGAGTAATAAAGGAAATTTTATAGTGATGATTGACGAATTTCACACAAAATATTTTCTTTAAGGAAATTATTAATTAAATACTGCTGTCTCCAGCTTTTTAATTTTATTGCCAAAACATTTAAAACAAAATTAGTTATCAAATTGATAATATTTAATAGCTAATTCATAAATAAAAATTCAAAAACTAATTGTTAAAATAAAATTACCTTTTAATTTTTGGTAAAAAAACCTTAATTTTCTAAATTAGTCAAGCAATCAAGCTGGCCGACATAAAAAGAGATTATAGACTTTAATTTAATTTTCCTTTCCGCCATGCATGTGGGTCACTTGATAACTTTTTTCTCGTGATTTACTCTAATGGTATACGATTCATTAAATTATGCTTTGAAAAAAAATCTTTAATTTGATTAATTTACTCAACTGGCCTTCTAATTATTTTTTGGGAAGGATGAGGCGAAACAAAAAAACAAATCTATATCATGGGAATCATATCACACGAGAGACGACAAGACCTTTCAAATGATATGTTTGTATTAAGAAAATAATTAAATTACATTGGAGCTATAAAAATTAAAAATATTTATAAAGTTATCCTAGATCAGAGGAGCATAATATATGATACTAACAATTTCTTCTAATTACTTTATTTATGTATTCTCTCACATCACTTATTCGGTTATTCCAAAGATGATTAGAGGAGTATTAATTAATTAATAAAATAAAGATGGATATGACTCTAAAAAAGTAATATATCACACTAATTTACTAATTGATAATTGATAATACTTATTTTAAAATAGAAAAAATATATGTTGATTGGACTTGAAATTTATTTTAATTTTTGAAAATACAACCGTAATATTACACTAATTTGTCTATTATTACAGAAGAAAATCAACATATTTACTAAAAATAAATAGAGATTAACTAATAATATTAGTTCAAATATAAAATAAATATAAAATATATTAAATAATCTAAGCAACGAACATTTTTGTTATTATTTTTTGTTATAAATAATGTGAATAATAAATTTTAAAATTAGTTTAATAAATAAAAATATACTACACTTTTATAAAAATCACAAAAATCATAAGTAAAAAAAAAGAGACAACTATATACAGTATATTATCTACTAATTCATTGTTTACTGCTACTTTTTTTATCGATTTTTCACAATAAAAAATACTATAATAGCGATGCCGATATTCTTAACTAATAAATTGAAAATTTAGGGTGATTTGATTCGCGTTTTCAATTTTTTTTTATTTTTAGTTTTTTTTAGATTTTATAAAAAAAGTAAAAATAATAAAAAACAATAAAATAATATTTTTTGTTTTTATTTTCTATAAAACCTAAAAAACAAAAAATATTAAAAATAGAACACAAATAAAATGCATCTATATGGTAGCGTTTGTTTTCGGAGACAGGACATAAAGACATGGACACCGAAAGTTTAAAACGTGTTTGGAGGTAGAGACATGGACACGGAACACATTGTCTCTAGGACACTATTTTATATTTTTGTGTCCACTCTTTTACGAAGGACAATGATGGACACGGGATTTAAAAAGATGGACACGGATTTTTTAATCAAAATTTTTTCCCTTTCTATCCTTAGATATTTTTTATTATTCTACTATTATCTCTTCTTATTTATTTTAATTTTAGCTTCTTCTCTACATCGGAGTTCTTCTTTCTCTGTGTTCTTTTTTGGTTTAATTACTCAGTTGGTCCCTATAGTTTAGCGAATTTTTCAATTAGGTCCCTACACTTTTTTTCCTTTCAATTGGGTCCCTGCCCCCAATTTTTTTTTCAATTAGGTCCCTATTGACGGTAAACGTTACAAAAAACGTTAAGATTGAGTGATTTGACCATTATAACCCTCACTTATCCCTTACAAATGAAGGATACTCAGTAGGGATCTGAGGATCTGAGTTCTAACTCTCTTCTTCTCGCCTCTTCCTCAAACTTCTGCTCCTCTCTTTGCAACCCTTACCCTTACTATGTCAATACTCATAGATCAGAGTCAGTTATCTTCAGGAGTCTGTAGTTCCAGAACCCTCGTCAAGAAGAGACATCTTTGTTTTTGTGGTGAGGCAGTTGCTGTGATGTCTTCTTCGGCAGTAGCAAGCCATGGAAAAAGGTATGTTGGTTGTGGGAGAATGCCAAAATGCAAGTTCTTCGAGTGGATTGATGATGAAGAAGATGAGAAGAGCGGATGGTTGAAGCAAAAGGAAAGGAGGGTCCGGTGCTTTTGTGGAGACACTCTGATTATTCGTAGTTCAAGTACATCAAAAAATCTAAACAGAAGATTCATTTCTTGCCTTAATAGGAGATGCAAATTTTTTGAGTGGGTTGATGGGAAAGAAAAAAAGATATCTGGAGAAGATGCAGTGAACAGTTCACAGCAAGTATTTGGAAGGGTTAGAGAATTGGAGGCACAAGAAAGGAAGATAGACAGATTAAGTGTGGATCTAGAAAGATTAATTGCAGAGGTTGGAGAAGTAGATGCATGGGTAGGAAGGTTATGTGCTGAGCTGAGTTTAGTGGAGGAGCAATTTGCTAAGATGGAAGATAGTATGAAAAAGCAATACAAGATGCTAGTTATGCTGGGCTTGATATTAGGTGTTTTGATTGTTGCAGTGTTATATGTAAAGATGTAGAAAGCATGGTTGTTATGATAATGTAATAGTCTATATAAGACAATAGTGCACTATTTAGCATGGGTTCAATGAGTTATATGAAATGTTTAATTTTTGTAAATGAAAGGTGTTCCTTTGCTATTTAATATGCATACAAGTATGATACTGAGAAAAAAGTAGGTAAAACAAAAGATAGGTAAAACAAAAGATACATTGAATTATAATAGATGGTTAGATACCATTGTTTTGTACATTATATAATGTAGGACACCTAGATAGCAACAAAATAAATGTGACACCCACTCAAAATAGTTTTCTACCAACATAATAAAAGTGGTCCACAACACATAACAACAGTGGTCCAAACAATAAAGAAACCAGAGTCACAGGTGAACACAAATCCTACATAACACAAGAGATATCAAAAAGAAACCCTAAACTCTATTCAGCCTCAATCAAGTGTAAGGTCAACATGTTCAGGCGGCTGATTTGTTGGCTTCCTAACTCCAATCTTCAGTCTTCCACTTCTTCTGACACCAAAGATTTTGGTCTTGGGCAAAGGTTGAGATGCTGGTGCAGTGGACAGTGATGCAGGTGTAGGCAAAGTGGTGGGCAGTGATGCGGGTGTGGGTAAGGTGGTAGGTTGTGATGGTGGTGCAGGCTGTGAAGGTGGTGCATGGGTGTTTGTAGGCTGTGAGGGTGGGACAGGGGTGTGTGGTGGCTGGGATGGGGATGCAGGGGTGTGTGGTGGCTGGGATGTGGGTGCAGGGGTGTTTGAAGGCCTTAGTGCTGTTGCAGTCATGGGTGCAGCCCTCCCTCTACCCCTTCCTCTGGCCATCCCTCCTGGTGATCTTCCTCTGCCTTTAACCATCCCTGCTGCTGCTCTTCCTCTGCCTCTCCCTTTAACCATCCTGGATCTAGCAGTTGCAGTAGCTGCAGATCCATTTGTTTCATCAGTAGCAGCAGGTTCATTAGCAGCAGAGTCAACTCCTTCAGTTCTAGTTGCAGCATCAGATCCTTGTGTGCCATCAGGAGCTACAAGATGAAATAGCAGTTAATAATAGTTCATCAACAATTGAACAAAATAAGTTGACAAACAATACCTGTCACTATAGGGTTTGGACAGAGTCTCCTATTGTGTCCGTATTGGCCACAATTACTGCAGGTAACAGAAGTTCCAGATCTTCTATACTTTGTCTGTGATCTGTTTTCATCGGGTTCCCTTATCCTAACCATCCTTGGCCTTCCTGGTTTAACTCTGAAAATTGGAAGGATGATGGTATCGCATTGTATCTTTGGCCACAAATTTTCTCCATTGATTGGTGATATTGACTGCCCATATGTAGCAAGGTATGCTGCCTTGCTGTAATAGTTACTACAATAATCTTCCGGGTTGTCACTCTTTTCAAAGATAGCACAGCAAGCATGGGGACACGGCATACCACACAAACCCCAGAACCTACAACTACACCTTCCAGCCATCAAATCGACCACAAACCTTTCCATGATCATCCTGTTCTTATGGTGGACTTCATACTTCAGGTCTCCTGCCCATTTAGCTTGCCACTCCATAGCTCTAACCGCGATGATATCTAGCCGTTTCTTGGGTTTTGGCAAAAGTGTACCCTCATACCTCTCTGCCTTCTTCTTTTTCTCTGCAAACCTTGTCATCAAATAGCACCTAATCCATTCAAACATTGTCAAAATTGGCTTGTCTCTTGCCTCTAGGATTCTTCCATTGAATGCCTCGCAGCTACGGCAATGGGAAAGTAATTGTCATTTGGATCTCTGCCAACAGCAACTAGCAGCTGCTGTCCATGGTCGCCCTTCAAGTGACATCCATTCGCGCCAATAATAGGTCTACACCCCGCCAAGAAGCCTTTCTTGACTGCATCAAGGCACATGTACATTCTCATAAATCGGGGCTGGTGCGTAAGAGAAGGCCTATCAACCAATATGGTCAGACTAGATCCTGGATTTACCCTAAGTATCTCTGCACAGTAATCCCTTAGTTTAGCATACTGTTGGATTGCCCACCCATGTACCTCTTCTCTTGCCTTCCTCCTTGCCCAGTAAGCCTTACCAACACTGATATTGGCCATGTATTTGTCTTGTATAGTCTGAATAACTGTCGCAAGCTTCATCTCTTCCCCTCTACTGATGTTGTTGGCAATCTTCTTTGAGATCCAACTACTTAGATGCAAGTCTTCCGCTATAGTTCCTTCCACATGTATGCTTTCCATTCAACGTCTTGATCCGGAAACAGTCAGAACCCCCCACCTTACTCACAAAACAAACCCACTTGCACTTTCCCTTTCTTCATTTGCAAACAACTCTACACCTCAGCTTATCATTTTTTCGAAACCTAATGTCCCTACCATTCAATAGGGCATGCTCCTTAACAGCCTCTTTGAATTGACTAAGTGATTTAAATTCCAGCCCCACCTGAAATTCATACTCTCTGTTCATCTCTGCCTCATTGTACTTAGGGAACCTCCTCTTTTTTATCATATCATCAGAGTCCCCCTCATAACTATCTATGTCATCAGTCTCATATCCATCAGATAAGCTCCCAACTTGCTCATCACCCTCCCTTAAACCTTCATCACCTTCAGCTGTTCCAGCTGCTGCAGTTCTCTCATCATTTAGTGGGCCAGTAAATCCCCCAAATGCATTTGATGGTGGATCATTATCCTCCACCTCGAACCCAAACTGATCATCATGGTCACCATCATCAGCACTATCATCAAATACCTCTTCTTCAGTAGAAGGCTCTAACTCAGCATCCACTTCAACCTCTAGCAACCCATCATCATTAGCACTGTCCTCACCTTCCTCTGGCACATAATCAGCATCAGTTGAAGTGATCTGAATCCCATTACTTTCTCTGGCTCCATCGACAACATATACCTCGCAATGTTTGCAGGAATTTGACACCAGTGACCTAGCCATTCTCATCGCATCCCCATCGGACTTCAACTCTCTAAGACCTGACTTCAAATCCATCCCAGGTTCCTTATACCAGACCCTAGCAAAACCCTTATACCCTAGTTGCTTTAGCTGACTGACAATCTCTTGCAATGACCATTCATCAACCTCAAAATGTAAATCCTCCACAACCATTCCTCCTAAATACTCTAATCGTTGTCCACTGTCAATAAATTTGCCACCATGGTGGATTTCGATACTGAAATCCAAATCACCCATAACTGCATATCAAAAAAAAATGCCATAAATCCCTCTTCAAACACTTCGAGAAACACAAGGAAGCTCTAATAAACAGAATGACAAACTTTCACAGGAGAAAAGAACAAAAAACCTTCAACCAGTGAAACGTTGAGCGTTGTCTTACCTAGAGGAAGAAGCAACGCCTACGACGACGGCAGTGATATCAGAGATGCCAAACCCTCCCGCAATATTCCGGTGGGATTAATCTCTGCAGCTGAGCGAGTTGGGAAGCAAGGCATGCACACGAGTTTCTTCTCTAAGTTTGGGAGAAGAGACCGAACAGTTTTCAAGAGGGTAAAATGGTATTTCAGAAAAATATGAGTGAAAAAGCATTAGGGATTTCACATAAAGTTAGGGAATCTTTAACTTAGGAACGGAATATTCCGTTAAATCTAACAGTTTGGTCACGGTAGGGACCTAATTGAAAAAAAAATTGGGGGCAGGGACCCAATTGAAAGGAAAAAAAGTTTAGGGACCTAATTGAAAAATTCGCTAAACTATAGGGGACCAACAGAGTAATTAAACCTTCTTTTTTTAGATACTCTCTTTTTTTTAGAATTTTTTATTTGATTGGATAATTAATTTATTCCTTTTTATTGTTCATTCTCTTCTTTATGGCATGCTGTGTTAATGGAGATTTAATTCACTTCTCTATTTTATGTTACTTTATTTATTTTTAATTTTGTTACTTTAATGTCATTTTTATCTTATTGGTTTATAGACTAATTTTTCTTGTAATTTTTTGTACTCTTATGTACTCTTATTTTTTATTAAATTGATTTGTACGATGTACAAAATTTAGAATTATTTGGCTATTTCAGGCATTTTGCATACTATTTTAGTTTTGTCCATGTCTATCCAAACATAATACAGGACATTACATCAGTGTCTTGTCCATCATATCCAAACACAAAACACAAAAAATAATTTTTGGTGTCTCCGTTCTATTGTCTCTGTCTTAGTGTCATGTTCTATCCTGTCTCCAAAAACAAACGCAACCTATATTCTTATATTTCATATTTGCTAAAGTTTTACATCGTTTTCTCCAAGTTTTTGCTATTCAAAATATTAAATTGGGATAAGTATTGTTTTGGTTCTAATGTTGAGAGTGAGAATCAAAGTTGTTCCCAATGTTATTTTGGATTTAAAATCATCCTTAATCTATTTTTTTCGTATTAAAATCGTTCTTTTAATTTTTTTTGACAAAAATACCCTCCACTACCATCAACACCTTTACCTCCACTACAAAAAAAAACATTAATAAAATCAACACAAATTCAACAAATCCTCATAAATTCAACAAATCAATTCAAATTCAACCACCAAATCAACACACAACAACAATAAAATCAAAAAATAACAAATCAAAATCAGAAGTAGAGGTCGTCGCAGAAACAGAAACATAGGCAGTCATAGAATCAGAAACAGAGGTAGTCATAGAATCAAAAACAAAAACTTAAGCAGAAGCAGATGCAGATGCAGAAGTTGAAGAAGATGCAGAATCATCGGCGCTTGGCCACCCATCACTAACGGCGGCGACAGAGCGTGCGAGGACTGGTGACGCACGCCCCCCTCGGATCCCTCTCTCTCCTCGGCCACCCATCACCAGCGGCGGCGATGAAGCGTGCAAGGACCGGCGACGCACTCCACCCTCGAATCCCTCTCTCTCCTCGGCCACCCATCACCCGCAGACCGACGACGAAGCGTCCGCAGACCAGCTCAATCTCGGATCCCTCTCTCTCTCCTCTTCCCAGCGATGCACTCCACGGCGGCAGAAGCATGCATGAACGGTCCTCCCCTCCACCGACGCTCACTCTCTCTTTCCCCTATTCTCTTCTTCCCAGCCCCTCTTCTTTCTTCTTTCTTCCGGCGACGGCGACAGCAGCTCCAAGTTTCGCTGGCGCCTTCCTCTTCCCCCTCTTTCTTTCCCTTTTCCCCTCTCCCTCCCCCGTTCGCGTTTCCTTTCGCCCCCTCCCCCAAACGCATTCTTTTCTTTTTTTTTTAAATTTATATTTTTATTAAAGTAGGGATATTTTAGGAATAAAATTAAAAATTTTATTAAAAAGGACAATTTTAATACGAAAAAATATGTTAAGGATAATTTTAAATCCAAAATTACGTTGAAACAGTTTCGATTCTAACCCTCAACGTTAGGAACCAAAACAATACTTATCCCTATTAAATTTCTATAGTTCAATAAAATTTGATCCCACCATAAAAGTGGATTTTTTATTTTAATAAAAAAATAAATTATAACAATTACTAAGATAAATAATTTAAAAAATATTTACCAAAATAAATACTTCTCTCTTATATTGTTTATATTGTAAACGAGATATAAACATATCTTGTTTACATTATAAATGAGATAAATATCTCGTTTACGGTGTATTTAAAAAAATAAAAAAATAAAAAATATTAATATTATCAATAATCCAAATTTTTAGTATGCAATTAGTACATAAAAAGGTTGGTAGAAGAGAATAAAATTGATATGTTTGATCAATTATTAAAGGTTGATGGGACAGTGGAATGGAATTAAAATAGTTATCTCTTACCTTATCTCCCACTATCTACGCGAGGGTAACCGTTTCAATTATCTTCTCACTATCCCATTAATCTCTCCTACCAATTGGTAAAACGGTTATTTTTATTTTTCAAATTTAAATCAATTCAATTCGATCATAATTTAATTTAAATTTTTTTAAAATGGATACATAAAAAATTAATACTTAAAAAAGAATATATAAAAAATGTTAGTTTAAATTATGATCCAATTGAATTTATTTAAATTTAAAAAATAAAAATAACCGTTTGCCATTTGCGAGAGAAATTGATGGGATGGTGGGAAGAGAACGTAGAGATAACCATTTCAATTTTCTTTCCACTATTTCTTCAACTTTTTTGAATACTAATTGATCAAATATATCCATTTTAATATCTTCTACCAATCTTTTTATGTATTAATTGCATACTAAAAATTTAAATTATTGATAATATTAATATTTTTTTATTATTTTTTATTTTTTTTAAAAATACATGTATTTCGTTATTTGTTTCGGTAATTATTATAATTAATTTATTTATTAAAATAAAAATTTCCATAAAAGTTGTAAATCCCTTATGGCCTTATTTTAATGACATGAGAAGAAAAAATATGTACAAAATTACTAATATGTCATTCAATTAATGTATTTATTTTGTGCACTGAAGATTTCTAGTATTATATGAACCGATATTGCTTGTACAGGTTACAACTGACTAATTTTTTTTTCTTTTTTGTGTTGTAATTTAGAAGGATTCAAGATCTGAGCTACTAATGAAGAGATGTCCTAACTAGTGGTAAAAAAATAAATATATCCGTTTAAAGATGATAAAAAAATTTAGTTATTATTGGTTTTTATAATATGGAATTTTAACGAAGTTATCATAAAAGTGTGAGTTACAATATTTAAAAGAATTTTATGTGTTTGAAATTGTTTCACTTTAAAATTATATTAATATTTTAATATTGTATGTTAACAGGGGTGGAGCTTACTTGAAACAATGGCCCCAAATTTTTTATAAAAAAATTAGTAGTACTTCTTTAAAAAAATAAAAAATAGTTCAGTTGACTCAAATAATTTACTATGACTTAAAATATTCAAGTTTAATTCTCATCTCTTGTTTTTATTGCACAATCATTTTTAATTTTAAACATTAAAAACATATTAGATTTAGACTGAATTGAGTGGGTCTTTGTTGGCTTTCGCAACACATCAAAATTAAAAGATAAAATCAAATTAAATAAAAAGTTATCTAACAAAAAAAATCATCTAACAATTAAATCAAATAAAAAAAGTTATCTAATAAAAAAAGATAAAAATAAAAAAGATCATCTAACAAAATAAAAGATAAAAATCACTATTATAAAAGCATGCTTCTTTATTCGGATTTCGTAACTCTCTATTCAACAAGCAACATTCCTTCTATTTTTGAGTTCAAATATAAAAAACTAGGTATTTTTTATTTATTTAATTTAATATTATTTTATATTTTATTGTTTATTTAATTTAATTTTTATATGATAAAAAATATTAGAATATCTAATAAGTATTAATATTATTGTATTTGTATAAATTGATAAAAGAATTCAATAAATATTATAAATTGCTGAAAAGTTTAGTTTTGATTCAATTATTGAAAATTTCAAGTCACTAAAAACTCGAAAAGTATTATTATAAATTATTTTGTATTTTTTATTTGTAGAATTATTTATTTATTATCTTATTAATAACAAATTTAAAAATAATTATATTTATAAATTTTATTTTAATATAAATATTATGATTAAATTTTTATATTAAATTTTTTACCCCTCCAAAATTTTGTTTCAAATTTCACCACTGTATGTTAAATTTTTGTTGTATTTTAGTTAGTAAATTATAAATTTTATCTTTAAAGTTAAATTATGTTATGTTACGTTTATTATTTTGTTTTGTTGGATTTTTCAATTATATTTATTATTTTATATAGGTTTAGATTTTTTAATATATCGAATATCTACTTCTCTCATAAGATTAATTAAAAAAAATATTTTTATTCTTAAAATTTATAATTTTATACCATGTGATTTTTTTTATCAATAATTAAAATTATTAAAAAAAATCTATAATCTAACTTTTTGCTTATACATTCTAAATAATTAGCTAAATATTTCTACAAAATCTCAGATAAAATACACAAAAAATTTGCAAAATATAAAATATTGTTTATCATTTATAAAAAATTATATATTTTTTGTCACATTTTATTTTATTAGTAATATTATAAATTCTATTTTCTTTTAATAGTATTTTTAAAAACTATAAATATTATTAACATGATCCTTGAAATTACATTTACATCTTAATTTAGTCCTTAAAATTTAAATTTACTCAATTTAATCATAATTTTGGCATCACTGATTCACTATAGTCAATTTTTGTTATAAAATTATTTAACAGTGTGTTCAGATATAACGACAGCTACTTTGCTAAATCTTTTAATAATTATTTAATGTGACGATTAAAAGATTTTACCTTAATTTATTTTTTAAAAAGCCTTAAAAAAACCCTTAAAGTAAATTAGGATTAGAATTTTAAATGTTTCGTAAAGAGTAATTAAGATAAAAGTTTCAATTATCACTTCAAATAGTTATTAAAAAGTCTAATAAAATATCGGTCATTACATAGCACATGATGACAAAAACAAAATCAAAAACTAATATGAATTGTAAATACTAAATAAATAAAAAAATATTAAGACTAAATTATGACACAGGTATAATTTTAGGATTAATTTAAATATTAACTCATTAAATAATACTTAGAATAAAGAGTTAGGATTTAATATTATGTTTGAAAACCATAAATTAGAACTAAAATTTTACTAAATTTCAGTATCTTTTAAAAAATAAAAATATATGAATGTGTTTGGTTTGTGTTTTTATTTTTTGTTTTTATTTTCAACATTTTTTGTTTAAAAAGTAAAAACACAGAGGTAACAACAGAAAGTCAAAAAATAAAGTTTTATTATTTTTACCGTTTTCACTTTTTTCTTTACAAATTCATAAAATAGAAAATAAAAACACAAATTAAACACACTCTAAAATTTGTAAAAACAAAATCTAAAACTTTAATAATATTTTTTTTTTAAAAATATTCTCATTTAAAATTTTAAATTCCAAATCTATCTCTAATTTTTCTATTTTAAACTAAACATTATTTTAAATCAAACACAATAACAAACCATAACTCAATTTAATATATTTTATAATAAATATAATACAAAAATTTAAGGGTCCAAAATTTAATTTAGTATTTAACTCTCACTCTCCATTTTGAGACGCAGCTTAAGTGAATCAAAGAAAATCTCGAAAAATATTTTCTCTTTTTATTAAAAATGGAAAGATGAGAAAAGAAATGAGAAATTTCCAAAATGAATAAAGAAACAAAAAGGAAGAAGGTTCATAAGCACCGCACAAGAAAACGAAAGCAAAGCCAAGGGGTCAAAGCAAAGGCGAAAGCCAAACCAAAAGGGTCCCTTCCCCCCTCTCTCCCACGAAGAAAAACTAAAGCCGCCCCCTTTCTTTCTCTCTCTCTCTCTCGCCCTACAAATATGAACAACCCTTCATCCTTCTCCTCTCATTCTTATTCCTTCCATTTTTTTTCCAACCTTGTTTTGATTTCATTACAACAACAACTACTCTGACCCCCAACACACACACACACACACACCCCCAACACAATAAAGCTAACTTCTTTTTAAGGTTTGGTTGGTTGTTCAACACGCCTACAAGCTGCTTGTTGTTTTGTTTCTGTTGCTAAGGTAATGATGCTCACATAAAATATCAACATTGGTGCTGGAATCTCTTTAAAGGTTTCGTCTTTCCTGCCATTGCGATCTGGGTTTTCTTCTGTTTGATCCACTTGTTCTGGTTGCGTGTGGTTTTGGCCTTCATTTACCTTTTCTCTATATACCTCGTTTTGAGAGAGAGAACAGAGGAAAAATGAAAACCCCCATGTTGGGTTTTGTTTTTGTTTAAAATTTCAGGTTCGGAGGTCTGAATTGTTTTTTTAATATGAAAAATAAATTAATTTTTCCCAAATTCTTATGTTTAAGGATCAGGCTGATGGATTTATTGAATAAAAAACCAAGCTTGGTGAGTTATTGTTGCATCTCTAAATTCTGTTTTCCATAAATCTCATTGGGATCTTCTGGCTATCATTTTGATGTTTCATGTAATGGATTTTGCTCCTCTCTCTCTCTCTGTTATGAAAGTTTGCATCTTTGCATTTATTGATAGATCTCTTGGTTAGGTTGTGATATTGATCTATGTTTTTGCATTTACTTTTTGTTCAGGGTTTAATTCAGGATTTTGCAGTCTTATAACTCTATGGTAAGCTTCCCCATACTTTTGCTCTGATGTTTGAATGAGGATTGGAAGGGTTAGAAATGGTTTCAGATTTCAAGGATAATGCAGTAATATCATGATGTTCAAATGTGGATCAAAGTGGTTTTGCTTTGAATCTAAATCTCTCTTAAATTGTTTTGATCACTAGGGAGAAGCACCAGCATTCCTTGTTGATGACCTTCAGAATGAGCCTCTTAATGGCTTTGAATTGAAAAATGGAACTTGCAAAACTATAACTACAATTGGAAATAAAATGGTAAGACTATATACCATGCCATGTTATAAAGTAGCTAGACAATCTTCTGCGTACAACGAAAAAATGAGCCTCCATTTGTTTGACAGTATGTCATTGGTGGCGCTGATGATGGAACTTTGTCCATTGAAGTTCAAATTTTTGACCGTAGTCTTGGAGAATGGTCAGTTTAAGTTTCTTGGCTTCATAGCTGCTCCTCTCAAGCTTTTGGTGCTGAATATCCTTTTTAAATTGCAGGATTCATCCCACCGTGCATGGCACCAAACCTCTGTCGAGCAAAGGCCACTCCGCGGTGTTTTTGAACGACCGAATACTAATTCTTAAGAAGGGTGCCAAGTCAGATGATCAAATATGGTTTTTGGAGGTTGGTGTTTTTGCAAACCGAAATCCTTAACTTGATATCAAACTATTACTAGTGTATGGAAAGTCTGAAACATTGCTAGATTTCTGTAGTCTCCTAATGGATGTTGAATTTTCCGTTTTCACATTATTGGTAGGTGGACACTCAATATGTTAGGCAGCAGCAAAAACAACTGGGGACTGAGGTTGTTGCGTGGAGTAAGGGAGTGATAGGTAATGCCGAGAAGCCGGTTGTTATCAGTGGACCTTCTGGGGTAGGCAAAGGAACACTGATATCAATGCTGATGAAGGAATTCCCATCCATGTTTGGTTTTTCGGTGAGCCACACCACTCGTGCACCAAGGGGCATGGAGAAAGATGGAGTCCATTACCATTTTACTGAGAAGAGTGTAATGGAGAAAGAGATTAAAGATGGAAAATTTCTTGAGTTTGCTTCTGTCCATGGTAATTTGTATGGGACCAGTGTTGAGGCTGTTGAAGTAGTAGCAGATGCTGGGAAAGTAAGTTCCTTCTGAATTATTATTATTATTATTAGGGAAAAGAAGCATAGTTTCTATCAAATAGTACATTCCAGTTTATAATTATAATACCTTGGCATACTTAAAATCAATCCTTTGTCTTGTATTATGATAGTAATGAAATTACATTCTATTTAAGGCTTGACATGATAGTACTTCATCCTCCTAAGATTGCATTTCTTTGAATATCTTTTTTTTAGATTTCTCATTAGTGTCTTTTTCTCTCTCTTTAATTCAGAGATGTATTCTTGATATTGATGTTCAAGGCGCCAGATCCGTGAGGTCTAGTTCTCTTGAAGCTGTATTCATATTTGTTTGTCCCCCATCAATGGAAGAGCTGGAGAAGCGCCTTCGTGACAGGTGAATAATAATAAGCTACTTAGCATGCCCTCCTTTTAAAGTCCTCAAACCTCCCAAAATTCATAACTGAACCTCAATTGCTTTGAAACCAGAGGGACAGAGACAGAAGAACAAATCTTGAAGCGACTCCGAAATGCTGCAGCTGAGATCGAGCAAGGGAAATCATCAAACATATTTGATTTCATCTTATACAATGATAACCTTGAGGAGTGTTACGAAAAACTCAAGGTAACATACACAAACCTCTTGATTTTGTGAACTTCTAACCATGGACGTAGGCACGTAGCCTGATATAATGTATCCATTGGTACAGAAATTATTGGGACTTGGTGGTTGTGTTGCTGCTACACCTAAATCAGGTAAGAATCCATTCAGTAAATAAATGTGATGCTCAGTCTTAACTGCATGTACCCAAGTTGATTTGTTGAATCTTTCATTCCAGCAGCACTTGGAGAGTTCAATCTACCATTGGATCATTCGGTGTCAAAAATCGATGACAAGATTATCATAAACTGCATCTCTTCTGGACTGGAGAAGGAATCAAAGAATTTGTAAGCCCTCTAAACTCTCCATGCTAAAGTATCTATTACTCTCGAAATTTAGTACATCAACTATTCAATATAAATTATGTTAAGATTCACTGTGTCACGAATCTAACAGAATTCTAAGTTACAAAGATATTGAGGCAATAGCTTCATTACTAACTTCGCACTTGGCATAACAGAATCATGTTGGATGTCTCCGCGCTCAAAGGAGGTGCACCCGGACGGACAAGAGGATTGGATTTTCAGGCTATCGGCTCGTTTTCGGATGGTTTGATTGGGATGGAAAGGCTTAGCTAACATTCAATGAAACTTGGCCAAACTAACTTGGTTTTCTCCATTCATATATAACTTGAGGAAGATTGAACATGTGATTAGGCATTAGATTCATGTCTCAAACAAAAATATTTCTTTTATTTTTGTCGTCCTTTGATTGTTCTGGCTATTGCATTGATTTGAGAAGTGTTGGCAATCCCACAATGATTATTTCCTCCACAGCCAAATGAGATGGCTTGTGATTTTTGCCTCTCCAAATGAACAATATATGAAATTTGATTCATTTCATGAGTTAGCAAGACACATTATGAACAATGAATGAAATCTTTTGTTTGCTTTAGGCAGTTGGTGTTTGACACGACATTGGATTTCAAGTCACACGTTTAACACAAACTTTGTTGTTTACATGTTTTATGCCTTATTTGTTTCCTATCTTATTTAGATTTTTTTTACTTTTTTTTAGAAAAAATGCTATTAGAACAACACATTTATCAAACTTCGTTAAAGTTTCTCAATATTGTACATGAAAGTTGGTGGAAAATGTTGATTAAAAACATGAATAGATGAAAAAACTAGCATTTCTCTATTCTTGTTATTTCCTTGTGGGGGGTATTGAAAGAAAATAATGGGGCAAGTGGGTATGTCCGTTAAAGCAGTTATGCGAGGGTGAAACTGAAAGGGCAGTGTTGTCAACATCAAGAAGGGGCCATTTGGTCCTTCCACTTACATTTTGCCATACCACCCACCAATCCCATCTTCCATAGCTCTATTTATTCTTTTGGTAAGTTACTCTGTTAGTTTCCATTCCATTTTCAATATCTTTTTAGTTCTAGAGAGTTCAATTGGTCAAATAAGCAGGGGAGTAAAATAACAAATAAATTTTTGAGAGCTTATATTTCGGACAGACTAGCCTCTAAAAAGAGATAGCAGATTAGGATAAAAAGTCTTAATTCTTAGTTAAATTTCAACGTTTATTATTCTAAAAGACTTTATTAATTTAAACTAGGAGTCTTAATAAAGTCTTAATTCTAAAGTCCTTATTTAGGGTAAAATAATAAATAAATTTTTAAATCTTTATATTTTGGATAAATTAACTGTAAGTTCAAAAATATTAATAAAATCTTTTAGAATAATAAACTATATATATATATATATATATATATTATTTTTTTTTTTTTTTTACTAAATCTTGTAAATTGGTTGGTATGTCCAAGTGCAAGTGGAAGGCCACTTTTTCTCCACATATTATGCCAACTTATATATTTTCTTGTAGCTTTCAACGTGTAGAAGTGGCAATGAATGAGGGAATGAGTGGAGGAAGCTTCCTTTACCTTCTGTAGAACAATTATTTGGTACCCCTAAATATATTTAATATATAATTTGAATTTTTTATAATTATACATTTTTGTTTTAGTAATCATAAATTAAACATAAAATTAAATGTACATAATTATAAATGAGTTTAGCTAATGTATACCCTAAGGATACAAATTCAAATTACTAATAATAAAAAATTTTAAATAATTTATTTTAATAAATACACAACAAATATATAAAAATTTTAAATTTTAAATTTTTTTATATTAGCTAAATCCTTATAAAAAGGTCTGAATTATGTTTTAAATGGTGTTTTGGAGTATAGGATAATTTTTGTTAATGTGGGATTAGGGCAAGTTGGCGCTTGGCATATTCTTTTTCTTCCCTACCATTGATTTTTGGGAATGGGGGGGACCCTTGAATTGAAAGAGGGTCATGCCTCACATTCAGAGAGGATCAAGTTGGGTCACTCACTATTGCTACTACTGCTATGCCCTATGCCAATCACATGCTAAATCTTTAACGTCCTACTTGCACTTTAATTTCTCTTCAATTTCATCCCTATTTTTACTTTTTTTTTATTATAAAAATTTAGATAAACTTGATAATATCATTCTATTAAAATCAGGAAATTTCTTTTTTGTGGGGGATTCTCTGAGTGGTTACATATGACCCATAAAAAAATTGCTCGTATTAATATCCAGAATTTGAACTTGTTTCTTTATCACTATATCTAATCACATTTTTTACTTTTACATTATTTTTCTGTGTGTCTATTTTTAATGGTAAATACAATTCATTTTGGAAAAAAAATAAAGAACGAAGCCCTCATTAAAAATTATTTGTTATTAAACATAACAAGTAAGTGAATAAGTTTTATACTTTATTTTCTTTTATAATCTTATAAAAAAATATGGATAATTCAATTAGTAAATTATTCTTTTAAATGCGAACTATTAATATTAAATATAACAAGAAAGTTAAGATTTATTTAATTAATAATAAAATTTTAAAATTATTATATAAAAATAAAAAATTAATTATTATATATTTATATATAAATATATATTATTTAATTTATTTTTAATATATGTACATTATTGATTACAGAGTTGTTATATGGCACGTCATTTCATTTGAAATCTTATTAATTGACCCTACAGGCCGATATACTGCAGTCAACACAAGGAATATAAACTACAAAACCAATCCCTTTTTTTCTTCAGACTTTTATTGAAATGAAATGACATTGCTGTTAATTTCTATATTAAAATGTGTGGTTACATTTCTTCTATATCATTCCTCTATGATTTCTAAAGAGAATTCTAGCTATATTTTCCTGATTATATACAACTTTTCTGTATAAAACCAACCAAAAAGATAGTCAAACATAATGATATGATAAAAAAGTCAACAGCAAAGTTTTTAAGTAATTTTTTTTTGTTTTTTATGATATTTTTCAGTTTTAAAAACTAAGAACTAGTGTAGATCTGAACTCAATTTAAAAGTTTATTTTTTGTTAATAAATCACTATATGTACAAAATAGAATTCAAATTTTCAACACATATTTAAATAAACGAGTGAACATATCACTCAATCAATACAAATTGATTATTTAAGTAAAAAATTTATTTGGAGGATTAGAAATTGTTTTTGAATCAGAACTTAAAACAATTTAGCTTTTTTTTTTTGGACAGGGACCCGGGCCAACAGTTCAGCCCAGGTCCAGAACAGAGACACATGCTCCTAACCGACCCGAAATTCATCCGTGTTCCCCATTCCTTGCTGCGATCCCCATCCCTTGCTGCGCATGAGAGAGGCTGGATTCAGCCCAGGCTACGTTGCGGCTTCTTCTCTTCAGTAACTCTGCGCACTGATCGGACCCCTGCGTGATAGCGACGCTGCTGGAGTGACGGCACCGAAGACTGTTCGTATCTGAACTGCCATCGCACCGTCTTGCCTCCGTAGCAGCAGCCGGAATATCGCCGTCAGCGCCCTCCATCGCCCAGGGACCTTCCAAGCTCTATTACAGCTTCTTCTCCTCAGCAATTCAGAGCAATGAGGGAACCCCTACTTGATACCAACGCCGCCGAAGCTTGCTCGTGTCTGGGTCTCCCCCGCATCGAATTCCTTCCGGAGCATCAGCAAGGACATCGTCGTCGATGTCCTCCCTCGCCCAACAGTTAAAACCGCACTGGACCTCCTCTGCTTCATGATCCCGCAGCACCATCCGTGTAATAGCGTCGCCTTGGGTTGCATGTAGATCCTCTGTCTCAGATCATTGACGATCTGGATTAAATCCTGACTTTCCTGCCTCATTGCTTGGTTCGAGCATCTTCTTTTTGCCTAATTTGATTTTTGCTATAATTCTTTATAATACTTGTTTTACATTTGAAACTCACTTATAATGATGCTTTGTATGTCTGCAGGTGGTCTAGTACTCCAACTCGCTCGTAATAATTCTGTTTCTGCTGCTTTTGTCACTGCATGGGCTAGACGATTTTTGTTTCTGGGAGTCCAAGTCATTCCCTTTTCAGGTAAACTCTTCATTAAAATTTGAATATCTTGGATTATGGCCAATGCCTCTCCTAAGGTTGTCTTGGATTTAATTGCTTGAACGAGCTTTAAGTTATCAAATTCTATTAGAGTTCTGTCCATTTGTAGATTGTTCACTATGATTAATGCTTGCCTTATTTCTTGAGCTTCTGCCATAGTATTTGATTTGGCTTGAATCTTTCCTGAGAAACCTAATATAATCCTTCCTTTACTATCTCTGATAACCACAGCTATTGCACCTGTTCCAGTATCGTTTCTGAAGGCTACATCAACATTTGCTTTCAACCAGTTCTCAGGGAGAGGTCTCTATTTCACCAAGTTAGTTTTGCTCCTATTGGCTTCTATTTTCTGTGTCTGTTGTTTTTCTACTAGTTTCCAGTATGTTGCCTTTAGTGCTCTTGCCCTGCTGATTGTGCAACAAGGATTTACTTCCTATTGTTGAAATAGCTTGCTGTTCCTCATTTTTCATATCTCCCACATGAAAAATCTTAACTTACTAATTCTCTTCTCCTGGTCCTCTCCACCACCTGCTCTCACCTTTTTTATGCATTCCACCATCCAATTTCCGATTGAGCTAACTGTCTCAACTGTTGGGGTCCATTGACATTCCGCTCCGAACCATGTTGTCCTAGCCCAATCGCATAGCAGTAATGCATGTTCTACTATCTCTAAACTTTTTAAGCATATTTGACAAACTGAATCTGGTGCCATCTTTCTTTTATGTAAGTTATAACCTACTAGTAATATATGTTGAGTTAAGAAATTAACTAAATTAATTAGTGATGACAAACATTATTTTTGGCAAAATAAATAATTAGTGTTGATAAATTAATTAATGAGTATATGTTGCTAATTATTTACTATTATGTTGCAGGCCTTAATTAAGTTGCAGCAGCCCAACATCAAACAAAAGATATCAGCTAATGGACTGAATAGTAAGTGAAAAAATAAAGACAAGCCCAAGTCATTCATCTCAAGCAAAAGTCATCAAAGAAGCAAAGCAAGGCACCAACGGGCTGTAGTAAAGAAGAACCCGATCCAAGCCCGAAATTGATTTTTAATTTCCCACCATCTTGCATTACCATAAGCAACGTTCCTCTCTTCTCTAATCAAGTCACATCAAGGTTTCAGAAAAGTAAGAAAGAGAAAGAGAGAGAGAGCTTCTTCACCAAGATAGTCACCAAAGAAGCAAGAAAGAGAAACTAAGCTTGAAAGGCAGAAGTCATCTCAACAAATCCAAACCAAATCAAGCTTAGGTTATAGGTAAATCTTTTCCTCATACATGCAACTCGGTCTCATCTCTTCTTTCCAACTCTCTGCTCTATCTGAAAATGGCATTCAAGAGAAAGTTGTGCTCTGTCCTATTCTGCTTCACATCTACGGTCACAAGTGATACTTGGGGACCAAGTAGTTTTTCAATGGCTAAGATCAAGTTGACCATGTGAAGATTTCTATGGTTACTGCTTTGTGGCTTTCGGTCAAGATGAGAAAGTCAGAGGGAAAGTTTCTACTCTGGGGATTAAGATGAAAAAGTGAATCTGGGGTTGGTGAAGCTCAAGGCTCAAGGTGTTGATCTTGGAAGAAGATTCAAGCAACATGCAAGAAGAATAAAAGAAGACTTCTTGCTCATTCAGAACCAAGGAGAGAAAACTAGAGTGTGAGAACAGTGTTCTGAAGTTCCTCTACTTGGATAATGCTTACTTTCAAAGAAGCATTCGGCCAATACTGAAGAACTGTATCTGAGGTTTGTGAATCTGGTTATGCACATAGCAAAGAGGCTACTGATGAAGTCAATCTCCTTCATGTTTTACTGATTGTAATGTACTTTTCTATGTTTATCTTTCTGTAATTTCTATGAGAAAAGGCATTGTGAGAAAACTCAAGTAAAAGCCATGAGTGGAAAAAGGCTGAGTGAAACACTTGAGGGAAAAGCCTAGAGTTATTTTCTGATTTCTTTAGGTTGGCTAAGTGTCTTGTATCTTGTACCTGGTTGGTATCCCTTTCTTAGTTGGGTTAGCACTAAGAGTGAATAGTTAGGAGTTACCATAGCCAATGTCAAGTTAGGACAGAACTTGAGTGTGAAATTAGTGTATGTAATACTGTTAACTATAGTGAAATTCTTCCATAATTGTGGAGGAGACTGCATGTAGGTTGCATAGCACAAGGCAACTGAACCAGGATACATGCTGGTGTTCGCTTTTCTCTTTTCTACTGAGTTCTGTTTTCTGATATTCATGAGACAAAAATAAATTGTCTCATAAATTTTCACTGCTGAGTTCAAACAGAATCAGAATTGTAATATTGTTTAAAAGGGTTATAACAGCAACTTAAAAAGGAAGGCATAGATTCAACCCCCCTTCTCTAAGCCTACCACAACCTTCAATTGGTATCCAGAGCTGAGGTCTCAAGAATTAAGCTTAACCGCTTGGAGCAAAGATCCAATGGCAAACAACTTGGGTACAACCACAGTTGCTTACACCCTCACTAAAGGCCAGTCAAACAACCGGCCACCTTTCTTCAATTGGAAGAACTATTCCTACTGGAAAGAAAGGATAAGGATATTCATCCAATCCATTGACTACAACATATGGAAGATCGTTGTAAGCGGTCCAAAGATCCCAACAAAAACAAGTGCTGATGGAGTGGTGACTCCAAAAGAAGAAGCTGAATGGAATGAAGATGATAAGAAGAAGATAGAGCTGAATGCTAAAGCAATCAACCTTCTTCACTGTGCTATCAGCTTTGAAGAGTACCGAAAGACGTCTAGATGCAAGACAGCCAAAGAAATCTGGAAAAAACTCCAGGTTACACACGAAGGCACCAAATAAGTAAAAGAAATGAGGATTGATATGCTGCGAAAAGAGTACGAGATGTTTAGCATGAAGGATGGAGAAAGCATTGATGAAGTGTTTGAGAGATTCTCAATCATAATCAACAACCTTGATGCTATGGGTACAAACTATGCAGAACAAACCTTGGTGAGAAAACTCCTTAGAAGCCTCACAAAAGAGTGGGAAAACACTGCCACTGTCCTAACCGAGAGTAACAACATAAGTCCCATAACCTATGATGAGCTGAGAGGAAAACTCCTTGCCTATGAAGCCACACACACAAACACTGACTCAAAAAAAAAGGGAATAGCCCTCAAGTCACAAATAGAACCAAAAGAGAGTGAGTCTAGTGATGGTATTTCAGATGACGAGCTTTTGTTTTTTGCTAGGAGATTTAGAAGGATGATGAAGAACAAGGGCAAATACAAGGGTTCAAGTTCAAAGGAGCACAAGATAGACTTGAGCAAGGTGACGTGTCATCATTGCAAGGAGGCTGGACACTTCAAGTCAAATTGTCCAAAGCTCAAAAAGGAGGACAAAGGAAAGAAGGAAAGGAAGAGAGTACTCATGGCAGCTTGGGAGGATCTTGAGAATGACTCAAATGAAGAAGAAGAATCTGAAGGAGATGACAAAGACTGCTTCATGGCTGGAAACAACAATCTTGATGAGGTAAACTATTATGATTTGACCATTGAGGACTTGCATGCTATTATTGATGATCTCACTTTAAACACATCAAAACTGCTTGATAAATACAATGAATGCAGATCTGAAAGAGATGTGTTAAGAGCTGAAAATAATTTTTTAAAGGAAAAAATGAAGGAAACTGAATGTGCATTAGACATCATTGAAGAAAACAGATTTCTAAAATATGAACTTGAAAAATTAAAAGAAAAGCACATTGTGGATCCTTCTCATGAGTTAATTATTGAAAATGAAAGATTAAATGATAAGATTAAAAGGCTGAATGGTGACTTAGCAAAATTTGCTCAAGGTTCCAAAAACTTGGACACATTACTTGCAAGTCAAAGACCATTGTTTGAAAAATCTGGTTTAGGCTACATAGCCAAGGAAGATGCAGTTTCTAATACTTCCTCTATAAAATTTGTGGCTTCTTCATCAAATACCAAATCCATACCAAGCAAATCAGGTATCGGATATGTTTCAACTTGTGAAGAAAAATTTGATGAAGCAAACACAAGTGAAATTGAGCCTTCACCAAGAACTGGTCCGAGTCCAAACCGGCCAGGTTTGGGTTACATTTCAAAAAATGAGGATGCTTTCAAGAAACCAATATTTTACAACAAAACCTCATTTTCGAAAGGTAAAAATATTCAAAAAAAATTATGGTGAAAACATTTTTGCAAAGAGGAATAATTATAACAAAAATAAGTTTGTCAAAAGAAATGCATCTCCTCCAAAAACCAGAAAATTCCAACCATTTAATCATTTCAAGCAATATAACTCACCTCAATTTCAGCGGCACACATCAGAAAATCATTGTGTTAATTGCAAGAAATTTGGTCACTTATATGCACAATGCTTCATTGAAAAAAGAGTTGTTGGAAACAAAGTTTACAATATTGTTTGTGATTTCAATGCACTTGGGCAACCAAGATGGATTAACTTCAAAGGATCCAAATTAATTTGGATAGCTAAGGCTACTTGAAACTCATCATGCAGATTTGCCTAGCATCCAAGAACAAAAAGGACATGTGATACATGGATAGTGGATGTTCAAGGCACATGACTGGAAGGTCAACCTACTTCATCAAAATAAATAAGTATGATGGAGGTTTTGTGACCTTTGGAGATGATGGTAAAGGTAAAATCATTGCTGTTGGAAAATTAGGTAATGAGCAATCTACTTTCATTGATGATGTGCTTTTGGTATGTGGTTTAAAGCACAATCTTTTGAGTATAAGTCAGCTGTGTGATTTAGGATATTTAATTGTTTTCAAAAGGCTTGAATGATGTGTTGTTAATGAAAAGACAAATGAAGTGATGTTTGTTACCAAGCGTTTCAATAATATATATGGACTTACTCTTGATGAACTAAAGGATCAAAATGTAGCATGTCTTCACTCTAAAGAATCTGAAAAGTGGTTATGGCACAAGAGATTGGGCCATGCAAATATGTTTCAAATAAACAAACTTGTAAAGAAAGAATTAGTAAGAGGTCTCACTTTGATAAAGTTTGACAAAGACATCACTTGTGATGCTTGCCAAATGGGAAAACAAACAAAAAGTTCTTTTAAACCAAAGGAAGACATCTCTACTAAAAGACCACTTGAGTTGCTACACATTGATTTACTTGGTCCAACAAGAACTTAAAGCCTAGGTGGTAAACATTATGGTTTAGTAATTGTGGATGAATATAATAGGTTTGGTTGGGTTTTATTTATTGCACACAAAAATGAAGCCTTTTCGGCCTTTGAACCTTTTTGCAAGAAAATTCAAAATGAAAAGGATTTGAAAATCTCTTCTATAAGAAGTGATCATGAAACTGAATTTGAAAATAATTTGTTTGAAACCTTTTGTGAGGAATTTGGAATATCTCACAACTTCTCTTATCCAAGAACACCACAACAAAATGGTGTTGTGGAAAGAAGAAATAGAAGCATACAAGAGATGACAAGAGCTATGCTTTGTGAGAGTAATGTTCCAAAATTCCTTTGGGCTGAAGCGGTTAACACAGCTTGCCACATTTTAAATAGAACAATCATAAGGAAATTTTTGAAGAAAACCCCTTATGAACTTTGGAAAGGCTACCCACCAAACTTAGATTACTTGTACATCTTTGGATGCAAATGTTTTGTTTTAAATAACAAAGAAAATTTGGGTAAATTTGATCCAAAGGCTTATGAGTGTTTGTTTGTAGGATATTCCACAACTAGTAAAGCATATAGGGTTTATCATCAAGATGCTAGAATTATTGAGGAGTCCATACATGTTAAATTTTGTGATACTAACTTGGTGCAAAGCATTTTGGAAGTTTGTGATGCAGGAAATCAAGCTCAAAAGGAGGATGAAACTGCAAATGCTGAAAATTCAAGAGACAATTCCATGTTGTCTCATGAATCTGAAGGAAATCTTGCGGCTAGCAGCGCCCAGAATCCCTTGGTGACTGAATCTGCCTCCAAGTCCACCAGACCTCGTGAGTGGAGATTCTTAAAGAATTATCATGAGGAATTTGTCATTGGGGACGTCTCTCATGGAGTGCAAACAAGGTCTTCCACTAGAAAGGCCAATGAAGGATCCAACATAGCCCTTCTATCACAAATAGAGCCTCAAAACGTCAAGGAAGCACTTGGTGACCCTTCTTGGATTAAAGCTATGGAGGATGAGCTTCTTGAGTTTGAAAAGAACCAAGTATGGACTTTGGTTCCAAGGCCAAGTGGAAAGAAAGTGACCGGCACCAAGTGGATATTTCGGAACAAGTTGGGAGAAGATGGTAGCACTGCAAGAAACAAGGCAAGGCTAGTGGCTCAAGGATATGACCAAGAAGAAGGAATAGACTTTGATGAATCATTCGCCCCTGTTGCCCGAATGGAAGCCATAAGACTTCTCTTAGCTTATGCTGCATTTTGTGGTTTTAAATTATATCAAATGGATGTAAAATATGCATTTTTTTAATGGTGTGATAGATAGAGAAGTGTATGTGGAGCAGCCTCCTGGTTTTGAAAATAAAGAACATTCTAATCATGTTTTCAAATTGTCTAAAGCTCTCTATGGTTTAAGACAAGCTCCTAGAGCTTGGTATGAGAGACTTAGCTCTTTTCTTTTGAAAAATGGTTTTCAAAGAGGTACCACTGACACAACTCTATTCATCAAGAACTCTAATGATTCTTTTATTCTAGTCCAAATATATGTTGATGACATTATTTTTGGATCAGCAAATGAATCCCTTTGTTCTGAATTTGGAAAACTCATGACAAGTGAATTTGACATGAGTATGATGGGTGAACTTAATTTCTTCCTTGGGCTGCAAATTAAACAAACTGAAAAATGTATTTTCATTCATCAAGAAAAGTATGCCAAGGAATTAGTTAAGAAATTTGGTATGGAAAATGCCAAATCCATGGGAACACCCATGCATCCTAGTTCTAAATTAGATAAGGGAGAAACTGAGAAAGATGTTGATGAAACTAGGTATAGAGGAATGATTGGTTCACTTATGTACTTAACTTCCTCTAGACCCGATATTGTGCAAAGTGTTAGATTGTGTTCTAGGTTCCAATCCAAACCTAAAGAGTCACATCTTTCTGCAGTTAAAAAGATCATTAGATACGTTCATGGCACATCTAATTTTGGTCTTTGGTATCCTAAGATTGATGATTTTTCTGCGGTTGGTTATTGTGATGCAGATTTTGCTGGTGATAGAGTTGATAGAAGGAGCACTTTTGGTTTATGTTGCTTCCTTGAAAAGTCCTTAAATGTTTGGTCAAGTAAGAAGCAACCAACAGTGGCCTTATCCACTGCAGAGGCTGAGTATATAGCTGCTTCTTCTTGTTGTTCTCAGCTTTTATGGTTAAAAACACAGCTTGCTGATTACAAATTAAAGGCTGAAAATATTCCCTTGATGTGTGATAATATGAGTGCCATTAATATTTCTAAAAATCCAGTTTTGCACTCAAGGATGAACCATATTGAAGTGAAATTTCACTCAATAAGAGAACATGTCCAAAAAGGGGATATTAGCATTCAATTTGTTAAATCTGAGGAGCAATTAGCATATATTTTTACAAAACTATTAGCTGAGGATAGATTTTGTATGCTTAGGACTTGTCTAGGAATTTTGAGTTATGATTCTTTATTTGAAAATTGCCGATGTATTTGCTGGAGATTTTTTGTCTCATAAATAGGTATGGGACAATTCTGGGCAGGTGATGAACGTCTCCATCAAGCCAGCATGTTCTAGGCTTGTTTCAAATGAAAGATAATCTGAGCCAACCTCAAAATCAGATCAAGAGTGGTCCATTGTGTTTCCTTAAATCCAACTTTCTCTGGGCCCATATGTGAATGTTACATTTTTTTGGTGATGGGCTGTGTGTTTATTTTTTTAATAATTTTTCATTTAATGTTTATAATTCAAAAAGATTTTCAATTTATTTTTTGGTTTTTCAAAATTTAAAATTCATTTCCTGTTTTTATTTTCAAATCAAATCAAATCTTAAATTTATGAGGTCAGGTCTTTTCATGTCATTTCAAAAAGTGATGCAGTTGCATGGTTTTAGAAAACCACTTTTGGGTACGGTTACCAACACTCCCTCTCTTCCCTCAATAACTTCTCCTCAACCCTTCGGTTTCTTCCCTTTCACTCCACTGTCTCTTTTCCATCAAAAGCCTAAATCTAACCAAAAATGGGGAAGAAAGTTATTGCCAAAAGAGCACCGCGTGAGAAAATCGATAAACTTCCAGGATATCCTAGACCATCAACTCGTTCTCAGGACACCACTTTTACTCTATCACCTTCTCCTCCTACCTCTCCTCCTCGCACTTCTCCCATGGCATGGACCAAGACTACACCGAGGTACCCTGCTCCTGCCAAGCTGACACCACCACCAAAGGCCACAACTTCCAAGCCAGGCTCCTCAAAACCTGGTTCTGCGAAGCCTAGCTCCTCCAAGGGCAAACATCCGGCGCCTGAGGAACCTGTTCCCGAACCAACACAACCCAAATCCAGGTCGGTTCCTGTGCGCTCTCAACGAGGTAACCCTCATCTCCCTCTCAAATCTGTTAGAGAACCCGGCATTGACCCTTTTGCTCACAAATCGCACTTCATGACATCTCACTCAGACTATAACCCCCATCGTTTCAAATCTGCCATGAACCATGACTTTTATGAGGGATTTATTCAGTACCGTAATCTATGTCCCTCTTTTCTTGCTGATTTACCTGATTTGAAAAAGAAAGGTTTTCCTTTTATTGAAAATCTGGAATTTTTAGACTGGAATCACCTTTTCAAAATCAAAAAATCTGTTTATCCTCAATTAGTCAAAGAATTTTATGCAAACATGACTTACCATGAAGGAAGTGTGCATTCTTATGTTAAGGGCAGAGACATTATCTTGAATAATGAAACCATCAATGCTTCCTTGAAGTACACTGATGTTGGGCCGTGTGCTTATACATCTGTGAAGTGGGATGAAGGTGTTGGTATCTCTTACCATGATGCTCTGGCTCACATTTGTGAACATGTTTCTTTAATTGATGGCATCACACCCACTCACAAAGCCCTAGGATATGAACGTGCTCAGTTGCATCATATTATCAACCCCATCTTAATTTCTCAAAGTAATTCATATCAAAGGGTTTCTTACACGGACACACTTGTTTTGTATGCCCTAATCACTAAAACAGAAATCTCTTTTGCCTATTTGATGGCTAGATACATGTTTGATTCTGTTAGAAGTGTGAAAGATAAAGCACTACCTTATGGCATGTTTTTAACTTGCATATTTGAAAATTTTGGTGTTGACCTGTCAAATGAGGATTATGAAAACAGACATTTATACCTAAAAGGGGGTGGTTCAGTGAAACAGCAAAAAGGACCAACTAGATCTGAGAGAGTGGTTCTAGATGATGATGATGAAGAGTACATCCCAGATGACTCTCCTCCTCCTTCCACTGAGGGCACTTCCATTTTCACTGGGAAGAAATCTGCTCCGCTGAATGTGGTCAAGGATGTTGCTCAAGAGTTTGTTTTCCAATCAAATCATTTGATTGCCATGAGCAAGGAACAAAGGAAGCTAGCTAGCAAGCATGAAAACTTCCTGAAGAAATCAAGAGATAGGGTGGCTGTGCTCATGACCTTCATTGATAACCTCCATAATGATGAAGACATTGCCACTGATGTTGAGGAGGAAGATGCTTCGGAGGGAAATGGTTCTGATGCCTAGGATTTGTCTCAAAAAACTGCTGCTGCTGCTCTCTTTTTGTCTCATGAATTTTGTTTCTTTAGTTACTTTTGAACTGTTTTATTTTGGATGACTGTAATAACTCTAGATATTGCTGCACCTTTGGTAGTTTAGTCAGTACTTTGCACTATGGACTAACTCTTTTCTGCAGGATGCAAGACTTTGTTTTTGTTGATCTTGCTTATTATCCACCCTTGATGACAAAAGGGGGAGTAATAGCAATAGGATAATAGATTCAAGTACTTTTTTTGGGATTTTTGCTGCATTAATACTTGATTTCACATGTTTGCTGATGGTATTAGCTTGATGTTGGGCTGATTATGTGATGTTGCTTAACTGATATCCCTTAGCCAAAATAAATATATTTTAGCTCTTTATTGTGCTCTCTTTAAAATCAAAGAAAATTAGGAACAAAGAGGAAAGCACAAATTCAGGGGGAGCTAATCCTGAAAAGGAAAGGGGGAGCAACATAAGAGCAAATAACAAAAATCAAAGGGAGTCTCTAAACCTTACTCAAATATATTTCCTTTTGATTACTGCTTAAATTATGTTTGTCATCAAGGGGGAGATTGTTGAGTTAAGAAATTAACTAAATTAATTAGTGATGACAAACATTATTTTTGGCAAAATAAATAATTAGTGTTGATAAATTAATTAATGAGTATATGTTGCTAATTATTTATTATTATGTTGCAGGCCTTAATTAAGTTGCAGCAGCCCAACATCAAACAAAAGATATCAGCTAATGGGATGAATAGTAAGTGAAAAATAAACACAAGTCCAAGTCATTCATCTCAAGCAAAAGTCATCAAAGAAGCAAAGCAAGGCACCAACGGGCTGTAGTAAAGAAGAACCCGATCCAACCCCGAAATTGATTTTCAATTTCCCACCATCTTGCATTACCATAAGCAATATTCTTCTCTTCTCTAATCAAGTCACATCAAGGTTTCAGAAAAGTAAGAAAGAGAAAGAGAGAGAGAGCTTCTTCACCAAGATAGTCACCAAAGAAGCAAGAAAGAGAAACTAAGCTTGAAAGGCAGAAGTCATCTCAACAAATCCAAACCAAATCAAGCTTAGGTTATAGGTAAATCTTTTCCTCATACATGCAACTCGGTCTCATCTCTTCTTCCCAACTCTCTGCTCTATCCGAAAATGGCATTCAAGAGAAATTTGTGCTCTGCCCTATTCTGCTTCACATCTACAGTCACAAGTGATACTTGGGGACCAAGTAGTTTTTCAATGGCTAAGATCAAGTTGACCATGAGAAGATTTCTATGGTTACTGCTTTGTGGCTTTCGGTCAAGATGAGGAAGTCAGAGGAAAAGTTTCTACTCTGGGGATTAAGGTGAAAAAGTGAATCTGTGGGTTGGTGAAGCTCAAGGCTCAAGGTGTTGACCTTGGAAGAAGATCCAAGCAACATGCAAGGAGAATAAAAGAAGACTTCTTGCTCATTCAGAACCAAGGAGAGGAAACCAGAGTGTGAGAACAGTGTTCTGAAGTTCCTCTACTTGGATAATGCTTACTTTCAAAGAAGCATTCGGCCAATACTGAAGAACTGTATCTGAGGTTTGCGAATCTGGTTATGCACATAGCAAAAAGGCTGCTGATGAAGTCAATATCCTTCATGTTTTACTGATTGTAATGTACTTTTCTATGTTTATCTTTCTGTAATTTCTGTGAGAAAAGGCATTGTGAGAAAACTCAAGTAAAAGCCATGAGTGGAGAAAGGCTGAGTGAAACACTTGAGGAAAAAGCCTAGAGTTATTTTCTGATTTCTTTAGGTTGGCTAAGTGTCTTGTATCTTGTACCTGGTTGGTATCTCTTTCTTAGTTGGGTTAGCACTAAGAGTGAATAGTTAGGAGTTAGCATAGCCAATGTCAAGTTAGGACAGAACTTGAGTGTGAAATTGGTGTATGTAATACTGTTAACTATAGTGAAATTCTTCCATAATTGTGGAGGAGACTGGATGTAGGTTGCATAGCACAAGGCAACCGAACCAGGATACATGCTGGTGTTCACTTTTCTCTTCTCAGCTGAGTTCTGTTTTCTGATATTCATGAGACAAAAATAAATTGTCTCATAAATTTCCGCTGCTGAGTTCAAACAGAATCTGAATTGTAATCTTGTTTAAAAGGGTCATAACAGCAACTTAAAAAGGAATGCATAGATTCAACCCCCTTCTCTAAGCCTACCACAACCTTCAATATATCATGACTTGCTTTCCATAAGAACATTATGATCTTCTGTGTGACTTCTATTCTCCATACCTCCTTCCATATCTCCCTTTATCTTCACTTGTTGATGAATTTCCATATTTCATATTCTGCCCAACTCTTTTTACAGCATAATATCTGGTTCTTATTGAGTTCATGGCCAATACAAGTGGTCCTCTTTGTTCATTACACTAACAGGGGTGCTGAGAATCTCTTTGCAAATTTTCTGGAAAAATATGCTTTCAGTCATTCTTTTATTCCACCCTTTCCCATTCACAACGAGATCCTTTACCTTCGAGTCATCTGTGCTATTTGCATTAAGAGGCCTGCCCCTCCCAGTGATCCAATTGTCTTTCCAGATGCTTACTTTGGAACCATCTCCTATACTCCACTTTGCTCTTTCCCATAATAACTATCTTCCATGCAAGATGCTTTTCCAGACCCATGACGCGCCCTTTTTACATGTCGCTGCCCAAAAGTTACCATCCGGAAAATATATCGATTTCAAAACTTGTAACCAGATTGTATTTGGGTTCTTCAATGCTCTCCATGCTTGTTTGGCAAGGTAGGTAGTATTTTGTTCTTCGAGGTCTTTAAACCCCAGTCCTCCATTGCTCTTGCTATCAGTAATGCTATCCCACTTTTTTCAATGGATGCCCCGTTCCTTCCCCAATGTTGCCCACCCGAATCTCGCAACCTTTGTACAAATTCTCCTGCAAAAACTCTTGGGAAACTTTATGACATTCATGGCATATGATGGCATTACCTGAATTACAGACTTTATTAGTGTTTTTTTGCCTGCTTGATTCAGCAATATTTCTTTCCATCCTTCTAGTTTATTCATGATTTTTTCTTCAATCCATGCTAGAGTCTTGTTATGAGATCTTCCCCATATGACTGGTAACCCCAAGTATTTTCCTGTCGTGTCCCATGTTGTCATTCCTAAAATCTCTTTAATGTCTACTCTCGTTTGTATCGACACTTGACTTCCAAAGGTAATACCTGACTTGTTCAGGTTTATCCTTTGTCCGAATGCCTCTGTGTTTTCATTTAGCACGGTGATAATCTGAAATATCTCATCCTCCTTTGCTTTCGCGAATATAATGTAATCGTCTGCGAACAACAAGTGAGTAAGAACCGAGCTGTTGGGGCTATCTTCAGACCTGTTATATAGCATTTCGCTTGAGCCTCCTGCATTAGAATCGTTAATACCTCAGCTGCTAAAATGAAAAGATAGGGGGATAATGGATCCCCTTGTTGAAGACCCCTCTAAGGCTTGATCTTCTTCGATAACTCTCCATTGACCTTTACCCTATAACTTGTACTTCTGACACATTTCATTACCAATTTAACCCATTTTTCGGTGAACCCGAGTTTCATGAGCACCTTTTCGAGAAAATCCCATTCTAACCTATCATATGCTTTATTCATATCCAACTTGATTGCTATTTTGTGATCCCTCTCTTCTTTTCTTGTTTAGGCTATGATAAACTTCTTGGACAATTATTACATTATTTTGTATGAGCCTTCCTCCCACGAATGCACTTTGAGTTGGGGACACTATATCCTCGAGGAGCCCTTTCAGCCTCAACACTATGACCCTCGTTATAATTTTGTAAATAAAGTTACAACAGCTGATTGGTCTTAACTAATTAAGTTCTTTCGGATTCTTGACCTTTGGAATTAAGACTACTATGGTTTCGCTAATCTCTTCCGGCAAGTACCCATTCTGAAAGAATTCTCTAACTACTGCACATGCCTCCTTCTTAATTATCTCCCAGTGTTTTTGATAGAACAGTCCATTCAGGCCATCTGGTCCAGGAGCCTTGAGGCTGCCCATGCTGAAGACTGCTTTTCTAATCTCCTCTTCTGTGATCTCTGAGATCATCTCCCTATTCATGTCTTTCGTGACTCTCACTGAAATATTGCTTAAGACTGATTCACAATTTCTTTTGTTGTTGGAAGTAAATAACGCATCAAATCGTTACTCGATTTGGCTCATAATTTCTTTCCTATCCTTTATCCATGAGCCCGCCTCATTTTTAAGCTTATCAATTCAGTTCCTTCCCCTTCATTGAATGGTTGTGGCATGGAACAAAGATGTGTTATTGTCTCCCCATTTCAACCACTTCAACCTGGCTCTTTGTTCCCAAAATTTTTCTTCCTGTTTCCATAAAGCAGCTATATTCTTCTTTATCCGCTGTATTTTCTCCTGCTTCTCTTGTGTTAATTTCGAATCTTGTAGCTTCTTTAATTCCTTCTTTAGCTTTTGGATTTCTTTGTCTGCTCGTTTAAATGTCCTCTTGCTCCACTTTTTAAGCTCCTCTTTACAATTTTCCATTCTACTTGTTATTCCTTTCCAAACGCATCCTTGGATGTTTTCCTTATCCCATCCCTTTCTTACTGTATTCTCGCACTCATCATAATCGATCCAAAAGGTATCGAATTTGAAACTCTTCTCTATTCTTTGAACTTGATTTATGTCCAAAACTAATTGGCACTGGTCAGAACTAATAGCCGGCAGAGCTTTGAGTGATGCCTGCTAATACAAAACTCTCCATTCCTAGTTGATTAACGCCCTATCTATCCTCTCCTTAGTGATAAATCCTGCTGAACCATGTGAATCTTCCTCCCTTTATATCTAAGTCCATAAGATAATTCATATCTAAAAATTGCCTAAATTCTCTCACCTGGCTTTTGGCTTTGGATGCAAACCAATTTTCTCCTCTTGGCTCAAAATGTCGTTGAAATCTCCTATGAATAATTGTGGCTCCTCCTTGTTGTCATTATTCGCTGTGATAGCTCTCCATTGTTCTTTTCTTCTTCTAGAACATGGGTTTCCATATATGAAGTTGCACTTCCACATCTTCCCTTTTCTATCATCAATACGGGCTTTTATATGATTATCACACCAAAAATAAATGTCAATATTATATATTTCATTCCACAAAAGGCATAGCCCTCCGGACAGTCCCCGGAGTTCTATGTGAAATACATTCTCAAAATGTAACCTTATTTTCAGCTTCTTAATAGTACTTTCTCTAGCTCTAGTCTCAATTAGAAATACTATTGCAGGCTTTAATTGTTTGCACATGCTGTGTAATTCAGAAACTATCGCGGGGCCGTTACCCCGCGACAGTTCCAACTTATGATGCTCATGGTTGAGTTGGGGGCATGTATAGGCCCGCCTCCTTAGCCATTGAGTCTTCCAAGTCATCTCTGATATGTGATTCTTCCTCATGAACTCTTCCTTCTATTAGGCCTCTGCTCCATTTGTTCTTCTTGTTGGCCTTCCACATCTGCGTAGCTTCCTCTTCTTCACTCAGAAAATTTTCAGTCTGCTCCTGTTGGTCTTCTTCCCTTCTTATTTTAAGCTTCAACTTTTCCTCCATTCTTTGAACAAGTTCTGTTTCGTATTCTCTAGAAACTACAATTGCTTTGCTATTTTTCTGCTCTATTTTCTCTTCTTCTTTTGCTAGTTCTACATAATAGAAGCCTCCATCGCTTTCTGTGACTAGCTGCTTGCTTCTCTGTTTTGACTATTTCTCGTTTGTTTTATACTATCTGATTGACCCATCAATGTCCATGTTATTTCTATTTTGGGCCTCCTCTTCAACTTCTCTTTCTGTGTTTTTCTTCCTTTTTTCTTCAGCCATGCTTTTGTTGAACTCCTTTAATATTTGTCCAATAGTCAGGTTCCTCTCTTCTTCAATTGGCCCACTTTTAATTTGTTGTCTATTTCTATTGGGCCTTTGGTTGATGAAAGTCCATACCCCTCTTTTTGTGCTGTCTATTCTTCTCATGCTTGGCCCACCTTTCTCTTTATGCTTCCTAGGAATCTTGCTTCTATCCTCCCCATTCTCCCCTACCTTTTTCTAATTTTCTAACCTTATTCACGTTTTTCATTGTTACTGACTCACTGGCTTGCTGATTTTGTAGGATGACCCCTTCCTTTTTTCTTTTTCTGTGGTTTGCTGTCCCATCATCTAAATTGAAGATATTGTTGTACTTCTCACTGTTCATTCCATCATCATCAGCCCCTTCATCTTGATCTTGCACTTCTTGTATTGCCACTTGTCTCTCTCCCATTTGCTCCTGTGGATTTGCTAATCTGTCCTAAGATTTCTCAGAGGCACTAGCTTGAGAGCTTCTCACACCTCCTAGACTTGGCTCCCCTCTGTTTCTCTGTGATTATCTCTGTTTCTCCTCCACCCAATTGTTTTGTTCCTCCTTTCTCCTCCTGATTCCTGCCTTTCTTGCCTCATTCTCTATCGACCTCAGCCCTGGAGTTGTGAGTTCAGGCCCATATCTAGGAATTTCTGGGTTACTAATGACCTCACTAGCTCCGTACCACATGCTCTTTTATTATGCCCAATTCTTCCACACTTATAACAATAATCATACAGTTTTTCATATTTAAATTCAGCCCATGAGTGGCTTCCATCATTTCTTTTAAACCAAAATCCTATTTTTAAAGGTGTTTGAACGTTTATCTCCACTCTGACCCTCAAAAAAGATCTAAGCTTGTTTCCTTCAACCAAAGGATCTTCAGCACTTATCACTCTCCCTACTATGGCTCCTATTTTTTCAGCATTTTTTATATGAATTTTATCATAAGATAACTCATGTATTTGAATCCAAATAGGAAGCTGATTGCAGTTTACCTCATCAATGGACAGGTTTGAGCTTCACCATTGCAGACTCAGCATATGACCTTCTATTCTCCATGGTCTACCATCATACGCTCTTCTGGCTTCCTCTGGACTTTTGAAGTTCAAGATAAAGGAGTTTGGTCCTGCATTTATGATCCCCAAACCCTGCGGATCTCCCCATATATTGAGAATCGTTTTGTGCACTGTGATCGTATTTAGCACCTTTTCCGTCAACACTCGGCCAACTAATTTTTTATCTGTATTATCTTCATGTTGAGCTGGAAATTCCTCCAGGTCTAGAACATCCCCTTGCATGCCTGCATTTTCTATACCTTTCATGACTTGCCTTGTTGAGTTTGTATCCCTTCTTTTGTTCCATCTCTCTCAGTTGTTTTGTGATTATCTTCGAATTTGTACCTGAACTAGACTTGAGAAATTGTTAGGATCAAAGCTCCGCTTGTCGAAGCAGTGTAGCTCCATTCCTAGAGAGTGTGAGGCTCCACTCTTGGAGAAGTTGGAAATGGGAGCTTGTAGACTAGCCACTGATCTGTTCTAACATGGGTATCAGAGTTTTGCTCTGTACAATTGTTAAACAATTTAGCTAAAAACTAAAAGAGACGTTGTATGAAGGTCCATTACGGTCCAGAACGTTATATAGAAAATTAACAAAGATTGGAAGTGGCCCAATTATTTTGGAGGCCCATTTCAATCAATAAAAATCTTACTTGACCAAAAAAATCAATAAAAATCTTTGATTTTGTTGGCCATTGGCTATCGGCTATTGGCCTATTCTATCTGACAAAAACAATAAATGGGACAGGAAAAAGCTGTGAAATTTTGTGGCGACAGCAAATCTAGGAACCGAGTTTGGTTTGGAAACTTGTGTTGTTCACGAGATTTTACTGCTGTGCTGATACGTTCCCCTTCCTTGTACACATTCTTAAATCTAGAAATTAAGGGTGTGTTTGGTAATCACGTTTGAAGGAAAAAAGCACGTTAGAGTTTCTTGAAAGTTTCACTTTTTTGTTTGGCTAATTTTCTTCTTTACAAACGCAGAAGTGCTTTTGTTCCTAACCAACGTTTACAAGAAGCAATAATTTCTAGCTTCTCCGTTGCACTAACGTGCTTTTAGCTAATACCTTCAATATTTATTTTTCTTTTACCAACTTTATCCTTTATACATATTATTGCATTATTTATAGAATTCTTATTATTCCTCTCTATATGAACTCTTTTTTATTATTTTTTATCAATTTTTTATTTGACATTATATATTTTTATAGTTATAATTTTTGTGTATTATATTTATTATTATCTTTTTATAATAGAATTTATTGATTCCATTAGATAATAATAATAATAGTTAAAAATTATAATGTACTAAAAAAGAGTACTAAGAGTATTAAAAATATACTATATAAAAAATATATAAGAAAAAAATATAAAAAAAATTAAACATGTATAAAAAATAATATTATAATTTAATGTCATGTCCTTTTAAGTAATTATCTATCTAAAAGTGATTTTAACTAATGTTATCCAAACAAAATTTATTTTATTAAAATCAATTTTGGTAAAGAGTTGCCAAACATAAATCATGTTGACACAAACTTACTTCTATCCAAAATCAATTCTATAAAATCACTTTTATTCAAATTCCAGTTTGACCAACCACAATCCAAACACACACTAATTCATCCATTTAGTCAACAACTTCATGCCATAAACAAATAATTAAAATGTCAACTCAACAGATGTAGTTAATAGTCAATTCTCAATACATTAATTGATCCAAGCCAAACCCAAATAATAATCTATAATAATGTACCTTACATATAATTAATTCTTAGATAGCAAATGAGATATATTTTTATTTTATTTTATTTTATTTTATTCTATTATATTATATTAAATTTTATGTTGGCAATAGGGAAGACTATATCTTTTGGTCTATAATCAAGCACTTGATCCAATATAATTTAGGTAAAATTCTCATGGGGTATATTAATAAGATATTCTAGTTTAAAGATATAACACTTTATATATTTGTTCAAATAAACTTAAATTTTTAAATTTAAAAAATTTAATTTTTATTAATAAAAAATAGCATAAAATAAATAAAAAAATTATAATCCCAAAATAAGCTAAAATATCTTTTTCATTGGATTCTCCTAATATATATCTTCCCCTTGGTGTACTGTTTCCATTGGTATGACACACCATATTTCCAATCATACAATAAACCCAAAACAAACTAGAATGATTATTTTGATGTACCATCCCATGCATGCATATCACTTTATTTGTTATTATTCTATCCCTCTATCTTTGGATTCTCATCTTGAAGCTGCAAATGCCTTGCCTTTTTCATTTCCATTTGTTATTATTTTTCTTTTTGTCTATTCTTTTTGAGGTACTGTCAAAGGTATATAAGGGTGGCAAATGATAATGATAGCCCAAGTTTTAATTCTTCTCTTGATTATGCTTTTTGTGTCATACATGCAACTTTAACCCTATAAAGTTGACTGGACACTTACCATAGTACACAGTACATGCATAATAATAAAGAAAACTTTGCAGAAAAATTTAGATAAACTAAAGCAATATATATCTCTAGCATTGTGTTATGTGTGTGGACTCTAGAGTGCATTTGATCACTTGTTAAATAAGTAAACAGAAAACGATAAATATATTCCTACCTTTTATCTTAACGACAAATAAGTTATTGATTAATTAAAAATAAAAAAATGTCTATCACTTTTTAAAATATAAGACATCTAAGACCTTTCGAAGAATCTATTTGTTCTTATATATTTTGGACAAAAAAATTTAGATATCTCGCATTTTAAAAAATAAGAGATATTTTTGTATTTTTAATTAATTAAAAACTTATACGTCTTTAAATTATAAAATTAGAGACTTATTTATCTTTCTCACTTAAAAAATGGCATAACAAAAAAAATATTCAAAAGCATTCACTTCTTCCATATTCAAAAGTTGTCCCCTTTTTTTTTCATTTCTATGTGTATTGTGTTGCATATGGAGATGACATGACACTATCAAAGGTAACATTAGCTAATAATAATAATAATAATAATAATAATAATAATAATAATAATAATAATAATAATAATAATAATAATAATAAACCTTTGAAATTTGATAAATGTAATTTTTTTGAAAAATATTCATCAAAACAATATTAGTCAACTTATTATTTTACAAGAAATTACACTGATGATGATGAAGCCAAATATATATATATATATATATATATATATATATATATATATATATATATATACAAATCAAATCAAAGATATATACTAATTATAAAACCACTTAACCCTCAAAATTTTTACACACTTAGAATTTAGCAATAATAAACATACATAAACACTTTGATAATTTACAAAAATGTGAATATTGAATAGCAACACTACTCCAACCAGCAAATTAAAACCAAAACAAAACAACACTACTACTATACTATATATTAAGAAGAAGAAATCACCATTCCTAATAATCAAATCAAAGTAGGTAGCTAGTTTTAACTTGCACCCTATATGATGAAGTCATAACATCACTAATTAATAATAGTCATCATCACCTCTGGAATTATTCAAGAATCTAAACAGAGACATTTTTGAGTGCTGAGAAGAAGAATAGCTCTATGTCTGGTGAATGAAAAAATGCTACCGATGATGATGGTGAATTTGATGAACAAGATGGTGACATCACTCTTCTCTTCTTCTTTGGAGGTGGTGGTGGATTTGTTGTTAAAACCTCTGGAATTCTGAATCTTTTACCCTTTGGTGTCACACACCCACTTCTTCTTCTTGATTCTTGCTCAATGTTTCTTGTAGAAGATGATGATGATGATGATGATGATGCCATTTCTCTATAACAATAACAACTAACTAAATTCTAAAATTTCAAATTAAATTAATAATATATTAATAATGTGCTTCTATATATATATAATAAGATTTTCAAAGCCAACTATCTTCTCTCATGCCATAGTAATATATAACTCTGAAAATTGAAAAATCATAGTATAAACTAAATATATAAAAATAACAAAAATGAAACTACTACCACTATGACACTATCTAGGAATACTAAAATTAATAAATTTTATTGCAAGTTTCTTCTTCCGAATCCTGATGATAAGATAGAAAGATAAATAGAAGTATAGAAAACTCTGGAGCCAGCTTTTGCCCTCTAACTATAGAAGAAGCATATATATAACTTTTTGGTCGAGGTCATATATATAATAAGGTACATAATATAATTACCCCACCTAATGTTCTCTCTTCTCTTATTTATAGTGTTGGAGCTGCTGATGCTATCATTCTTTATTATTCTTTTTATTGTTAAGGTTTTTTTTAAACAGTGTGGTAATAGTTAGTAGTATATCACCTTTATTTCTCTCATGATTGTAGTATAAAAAGTAGTTAAAAGTAAATTCACTTTTTCATAATGATTTTTAACCATTATCTTTAGCATAATAACAACAATAATAGTTCTTATTATTATTATTATTATTATTATTATTATTATTATTATTATTATTATTTAACTGTGATGTTATTTAAAATACCAAAATTAATTGGACAAATTTAATATAAGTTAGGCACCTCTTTTTGCATGATTTCTTAAAACTTAGCAACAGATATTTTTTTTTTTTTGAAGAAATAGCAATGGAGAATTTTAAGTAGTTAACGGTCAAAATAACTTTTACATAATCCGTGTTCAGTGAACAAACATAATATTGGCATTATTTCATTAATTAAAGTAATAACTTTAATTAGGCTTGTTAATTATAAATTTACAACGAATTGCTTAGGATATGTTTAAAAAAAAATCTCTGACATGCATGGATCGAATAGTGGATACAAAAGGTTGAGTATACGACTAATAATGATCGCTTTTCTCTGATTTATTCTACCGAACGAAGGTACTTGGTTGGTACAAAACTGTTAATGAGAAGCTTTTCTGTTTTGTTGTCGCTAATTAACATTTTTTTAAAAAAAAAAAAGAAGGAAAAAAAGCTGTTAATTGACCAGTTGTCTAGAGTATGGTCATTCATACATCATATATAATTATGTATCCTGAAAAAAGAATGAAGCAAATTCATGTCACCATGTGAGAAATATTTGGCATCCCATCCCATGATATGTACTAATACTACAATAGATAGAACATTACTAATGCAAAAAATTTGAATATACTTTTGAAAAAAATAAAATAAAATTAATAATTTCATTAATTGAATTTGAAAAATAATACGCCCACCGTGGGGCTCGAACCCACGACCACAAGGTTAAGAGCCTTGCGCTCTACCAACTGAGCTAGACGGGCTTGATGGTTCATGTTTCCAATATTATAATTCTTATAGATTTTTAACTTGTTTGTTTGAACATTTTTTGGGCCTTAATGAGAGCCATTGTGGCCCAATGAACTAGAGAATGGGTTGTTTCGTAAATATTTTAGTTTTTGTTTCTTTAATCTAGAATTTATAAATGAATAACAAAATTGCACGCTGTACAATCTCTTTTTATTATATTGAATTTTTAATTTAATTAAAAATTCAGTTTATAAATTTAGAGTGGTTGATATTAATTTGTATCTTTTTAATATTTTTTTTTTAAATGGTAATTTTTAGAACGCATTTTAACTAACAAAAAGATTAAATAAGTAACTAAGTTTATTATTATATAAAAATAAAATCAACTATTGAGATTGTTCTTTTTATATATTAATAGACTATACTTGTTTAATATTCGAATTATCTCTTTTTATTTGTATAATTATCTCAACTTAATATTTAATATATATCTAATAAATATGTTCATTAGACAAAGTTATTTTCATGATAGATGAGAATATAGAATATAGAAAATAATTAAACAGCAAATAAAAAAAAAGTACTTCAAAAAAGATATTTTACTACCCTAATACTTAGTTCTTTTTCATCCATAATGTCTTCATGTATAACTCAATTAGTTTGCTCACTATTATTTTTATGCACAATTTTCTTAACTTATTTTTCTATCTATTTTATAAAAGATTAACTTCCACCAATTTGTTCTAGAAATGAATAAAATTCAGCCAAAAGAACATAAGACTATATAATTAAGATAGATCTTCATCATAGGTCTCCCATGATAATGACTTGTGAATGATAGGAATCTGAACTCTCACCTTCATGAAAGGCAAAATGATACAATCAATTTCTTGGTATAATTAAAGAAAAAAATACTTAAATACCATGTCGAATTTTCGATCACTTAATCATACTTTTGCAGTATTGATCATACTTAATCATACTTTAATATAAACATAATGAATGGTATAACATGTATCATTAAACAGTACATCATTCAATTTTACTCTAAGAACATTTGCATCTTAATGCAACAATAACCATAAGGGTATACCATGAAAACAAAAAAGCACTCTTCTTTTAGTACAAATTTGGATGCTAACCAATGAAGTACTGAAATTATTAGAAACTGAAAAGAATTCACAAAATTTGTGATAGTAATGAACCTGCTCAGTTCTCTATCAGAGCAACACTCTAATGATCATGATCAACAAGATCAGGAAACAACAAATAAAAATGACATAACACATGCTTGCAGGTTACAAACCTTACAACCACAGCCTCCAAATCCACATAAGGATCTGTGATTGGTACAGCTTGCACTTCTAGTTCTGGCTTGATAGACTGCATGTTTTTGTAAACCAATTCAAATAGAAATTTATATAAGATATTTTTTTCTTTCAAATAAATAGTAAGTGCTATGCAATTGATGGATGGATGCAGATTAGGACACCATTTTCTTGCCCTTCCACCCTTAGAAACTAACAATACAAAGACAGACCACTTAAAAATAGACATGCACTGGTCAACAAATTAATAAAATAAGTTCACCCATCATGAAGAGGCTAAACTTCTCTTGGCTAATAATAGAGATTATTTCTGATAAATTATATATAAGAGCATAAGGAAAACTATCATTGCTAATTTGCTGTTGTATCTATATCAAGGTTTCAACATTGTATATCCTTTCCTCAATAGGTTGTATCAGTTCAGCAAAGTGCAAAGTGGAGAAGGATCATATAAGGAAATTACAAATCTAAAAGCAAAAGCAAAACCTGAATAGATGAGGGAAAGAGCTCTTTTGTGAGCAAAATCCATGCACCATAAATAATAATTTAGTAATAAGGTGATCTTTTATCTTATAGTTGAAATTACCAGTTAACAGGCTCAAATCTCAATCATACAATGTTTAAATTAATGAGCTCCTGTACAATTTAATAGAGAAGATTAGAAAAATAAATAAATAAATAAATAATATTTTTGTTTGTTTTGAAATTAAAAAAGAAATTACCTTTGCCTCACAGCCAGTAACACTTTCAACGGCAAGATATCCACCACCATTCTTCTCTTCCATCTCCGACGGTGAATCTCCACCAGTTAACCATACCATAGAAAATATTCAAATATATGTTGTAGCACAATAACAACTACCATGGTCAAGATCATTGATTTATAATTTATATTCCATAGTACAGTACTTTACTGCTTGTACAAGAGGGCTTTTGTGTTGCAATAAGGTAAATAATGTTCAATATTCTAATTAATATTATATACTTTGTATAATCACTCACTAGAATGGAATGCACCAAAAAGATTGAGAAATCAGAAACTAAACTTATATCTTAGCCTACTTTATGCTTAACAATAAACAATATTTAATAAGCAGAAGGTTTTCTATTGAAGGGGAAAAATGGACAGAAAAAAAAGGACTTTAAATTAATGCAGATCCTGAAAATACCAAATGAACACGACCTTCAAAGTTTATAGTCACAACCCCAAATTAGTTAAGGGGTAAAAAACTATTTTTTTTCACCTAAACGTTAGTCTTAGTCCAACTACTATACATGTTGAGTATGAAGGTGACTAGAGTTGTAAAATAAAATGAACAAAGTTCCTACAAATTTATTTGGAACATCACCACTACTGAATGTCAGATTCTGAAACATCATCTTCTTGTGTCTCAGATTCTTCCAGCAATGGTCTGTGGCCAGAAAATGGAGGTGGTGCTGGATCAACACTCAATGTTCCATCTAATACTCTCACTACCTCCAACATTGAGGGTCTTTGACGTTCATCGCTTTGTAAGCACCAGAATGCAATTCTCAACACCCGTTCAAGTTCATTTGAGTTGGCACCACCTTCAATTCTTTTATCAATGACATTTGCAGCATTCCCTTCTATCCATTCTTTATATGACCACTCACAAAGTTCTGTCTGATCTCTACATCCGGTCAACAAGGTTAGGACTAACATGCCAAAATCTGCTATGTCCCTCTCGGCCGAAAAGCCAGAGTACACAGCCTCGCCGTCTACTATTGCGAACCCAAATTCACTCACCTTGGCTTCTAAGTTCTCATCCAACATGACATTTTCACACTTCAGATTTCCATGACTTATAAACTCCCTGCATTCAGAGTGAAGATAATTGATGGCCTTGGCCACACGTGAGCAGATGTCAACTCTCTTTCTCCAAGTCAGTTTCTTGCAAAGAGGGGAATCGTCTATATAGTTCTCAAGAGAACCGTTTTTGACGTACTCGTAGACTAAGAATCTATGATTGAACTCACAACAATAGCCCTCCAGCTTCACAAGATTCCTGTGGTGGATGCTTCCAATCTTCAGAACAGCACTCCGAAACTTCCTGTCATCTATGGGTGCATTCAGCTCTTTAACTGCAACAAGAGATTTGTTTGGTAGCATGCCCTTGAACATATTTGGTCCAATCTGATCCTTGAAGTCTTCGGTGAGGCTCTTGATCTCTGAAAAAGATAATGCAACTAAGCCCTTTGAATTTGCACCTGCGGAAGCTAAACTTTCTTTCCTCCTAGTAGAAATTTTTCTTCTATAGATGTAGAAAACAATTCCAAGCTGAATGATAACAACAACGAAACATGTGCCTGAGGCTGCTCCTATTAAACAAGGAACACAAAATCTAGGAGCTTGTTTGGTTGGAGGTGTGCTTCCAAGTGTGGGATTTACTGCAAATGGAAATGAACATCTCTTAACAAATGATACCGAGCTTAGAGACGGATCTGAATAACCAGTGATATATTCAGATTTCTTTATTGAGCATTGGGGAACACCATCATTAGAAAAGGTTGCAACCGTACACCTTGAATCATTCTGGCACAATTGCATACATTGATGCAGGCTACTTATGATACCCGGACCATCAACAGGGTAAATTCCATATAGGTGTGTGTTCCAATATGTCATCATAGTGGAGCCAGGTTCACACTTCTGTTCATATGGAACCAAACAGGTCCCGGTGTCGGTCTGCTCGAAAGGGCACACACAATCAGCAGTACCTGAGGGAGACAAAACACAGACCCCTTGTTTACCACAAGTTGCAAAAACCTTGCACTGATTCTCAACAGCTTGCCAGACAGATCTCCATGACTGTGAAGCCTCCACCCATGAATATAGGCGGAGATTGCCATCGACATCTATCCTAAGAAATCGGTAGTTCACAGATTCATTGTGGTCTTCCCCAAACACACTCCAAACAACATTAGAACTGTTGTCTAAAAGTTGTAGAGCTCCATTGTTTGTCAGATATGCAGTGAGATTCGAAGTGGAGGGGCTTTCGCTTATCCAGTAGGGAATATTACTTTCCCAGCGAAGCATTAGGTGTCCTGAAACATTCATGGAAAGAGTGTAGTAACTGGACACTAGATCCTTAGTGGCAGCACGAAGCGATTTATCACAAGATAGATACTGTCCTGGGAGAAGTGTATCATCTGGATCATCAAAACTTTGCCAAATTATCTTTTGCTCTCTGTCCATCAGAACAAGATTACCATTATCAAGAAGAGAAGCCGACACGACACCCTTGTTACTGGTGTTGCTGTTCCATGCTATCATTCCTTGATCATCAAACAGGATCATATCTCCATTTGTGGTGATTTGGAAACAAGACTTGTTACCTACTGCAGTCTGAAATCCAGCAGTCCACACCATTGTTTGTTGGCTGTACGGTATAGACTTGTTGTTGAATCGAATACCAATACTAAACTGGTTAGGTTCATCCGAAATGTTAAAGAACCCGACTGCAAAATTACCATTTTTGGAAACCCAGCTGCCATTGTCAACCACACAAAGCTTAGAACCTACTGGTATGTCAGCCCTCACAACAGGATATAGCAAGAAGCAGATGGATACACATAACAATAGTGGTGACCTAAGGTGAGAATTCTGTTCAAGCATATCTGTGTATGCTTAGATTGACAAATTAAGATGAATGATCCTTATTCCAAAAGTCACATCTAAATGTAAAGATATTGGTTTCCACCTTGGCAATTATACCAAACACCTGTAGAGGGATAATAAAAAATAAAGTTTAAGTAAAATGTCTTTGTCAAGCCCCAAGTGTGGTTCGGCAGTGCAATGATAAAAGCTCACACATGCATAGTATCTTTGAAAATTAGGCAAAGAATTGTCACAATTTCTAAAAGAACTACAGTGGAAGAGAAAAATGCTCAAGTATGGTACCTGAAAGAATAGTACTCCAAACTCCAAAGCTCAGAAATTCAATAAGCCACCACAGAATGTTGCCATGAACTTCAACATGATTGCAGTAAAGTAACTTGAAACTTCATAGGGTATGTAATCCATGTATGAGTTGTATATGCAAGGACAAAGATAGGAGACCCTAAAGTGGAAGCCTTTCCGAAAAAGATGAAATTTAGTGCCAAAAATTGGTACTTTATGCAGAGATGGGAACCAAGTCAAACCAAAGTGGAGCACATTTTGGAGAATGCAATCACTTTCTCAAGGTTCAAACTTGAGCATGAGCCTTGAAAATGAAACATCATAAGCATAGAGCAATTCCAATTTCCAACAAGAAGAGAACTTCAAAAAGGAGAATGCGAAAAAACACAACCTTTGAACTGACACAACAATGTTGATGATGGCTCAAAAGAGTTATCTTTCCATTTTTCTGAGCCAGAGAGAGATAAAGAGATCTGAATGTAAAATCCCAAAAAGGGGAAAAAGGGAAAGGGGGGGGTGTTGAAGCTTAGAATCAGAAGAGAAGAATATTGAACCTGAATGCAACAAATCTCATGACCCCAGATGAAAATTTTCTTCCTTTTTTTTTCTTTTTCCTCTGTATTTTATTAGAAGCAAACACAACTTAGCTGAAAGGGATCAAAACTGAAGACCAAAGAGGACAAAGAGGGAAGTAGCAGAAACACTGAGAAGCGAGAGATGAACACACGTTACAAAGAACAGAGTTGTTAAGTTGGTAATGGATTTGGAAAGGACATGCAATTGAGGAGTGTGAGAAGTGTGAGGGAAAATGGGGAGCTTGGATTTGTGGGTTCAGATTTGGAGAAGGAAAAATGAGCTATAAACGGTAAGAGAGAGAGAGAGAGAGAGAGAGAGAAGAACTGGGTTTTGTGAAATGTAGTGTGTGTGTGTGTGTGTTAATGTGAATGCGTGTGTGTGAAGTGGAAGAAGGATAAGAATACCAGAAAATGAGGAACAAGAGGAAGAGGAAGAAGAACAATTTTTTTTTTCTTCTTCTTGTTTTGGTAACTTGGAAGACTACGATTTATTAACGAAGAACATGAAGAGTGAAGCTAAAATTTTAGTTTGAAAAAACATAGATTTCATTGCCAGACAGCTAACAAAACATATCATTTTCTGTCCATATTTAGTTCATAAACATATTTAATACATAATATTACAAAATATATTATTGACTAATATTAATAAAATAATATTCAAATTCTTAATATTTTATCTTTTATATATTAATTAATTATTTTGTGTTAATAAGGTAGTAAGTTTAATTTATTTAATATTTAACTTGTGTATAAAAATGTTAAGTAAATAAATTATTTTTATAATTAAGATTAATTAAGTCTTTTTTATATGTCTTCTCTTTTTTCTTCAATTTATTTTTTATATAACAATAAATTGTTAGATCAATTTAATTAAATTTAATTATTAAAATAATTTGGTTATAGAATATTGTTATTTATGTATTAAAGTTTTCTAACAATTGTTACTTCTTGGCCTATTAGAACTAGAATATTGCGAGAAATTAAAAAAATAGTAAAAAAATTAAAAAGAAATTGAAAATGAAAGTTTTTTATATTTTTTATCAGTTTTAACTTTTAATGTAGTGAATAGATTAAAAAAATTAAAAGTTTTTACTTTTATCACCCCTTTTGTTTACTGTTCACTTTGGTTACAAAACCAATTCTATGATATCTATAAATTTTTACTTAAATTTTGCTTAATTTATTTTTTATAATAAATTTTAATTTTTTAAAAATTGTTTATTCTTATATCTTTTAAATTAAATAATAACTTTTCATTTTTTTAATAAATTCACACCACCTTTTAATCATGCACACTTTTTCAAGAACTTCCACTCTAAATTCTTCACTTTTGTGGTAGGTGTTAACAATTGCCCCTTGGTTTAACCCAAATTCATCATTCACTATTGATTAACTTTAAGCCACCAGAAAGGGCTATATATGATGGAGCTATGTATGTGTATTTATTCTAAAATAATTATAAGGAATTATTTTTTAATCAGTTAATATTAATTAATTTTTTATTATAAAACTATTTCTTTTAAAATATAGAATTTGTAATTTAGGATTTAAAATCTAAAACTAAAAAAAAAAAATTGTTGATATTAATTAAAAATTTGATTTCTTAATTAAACTCGTATAAATTATATTAAAGGCTTCTCATGATGAAGTTCTAAGTTAGTTGGGTTAAAAAAAAGGTGCTATTTAGATCATGACTACAACATATTTAAAAATATTATATTAAAAAAGAAGAAGAAATATTTCAAAAACTTCAACCTCAATACAAAATTTAGAGAGGCATTACTAAAAAAAGAAAGAATAATATGTAAAAAAAATAGAAAAGAAAAATAATAAAAAATTATCAAAAATATTATTTTTAGTTATAAACTAAATTTTTTTAATTTAATAATATATTTTTAGTTTATTTTTTAAATATTAATAATTAAAAATAATAAATTCAAATGATCTAGTATTTTAATATTTTTTAAATATTAATATGAATTGATGCACGGCAAGCTAAGCTTTTCCATTACAGCCTTTAAGACAAATGTACACGTGTGACCACGTGAACTAATTAAGCTAATATAGTTTATTATTACCCAGGAATAAATATATAAATTTCCCTCAAATCTCTGTACCATGTAGTAGTTGACTGAGGGTTATGGTATAATTACTATTATATTATACTAACCTCTTTTTAACACCAGCAAGATTCTTATTATATGCATATCATAAAATAATGATATGGGGTGTTAAATTAAGATCATTATTAAATTGCTATAAAGTTAACCATATGAAACAAACCTATGGAATTGGCTAGACAAATAATCCTAGCCAGCTACACTATGCATGGGCACGAGTTAATTATAACTTACTAGTCACCCTTTACATCATTAAAATAATAAATAAGAAAGGGAGATTCACTTTTGATATATCCTTTTTCTTTTTCTTTTTTATTTTTATGAAAAGAATAATTTTTGTTAAAGTATGTGCGAAAAGTGCTGGTTGAAAGCATAAAGTGGCATTTTCTTTTAATTTCTTTAATTCTTAATTAATAACAAAATAGATCCGCTAATTACTTTATCAATGCCCTTGTATGGGAATAAACAAAGTTTGACAAGATAGTTTTAAGGAATTAAGTATAATTTTGGTCACAACGTAGAGACTAAAAATCGATTTTATTTTTGGCGCTTTTTTACTACAAAATGGTCTCCAAAATTTCAGTTTATTTTAAAAGCGTCTTTCGAACAAAAATGTCATTCTCCCTTCTTCCCCAAAATCAATTAACGCAGAACCAAAAGCTGAAGCTGAACTAGACGTTGGAGCAGAAGCATAAGCAACACCAATAAACCAAACAACCAGAAGCACAACAACAACAACAATTGGATAATGAAATCAACAGAAAGATAACAACAAAAGCAAGAACCCAGAAGATAATGAAATCAGAACAACAACAACAACAAAAACCCAGAAAAAGAGAAGAAAAAGAACCCAGAAACATCATTATTAAAAGAAATACCAGAAAATCATCATCATCATCGTCAAGAACCAAGAAAAACGAGAACTAGAAAAACAAGAACCCAAATGCAGAACTCAGAATTCAGAAAACAAAAAAATCATTATCGTCGTCAAAACTCAGAACTAAATTCTTCCTCTTTTTTCCTCTTTCATTGACAAAACTCAATTGCAATTACTATAATCATAAGCAGTATCACTAATAATAAAACAACAACAATTGTGAAAGGCGAATCAACAATAGCAACAACAAAAGCAAAAATAGAAGCATAAGTAGAAGCGGAAAGCAGAAAGCAGAAGCAGAAAAGCAAAAGCAACAACAGGGCTCGATGGCGACGGGACCTCACTCCAGCGGCAGCGACGGATAGGGCTCGATAGTGACCGACGACGACGGTTCGCGATGAAGACGACGGCAGGGCGTGGTTGGACGCGGTCTTTATCAATGCCTATGTGCTTCTCTTCTCTTCCTCTCCGCTTCTCTTTCATCAGGGCGTGGCAAGACGGCGGTGCGACTTCCCTTCCCCCTTCTTCCCTTCCCTCCCCTCTCTTCCCGTTTCTCGCGTCCTACCCCCAATTCCTCTGTATCCCTTTCTTTTCTTTTTTTATTTCCTTTTTTATTTATTTTATATTTATTTTATTTTATAATTTTTTTAATGAGAGGTAATTTGGTAATAAAAAAATAAAATTAGTAAAAATAACGATTTTAAAATAAACTAAAAACTTAGGGACCATTTTATAAGCAAAAAAAAAGATCGGAGACGAAATTAATTTTCGACCTTTACATTGATACTAAAATCATACTTAACCCTAATTTTAAGTGATTGAACATTGTTGCAGATATTGTTATTTTATTATTATTATTATTATATATAGGGTTAGATGTGAATCGCATAGTAAAATACAATTTGGATGAATGGTTAATTTTATTATATGACTCACTTGCATTTTATGTGAATTAATGTGTCTTTTACAATATAATATATATGGTGTAAGTAGGAGGATTTATTTTTCACTAACCACATAACTAAATTTTTATTAAAATTGCATAATTGATATATTGTTTTTTTAAATTAACTTGGAGGCAATCATTAATAAGGAAATAGGGCCCCAAAGTACCCTCTCGATGGAGTAGTTCAACAACTAATGCTCGTGATTGAATTTAAACTTTTGTTTTATTATCCTAATGTAATTTGATGGGTAAAAAACGTATATAAGGCAAGGACAGATTTTAATTACGTAATTCAGTTAAATCAGATTTTTATTCATTAATCAACCAAAATACATTATAATGTAATTCGAAGCAACAAAATTTGAATTAGATTTGTTCATAATTCGAATCGACTTAGCTCGAATTATGACTAACTATTGCGCACAAGTAGTTCGAATCAAGTTGCCACGAATTACACAACTATAGTTCGAATTTAAACAATTCGAATTACATGCATTTCGTGACATAGAAAAAGTTCGAATAGTATCAATTCGAATTACTCTTTTTTACATGTGTGCCACTGGAAGAGGAGAGAGACTTAAAAGTGTTGAAGACAAAGGACCGAGAAGCTGACGACAAAGTAGCGCTCTGCCTCTCACCCATTATTCTGTATTCTATCATAAAAGCAATTAAGAGTTAACTGCGAGAATTGGAATTTTTATTAGAACTTTTGTTATTAAAAAAATTTAAATATTTTTATTTAATACATATAAATAAATATATTCAAAATTTAAATATTTTATATTTTTAATAAAAAATTTAAATTTATAAATTTAATATGTACTCTTAAAGCACAAAATAGATAAATCCTAACATTTATGCTAAATTTAACAATTTAACCAGTTTAAATTTTATTATAATTTTATATTTTATGTACTTAATTTATATTTTAATTTTTTATAAAATTCAAATTTTTTCTACTCTAGTAATATTTCATTAGATTCATTACTCCATGTTACGTTAGGTTAGCATTATTTTTCACATTCTTACTTGGATAGTTGGATATTTATCTTATAATTGATACAAAAGATATTTATTGTATAATTTTATTTTTCTAAAAATATTGTATATATATATATATATATTGATGATTACACAATTTTAGAAATATTTAAAAAGTATTATTAAAATTAAAATTATATTTTTTATTATTTGACAATAAAATTAAAAATTAAAAATTAGAGATTAATATTGCTAGGTAACCAGTAGTTGTGGTGGTAAATTTGTACCCTAACAAAAATATTAGGAATTAATATTGTTAGGTAGACAAAAAAAACAGTCAAAACTTACCTTATTTACTATTAATTATATAAATTTGGTTACAGAATATTTCATTAACAAAATTAATTATTAGAAGTTAAATAAAAATTTGATATAAAAACTTTTAGGAGGCCAGTCTTCTTTCTCAAAATGGAGTAATGAATCTAATGAAATATTACTAGAGTAAAAAAAATTGGGATTTTATAAAAAATTAAAATATAAATTAAGTACATAAAATATAAAATTATAATAAAATTTAAAATTGTTAAATTTAACATAAATTTTAGAATTTATCTATTTTGTACTTTAAGAGTACATATTAAATTTATAAATTTAAATTTTTTTATTAAAAATATAAAATATTTAAATTTTGAATGTATTTATTTATATGTATTAAATAAAAATATTTAAATTTCTTTTAATAATAAAAGTTAAATAAAAATTCTAATTAATACGTAATTACTCTCGCAGTTAACTCTTAATTGTTTTTATGATAGAATACAGAACAATGGATGAGAGGCAGAGCGCTGCTTTGTCATCAGCTTCTCGATCCTTCATCTTCAACACTTTTAAGTCTCTCTCCTCTGCCAGTGGCACACATGCAAAAAAGAGTAATTAGAATTGATACTATTCACGAAATACATGTAATTCGAATTGACTAAATTCGAATTATGGTTGTGTAATTCGTGGCAACTTGATTCGATCTATTTGTGCGCAATGATTGGTCATAATTCGAGCTAAGTCGATTCGAATTATGAACAAATCTAATTCGAATTTTGTTGCATCGAATTACATTATAGTGTGTTTTGGTTGATTGATGAATGAAAATTTGATTTGGCTGAATTGCGTAATTAAAATCTGTCCTCTGTTTATATGCGTTTTTTACCCTAATTTAATTATAGGATAAAATATTATTTTAACTTTTAATATTTGAATTAAATTTTAATATTTTAAATATCTTATCTTATTTTTTAAAAGTTTTAAATTTTTATTTCAAAAAATTTTAAATAATTTAACATTGTTCTACTATTAAATTTGACATTCACAATGAGCATATTTAAGAACAAATAACATTTAATTTAGGGCATTTTACTTATTTAAATAAAATGGAAGAATCCTTTACCCAAATGTGCAAAATAGATAGTTGTTACGTGTATGTGTAAAAATCCTATGCTGACGAAGGGTTTTTGCACATACACGTAACAACTATCTGTTTTGCACATTTGGATAAAGGATTCTTCCATTTTATTTAAATAAGTAAAATGCCCTTTAATTTAAGTATATAAATAAAAAATAATCATTCATATAATAGAATTTTTTTTTAATTTTGAAGCATTGACGATTAATTGATAGAATTTAAAATTTTTTTATAATAAGAAGATTAAGAAAAAGAAGTATTACAAAAATCTTTTGATTATCTTTCTCTAACACAAGAAAAAAATATAACTTAATAATAATATTATTAATGTCTATGTCACTCATTCAATTAATTATTTATGTAAATTTAACAATAAGATAATATTGAATCTGCTTGAATTTTTTTAGAATTAAAGTAGAACGTTAAGGACCAAATTAAATTAGCATTTAATCCAAATATTGAAGATTAAAATAATACTTGATCTTTAATTATATTATATTATTATGGGTCTTGCTAACTTGTATCCTAAGAACATATCTTAAGGATATCATAAAAAAATATTTTATAAAAATTATTGAAAAATTAAACATTTTTATATTTTTAATGCATTAAATATATCAAAAATATTTTAAAATTTATTATTATATTTTGAAAATATGATCTTAAGACATAAATAACTGAATCCTATTATTATATACTAATATCAATTAAGGCCTAACTAAAACTAATAGGAGTTAAAAAAAAAGTGATGCATATGTGTTTTGGACGAAAATCTATATACTATATGAAGATATGCATGTAATTAACTGAAATTATATAGCTTGATTAAATTTAGTTGCATATCGATAAAACTACTGTTCGTGTGTACCCAATATTAAAAAGATAGTTTGACTTTTTTCTATTTTATTTTACCTTCTTTTCTATATTATATATATCATAATAATTGGAAGGAATTTGGTGTGCATATTTTTTTTTTTTGAATAGTTTTTTTTATATATATAATTTATAAAATAAAGTTTATAACTTTTTATTTAAATTAAAAGTAGTTATATATCTTTTTTATTACTTTCATATTATTTGTTATTATATATATTTAATAAACAAAAAGTAAATTAACAAAATATATGAGTGCTTATTATTATTATTAATAATAATAATAATAATAATAATAATAATAATAAAAAAGTGATTCAGAATAAATTATGTTGGCATCTGCATGACTGCATGAGTAAGAATTTCTCCCTTAACAATCAAAGGTCAAGTTAGAGTTAATAATTAAAGAAAAATGCTAGTTGTACAATATTAATCAGCCTTTAACCAGATTTAAATAATATTTAATTATTTTTTGTTGTAATATGTTTCTATTTTATAGATACATATCTATAATTAGATTTTAATTTAAATTTTAAAATTCACCCACTTCATTGGTGGTTACGGTGACTTTGTTTTACTTTCGTAACTTCACGTAATAGATGCAGTTTTTTAAATTCTTTATTCCACGGACATTCACACGCATTAGTGAATCTCAAACTAAAAAGAACGCTGCCAGCTGAATTTTCCATCTCGTCTTCATTGGTGAAGACTATCAGCACTTCCAATTGAAGCACTTTTTCATTTTGTATTGGTGAAAGGTATCATTATTTTCTACACATGTGTTTATGTAATTTGTTAAGAAACATCAGATTCATAAAGTCTGCCATCGGAAGCCTTACTAGCTGCTGATTTTCCTTTCTTTGTACCAGATGAAGTACGTTTTTTAACTGGTATTATGATTCTACACTGCACATTGTTTATATCATAAGGTTAAATATAAAATTTTCACCGAAAACACTTGTAGATGTCCATTTTAGTTAAATATTTTGGATCAATAAGACCAAAAAAAATTATCTTGTGCTATTAATCTAGATTTTTGGATGTGTTCTAAATATATTGTTAATTGGATTGTATTATTTTGTATGTGTAATAAACTTACGACATAAATTAATTTCAACCATTATTTAAAATACCAAAAATTAACATAAAAAAATTAAGATGAAATAAATACTAATGCTCAAACAAGTAATAAAAATATTAACTAATACTATAATAATATATGTTGGATATTTTTTATAATTAATAAAAAACTATTTAATTGTTGATTATAATAACTTTGAAAACGTTAATGTTCAAATAAGTAACGAAAAAATCCAACTAATAATTTAAATAATATATATTAGATGCATTTTATCGAATCAAAAATCAAAATAATTAATTATTTTATGTGCGTTTTTATGTAAAAACTAGAATTTAACAATTTTGAAAACGTTTATATTTAAAAACTAGATTTTTACGATTTTAGATGTGTTTTAAAATATTGTGTCTATAATATCATACTATTAGATGTGTTATCATTTAAAAAATAACGAAAAAATCCAACCAATAATTTAAATAATAAATATTAGATGCATTTTATCGAATCAAAAATCAAAAGATTAGTTGTATTATGTACATTTTTATTTAAGAACTAGAATTTAACGATTTTGAAAACGTTTATATTTAAAAACTAGATTTTTACAATTTTAGATGTGTTTTAAGAATATTTTGTATATAATATCATACTATTAGATGTATTATAATTGGAAAATAAAAACACAATTTTTATGACTATAGCTACAGTTTCTCTTGTAAACTCTAGTTTTCTTTTTGTTTCTTTACTCAAACTAATTAAGTACACGTAATAATCTACGCTAATTACTTGTACAAGTTCTTATCTTTATTCTCATTCCAACAAATAGATGTATTTCTTTTAATATCAGTGTAACCAGCTCATGCAACCAACCCACCAAGCTAATTGACTATGAAAGCTATTCAACAAAAATAACACACTACAAAATAGAACTTAATCATAATTTCCTTGCACCCGTCAGAGTTAATCCATTCTAAAAAGTAAAAAACCTAAAATCAATAAAATTATTTATTATTGGGGGTAGAAAAGAAAGCTTTCACATAATGTTGTAACACTTAAACACACAAATGAGAATATTAGTGCTCATGTCCTATAATCGTTCAAGCCTACGATATGAAAGAAAAGTAAGCAAGAAAGAAAAGTAATTTTCCTCACAACCATGAACCTAAGCCACCAGTAATAGCTAAATTGATATAACGTAAGTCAGCAACCATGAACTTACTAACAAAAAATTCGATTCGAACACTTCCAAAAAATACAACATTGGACATGCAAAGATAAAAAAACATTACAATATATATGTAAATCTTCTCAAGCCATTTTATTCGGAATTTATTTTTCAAATTAGAAAAAAAATCAAAACTTTATATAGAATAATGCAAAAATTAGTGGTGTCAGAACAATCCAAACCTCAGTTAAGTCGCCCGCGTGGTTGATGTGTGACAAACGGCGGCGACGAAGATGAGCCTGGAAGGAGAGGAATGCAGCGTTGTGGATGAGCGACGTGGTGGAGGAATGGGTGGCGCGGACGAACGGCGGCAGGGAGTGACTTCTATGGGTTTCCAACGAGCGCTGCCGAGTTGCCGTTGTAGGGCGTCGATGATGAAGGCCGACGAAGAGGGTGGTGCAAACGAACGGCGGCAGGGGGATGAAGTCTCTCTGTCTTCAGAGTGCAGCTGAATTGCCGTTCTGAGTTTTTTTATTTTTGGATGTGGGGTTTTGTGACTACTCTTCTCCTATTTTGAATGTGTTTAGTGAATCATTAAATGATTTAAAATTTAATTTAGAATTTTAAAAGTTAAATTTTAAATTTTGAGTAATTTAAATTTTAGAGGTGTATTTAAATTATAAAATATTATTATATTAAATATATTAAATTTAAAACAGAAATTTAAGATTTAAATTTTAAATTTTAATTTGATTTAATTTGAATTTTAAATATGAATTTAATTCTTAAAGACACTAAATCTAATTACAATTTTTAGATGTGTTGATTTTTTTTTTTTGAATTACTGTAAAAAAAGACTGAAAATTATACCATATTTAAAGAATACCTAGTTGAATTGATAATTAAAGTCAAAGCTAATAAATAACATGTGATAATAGCAAAGTCGTTTAAATAAAAAGAAGGATAAAGTATATTTTGAGAAAAAAATTAAATAGATCTCCGAATTTATAATTTAAAGATATATAAGTTTTTTATTAATTAAAAATATAAAAATGACTATTATTTTTTAAAATATAAGACAATTAAATTTCTCTTTTCAAAATATATAAGAATAAATAGGTTATTTGAAAAGATTTAAATATTTTGAATTTTATTCGATTCGAACACTTCCAAAAAATACAACATTGGACATGCAAAGATAAAAAAACATTACAATATATATGTAAATCTTCTCAAGCCATTTTATTCGGAATTTATTTTTCAAATTAGAAAAAAAATCAAAACTTTATATAGAATAATGCAAAAATTAGTGGTGTCAGAACAATCCAAACCTCAGTTAAGTCGCCCGCGTGGTTGATGTGTGACAAACGGCGGCGACGAAGATGAGCCTGGAAGGAGAGGAATGCAGCGTTGTGGATGAGCGACGTGGTGGAGGAATGGGTGGCGCGGACGAACGGCGGCAGGGAGTGACTTCTATGGGTTTCCAACGAGCGCTGCCGAGTTGCCGTTGTAGGGCGTCGATGATGAAGGCCGACGAAGAGGGTGGTGCAAACGAACGGCGGCAGGGGGATGAAGTCTCTCTGTCTTCAGAGTGCAGCTGAATTGCCGTTCTGAGTTTTTTTATTTTTGGATGTGGGGTTTTGTGACTACTCTTCTCCTATTTTGAATGTGTTTAGTGAATCATTAAATGATTTAAAATTTAATTTAGAATTTTAAAAGTTAAATTTTAAATTTTGAGTAATTTAAATTTTAGAGGTGTATTTAAATTATAAAATATTATTATATTAAATATATTAAATTTAAAACAGAAATTTAAGATTTAAATTTTAAATTTTAATTTGATTTAATTTGAATTTTAAATATGAATTTAATTCTTAAAGACACTAAATCTAATTACAATTTTTAGATGTGTTGATTTTTTTTTTTGAATTACTGTAAAAAAAGACTGAAAATTATACCATATTTAAAGAATACCTAGTTGAATTGATAATTAAAGTCAAAGCTAATAAATAACATGTGATAATAGCAAAGTCGTTTAAATAAAAAGAAGGATAAAGTATATTTTGAGAAAAAAATTAAATAGATCTCCGAATTTATAATTTAAAGATATATAAGTTTTTTATTAATTAAAAATATAAAAATGACTATTATTTTTTAAAATATAAGACAATTAAATTTCTCTTTTCAAAATATATAAGAATAAATAGGTTATTTGAAAAGATTTAAATATTTTGAATTTTATTCGATTCGAACACTTCCAAAAAATACAACATTGGACATGCAAAGATAAAAAAACATTACAATATATATGTAAATCTTCTCAAGCCATTTTATTCGGAATTTATTTTTCAAATTAGAAAAAAAATCAAAACTTTATATAGAATAATGCAAAAATTAGTGGTGTCAGAACAATCCAAACCTCAGTTAAGTCGCCCGCGTGGTTGATGTGTGACAAACGGCGGCGACGAAGATGAGCCTGGAAGGAGAGGAATGCAGCGTTGTGGATGAGCGACGTGGTGGAGGAATGGGTGGCGCGGACGAACGGCGGCAGGGAGTGACTTCTATGGGTTTCCAACGAGCGCTGCCGAGTTGCCGTTGTAGGGCGTCGATGATGAAGGCCGACGAAGAGGGTGGTGCAAACGAACGGCGGCAGGGGGATGAAGTCTCTCTGTCTTCAGAGTGCAGCTGAATTGCCGTTCTGAGTTTTTTTATTTTTGGATGTGGGGTTTTGTGACTACTCTTCTCCTATTTTGAATGTGTTTAGTGAATCATTAAATGATTTAAAATTTAATTTAGAATTTTAAAAGTTAAATTTTAAATTTTGAGTAATTTAAATTTTAGAGGTGTATTTAAATTATAAAATATTATTATATTAAATATATTAAATTTAAAACAGAAATTTAAGATTTAAATTTTAAATTTTAATTTGATTTAATTTGAATTTTAAATATGAATTTAATTCTTAAAGACACTAAATCTAATTACAATTTTTAGATGTGTTGATTTTTTTTTTTTTGAATTACTGTAAAAAAGACTGAAAATTATACCATATTTAAAGAATACCTAGTTGAATTGATAATTAAAGTCAAAGCTAATAAATAACATGTGATAATAGCAAAGTCGTTTAAATAAAAAGAAGGATAAAGTATATTTTGAGAAAAAAATTAAATAGATCTCCGAATTTATAATTTAAAGATATATAAGTTTTTTATTAATTAAAAATATAAAAATGACTATTATTTTTTAAAATATAAGACAATTAAATTTCTCTTTTCAAAATATATAAGAATAAATAGGTTATTTGAAAAGATTTAAATATTTTGAATTTTATAAAATAAAAAATATTTTATATTTTTAATTAATTAAAAATTTATTTGTTTTTGAGATAAAAGGTTAGAGATCTATTTATTATTTTTTTATTTTTTATCTTTAAAGTTTACCAAAAATTTTCTATTTGCATCAAATCTATTTTTGGCAAATAATTTTTCAAAATACTTATTAGGACTAAAATAATTTCACAAGAACAACTTTAATGTAAGCAAAATTAAACATAGTTATCATATACTGAATTAATCTTAATTTTTTTAAAAATTTAACTGTTAATAATATATTTGATACAAATAAAAAATATTGAGATAAAATTAAAATAAAATTAAAGTTAAGAATATTTTTAAAATTTTTGATAAATTTAAAAAAATACTTTATCCTATACAAATTACATCTTAGCTAACAGTTAGATTTTTAATCTGATAATACATATTTGATAAAAGAAATAATACATAAATTTAGCCATTTGCCTTGTATAGGTATACACTATGAATTACGAATATTTTATCGAGTTATCGTGTATGTTCACATGTCAGATATATTTCAGATAGACATTCATCGATATTTGTCTAATATGTATGTTTGCTGTGTCTAATCGTATTTTAATAAAAAATAAAAATTCTTCTCTAAATATATTTAAACACATCTAAATACCATTATATATCAGTATATTTAACCTTATTCTTAACATGTATTAATTGTATTTTTAAAATAAATTTAAAATAATATGTATTATTATTTGTTAAAATAAAAATATTTTAAATATTTTATATAATTAAAAAAATATTAAAAATAGTTAAAAATTTATTTTATATTTTAATATTAATAAAATATTAAAATATTATTATAATTTATTTAAAAATATTTTATATTTTATATTTTTATATCTTATAAAATTTTAAAATTTATATATTTACATATTTCATATCGTATCATATCTTATCTTCATGTCGCTCTCGGTGACTATAGATTCCATAACTTTTGTTGCTTTGTTGCCTTTCTATACCTCTGCATCTTTATGTTGACTTTTGTGTCACGAGTCTAGCAGGTATGAGATTTTTAGAACTTAGAACAACTCAGAAGTATGAAGTCATTCATTCATTTATTTTTCTTCTCTACTTATTATTATTATTATTATTATTATTATTATTATTATTATTATTATTATTATTATTGACAGATACTTTTTATTATTACTGCAACTAGATCAATTTTCTTTTATTGATTAAGCCACCCCAGCATATTTAATTATTACTGCAAACGATGAAATTTTCTTTTATCAATCTCCACGCTCGCTTTTCTTTTCTTTTCTTTTTTCTTTTATGATATATTTTCTTTTTAATACTCCTTTTTTTCTCTTGTTTCTTCTCTTTTTATTCTTTTTATTGTGAAGAAAAAATGAAAAAAAATTGCATAAGAATAAACGGAAAAATATTGAATTTTTATATTTATGTTCAAAATTGTCATATTCATCAAAAACATTTATGTTTAATTTTTACAAAATTGTTGTGTTTTATTTATTGTTTTAATCTTTTTCTTGTTCTTCCTATTCTTCTTTTTTAGAAGAAAAAATAAAGGAAAAAATACAGTTTTTTTGTTATTTTTAAAAGGAAAAGTCTAGGGGGCCAGCAGTTTTGTTGAATTTTGGCCAGCATGTAACCAGCAGAAAAATGTGAGTCATTGGATGAAATCTCACACCAATCTCACACCATTAAATTATCATTAATGGTTATTTGCTGGCTACCAATCACAAAAGTTACTGGCCCTTAGCATTGCTCTTTTTAAAAATATCCAAATTTATATGTCACTGTTATTTGAAAAAAATAATGACGTTTAAAAATTTAGTTGAAATTTGATTAAAGAAATACTTTATTTACCTTACATTTGCATTAATGATTATCCCGCAACAGCATTATTTTTTGACAGGCAATAATTTTGGTCAACCTATATATATATATAGTTGAACTACACTATCATTCTATCAAGGAGGACAATAATTCACAAAACATGAATTAAATGATATTGATTCATAGATTTTTATTCTTCCCTTTAATGGGTGTAGTAGGATTATATTGCATTATTTGATCTCTGTTAAGTAATTTCTAAATATGTCTAAATTATACAAAAATGGAACTTATTATTAGTACGTAAAATATTGTACAAAGACATTACGTGTTGAATAAAACTGTTGTCCATAATTTGGTAAGTTATGCATATCAGTATATGTGTGTAATGCAAAAATTATATTACAGCATCATCACATACCATATTATTGTCCTCAGAGTAAATGGCTAAATTTATCTTTATTTATTTTTTTAATTAATTAAAAAAATGAATTAAATTTGTTTTATAAAAATTTTAAGTTAATTATATTAATTTTTTATTGTTCATAATATTTAAATTCGTTGATATGATTGATTTAATTTAATTGTATACAATTATTTTGTTAATAATCAATTAAAACTGTTAAATATGTATTGTGATTAATATGGTATCACTTAACGTGCTACATTCATACTTTGTTAGCAATAAAATGATTAATGTGATAAACGAATTTGATTAAAAAAAATTAAAGACTAATTTAAAGAATAAATAATTTTTTAGAGACGAATAAATTTTATCATTTACTCAATTAAATTTTTACCTAAAATTGAGTATGAGATTTTTTAGTCATTTAAATAAAAATTTGCTTTATTTTTCATTTTATACCATTTTAAAAAAATTTGCATTTTTGTATATTATCTTATAATTTCGCACTCACTGTCTATGAAATTGAAAATAAATTTTTTCTACTTCAATTTTGTAGCCATTAACATAATTGTAGAAGAACATATTTTATCCCAAAGTTGCACTCATTCTGAGTGTAATTAACAAAGAATATATTATATATGAAAACTAACAACTAGTATAATTGAAACAAATATATAGAAATTAATGAAAGGAGTAAAGTATAGATAGCTGGTAATTAGCTATTAATAACCTGTATAGCCATTAATTAGTCGTAGTTAGTAAAGTGTGTATATAAATATACTAAGCCCATAGCTGTAATCAGTTCATCAACACAATACACACACTTTTATATCCAGAACCTTCTCTTTATCTCTCTCTTTGTTGTGATCTGGTATCAGAGCCAAATCCTCAACAACGGCTGACTCAAGTGATAGAGGAATTCAAGTCTTTAACAATCCGATCAGAATCAAGCTCGACGGAGATAACTTCCTGCCATGGAAGGACCAAGCCGAATCAACCATCGAAGGATATGAACTCACCGATCATGTTCTTGGAGAAAGAATTTCAGAAATGTTATGAAGAAGGAAGATCGAAGAAATGGAATAATCTCACCCAATTACAAGCTGTGGAAGAGACAAGATGCACACACACTTTTGAAGACCTGGCTTCTCACATTGATGACGTCGTCGCTCACCGCAAGAATAGTTGGGGGCACATTTTCATACCAGGTTTGGAAAAGGTTAGGGACATTCTTTGCCTCACAAACTAGGACAAAAGAGAATCAATTGAAAAATAAACTAAGCAATGTGAAGAAAGAAGGTGCAATGTCTAAGTAGTTGTTAGAAATAAAAAAAATTGTGGACTCTCTGACCTCCATAGGAATTCAGATGAGTGAAACTGAATGTATAAATGTGATCTTGAGAGGTTTATTGGAAGAATACAGTCTGTTCATATATGCGATTAATACTAGAGAAACTCTAGTAAATGTTGATATTCTTGAATCGATGCTATTAGCTCAAGAAGAGTGGATTGAGAAATTTTGAAATTTTGAGGCTGTGATTCAAGCAAATGTAGCACAAAGAAAATTCAACAATGAAGGATACAGTAGATAAAATGATGAAAATATGCACTTTATTGAAGGCTATAACAAAGAAGCTGAAAGAAATTACATGAATAACAACTATGGAAGTGGCAGCAACTACAATTTTAGAGGAAGAGGAAGAGGAGTGACAAGAGGCAGAGGCAGATTCTTTTAGGAGAGGTCTACATGCCAACTATGCCAGAAATATGGTCATTTAGCCATGGACTGTTGACACAGGTTGAATAAAGAATTTTCTAGTCGACAATTTAAAGTACAAGCCAATCTCACCACCACGGACACACAAGCTTTATCATTCACTTTTTTTTATCCAAATTGGTACCGGACTCAGAAGCGACTCATCATATGACACCAGATGTTTCGCAATTCACAGAATATTATCTATATAGAGGCAATGAGCAAGTGCAAGTGGGGAATGGTAACTCTTTACACATCTCTAATGCTGGTAGCTCTTTAGTTAAACCATTTTTAGCTCCAAGAACTTCTAAACTACAAAGATTAATGCATGTACCTGATTTAACAAAGAATCTTCTCAGTGTCCATAAATTTATGAAGGTTGTGGTAGGTTTAGAGAAGGGGGGTTGAATCTATGCCTTCTTTTTAGTTGCTGTTATGACCCTTTTTAGACAAAATTACAATTCTGATTCTGTTTGAACTCAGCAGCAAAAATTTATGAGACAATTTATTTTTGTCTCATGAATACCAGAAAACAGAACATGGCAGAGAAGAAAGAGCTAACACCAGCATGTATTCTGATTCGGTTGCCTTGTGCTATGCAACCTACATCCAGTCTCCTCCACAACTATGGAAGAATTTCACTATAGTTAACAGTATTACATACACCAATTTCACAGGATTGACACAATCCTTTCACACTCAAGTTCTAACCTAACTTGACATTGGCTATGCTAATACCTAACTATTCACACTTAGTGCTAACCCAACTAAGAAAGGGGTACCTCACAGGTACAAGATACAAGACATAAACATACCTAAAGAAATCAGAAAATAACTCTAGGCTTTTCTCTCAAGTGTATCACTCAGCCTTTTTCCACTCATGGCTTTTACTTGAGCTTTCTCACAATGCCTTTTCTCACAAGAAATTACAGAAAGATAAACTTAGAAAAGTACATTACAATCAGTAAAACATGAAGGAGATTGACTTCATCAGCAGCCTCTTAGCTATGTGCAAAACCAGATTCGCAAACCTCAGATGCAGTTCTTCAGTATTGGCCGAATGCTTATTTGAAAGAAAGCATTATCCAAGTAGAGGAACTTCTTAACAGAACACTGTTTTCACTCTCTAGTTTTTTCTCCTTACCTCTGAATGAACAGCAAGCTTCTTTTTATCTCCTTGCATGTTGCTTGGTTCTTCTTCCAAGGTCAACACCTTGAACCTTGAGCTTCACCAACCCACAGATTCACTTTTTCACCTTAATCCCCAAAGTAGAAGCTTTTCCTCTGACTTCCTCATCTTGACCGAAAGTCACAAAGCAGTAACTATAGAAATCTTCTCATGGTCAACTTGATCTTAGCCATTGAAAAACTACTTGGTCCCCAAGTATCACTTGTGACCGTAGATGTGAAGCAAAATAGGGCAGAAAACAACTTTTCCTTAAATGCCATCTTCAGATAGAGCAGAGAGTTGGGAAGAAGAGATGAGACCGAGTTGCATGTAAGAGGAAAAGATTTACCTATAACCTAAGCTTGATTTGGCTTGTATTTGTTGAGATGACTTCTGCCTTTCAAGTTTAGTTTCTCTTTCTTGCTTCTTTGGTGACTATCTTAGTGAAGAAGCTCTTTCTCTCTTTCTCTTTCTTACTTTTCTGAAACTGATTTGACTTAGACCACATAGAGAGGAACGTTGCTTTAGTAAAAGCAAGTCAGAGGGAATGGAGGCTTCAATCTTGTATGAGAAGCTTGGTGAGATTAACTTGAATTGATGGACACAGGCTTGGATCGGGTATCCATTAGCTTGGCCTGTTTTGATTTCTCAGCTTTGATTCCTGTTTGGGCTTTGTTTATTTCATTAACCCATTAGCCTTGTTTTATTTTCCATTCCATTTGGGCTGTAAATCAGATTTTGGCCTGCAGCAGTTTTATAAATAATTAGTAATATGAAATTATAATTAATCAACACTAATCATTTATTTGCCTAAAAATAATGTTTGTCATCATTAATTAATTTAGTTAATTTCTTAACTCAACAATCTCCCCCTTGATGAAAAACATGATTTAAGCAATAAGCAAAAGAAATGAGTTTGAGTTAGAAACTCCCTTTGATTTTTGTCATTTGCTTTTATGTTGCTCCCCCCTTTCCTTTTCAAAATTTGCTCCCCCTGGATTTATGCTCTTCGCTTCTTTCCTATTTACATATGCTTATATGGAACCAAACAGATGCTATGTATCAACCAAAAATGTAGCAAACAGTGATAGTTTTAATGGCCAAAATAGAGTTTTAACACATTAGGGCCAGGGTCAAGATAGCAACATATCATAAAGCAAGTTTTCAACCTCATTCACAACAGTTCACAATATTTGCAAATATTTGCAAATTAAGCTTATTAAAATCTGTAGCAGTCAAACAAAGTCCACAAAAACAGTAATCAAAGGTAACTTTAGTCAGAATAGCATTCCAGCTATTGCTTCTATTACTCCCCTTTTTGTCATCAAGGGTTGATAATAAGCAAGACCTACAAAAACATCACTATAAACCCTGCAAGAAAGGTCAGTGCACAGTTCAAATTACTAACTAAACTACCAAAAGTGCAGCAGTATTCAAAGTTTTTACAGTCATCCAAGACAACAAAAATAAGTCCAACAGAAGCAAAAGAAATCAGAGTTTATGAGACAGAAAACAGAGCAGCATTACTAGTTTTAATGAGACTAATTCTAGGCATCAGAACCATCCCCCTCCAAAGCAGCTTCCTCTTTAACATCAGTGACAATGTCTTCATTGTTATTAAGGTTATCAATGAAGGTCATGAGCACAACCACCCTATCTCTTAATTTCTTCAGGAAGTTCTCATGCTTGCTAGCTAGCTTCCTTTGTTCCTTGCTCATGGCAATTAAGTGATTTGATTGGAAAATAAACTCTTGAGCAACATCCTTGACCACATTCAGCAGAACAGATTTCTTCCCAGTGGAAATGGAAGTACCCTCAGTGGAAGGAGGAGGAGAGTCATCTGGGATGTATTCTTCATCATCATCATCTAGAACCATTCTCTCAGATCGAGTTGGTCCCTTTTGCTGTTTCACTAAACCACCTCCCTTTATATATGAATGTCTATTTTCATATTTCTCATTGCTCAAGTCAATGCCAAAATACTAAAAAATACAAGTTAGAAACATGCCATAAGGAAGTGCTTTGTCTTTTTCACTCCTAACAGAATCAAACATGTATCTAACCATCAAATATGCAAATAAAAGTTCAGTTTTGGTGAGAATGGCATATAAAACAAGAGTGTCAGTGTATGAAACCCTTTGATATGAACCACTTTGATGAAGTATGATGTGGTTGACCATTCGGTGCAACTGAGCACGTTCATATCCTAGGGCTTTGTGAGTGGGTGTAATGCCATCAATTAAGGAGACATGTTCACAGATACTAACCAGGGCATCATTGTATGAAACACCAACTCCTTCATCCCACTTAATTGAAGTGTAAGCACTAGGCCCAACATCAGTAAACTTCAAAGCATCACTGATAGTCTCATTGTTTAAAACTATATCTCGGCCCTTTACATATAAGTGAGCAGTGCCTTCATGATAAGTCATATTAGCATAAAATTCTTTGACCAACAAGGGATAAACAGGCTTTTTGATATCAAAAAGATGATTCCAGTCCAAAAAATCAAGTTATCAACAAAAGGAAAACCTTTTCTTTTCAAAGAATGCAGATCAGCTAGAAAAGATGGACACAGAGTACGATACTGGATAACCCCTTCATAAAAATCATTGTTCATGGCAGATTTGAATCTATAAGGGTTATAGTTCGAGTGAGAGGTCAAAAAGTGAGCTTTGTGATCAAACGGCCCAATGTCAGGTTCTCTAACTGATTTGAGAGGAACTCGAGTTTTACCTCTCTGTGAGCGCACAGGAACTGACCTTGCCCTGGGTTGTGGTGGCTCGGGAACAGGTTCCTCAGTCGCCGGACGCTTCCCTTTGGATGAGGATGGCTTTGAAGAGCCAGGTTTTGAAGAGGCAGGTTTGGAAGGCATCGCCTTTGGTGGTGGTGTCGGTTTGGCAGAGGCAGGATATCTTGGAGTGGTCTTGGTACGAGCCATGAGATCAGTTCGAGGAGGAGAGGTAGGAGGAGAAGGTGAAGGAGTGAAAGTGGTGTCTTGAGAACGAGTTGATGGTCTAGGATATCCTGGAAGTTTATGGATTTTCTCACACGGTGCTCTTTTAGCAGTGACTTTCTTCCCCATTTTGGTTAAATTGAGGCTTTTGATGGAAGAGAGATAGTGGAGAGAGAGGAAAGAAATCGAAGGGTTTGAGGAGAAGTTATGGAGGGAAGAGAGGGATTTTTGGTAACCGTACCCAAAAGAAACTTCCTCAAACCATGCAACTGCATCACTGTTGAAAAGACTTTGAAAAGACATGACCTCATTTAAGAAAGATTTTATTTGATTTGAGGAAATAATTTCAAAAAATCAGAAACCTTTTTTTTTTTAATCAAACTGAAAATCTTTTTAGACCAAAAATATTTTAATGAAAACCCTTTTTTTTTTGCAAAAAAAAAAAATAACCACTCAAGCTAACAAAAATCTCAACCAAGCAAAAATGTGACATTCATATTTGGGCCCAGAGATGGTTGATTTTAAGGAAAGACATAGGATCACCCATGATCTGAATTTTGAGCATGGCCCAGTTCAACTAACTCTTGCAAGAAGCCCAGAACACACTGAGTGAAGGGAATAACCATCATCTGCCTAGAATTGTCTCATACCTGTTCATGAGACAAAATTGCTCCAGCAAGCACATCAGTAATTTTTAAACAAAGAATCATAACTCAAGATTCCAAGACTAGTCCTAAGCAGGAAAAATCTGTCCTCAGGCAGTGGTTTAGTGAAAATGTCTGCCAATTGATCTTCCAATTTAACAAATTGAATACTAATATCCCCTTTTTGAACATGTTCTCTTATTGAGTGAAATTTCACTTCAATATGCTTAGTTCTTGAGTGCAAAACTGGGTTTTTAGAAATGTTAATGGCACTCATGTTGTCACAAAATAAGAGAATATTTTCAGCATTTAATTTGTAATCAGCAAGCTGTGTTTTTAACCATAAAAGCTGAGAACAACAAGAAGAAGCAGCTATATACTCAGCCTATGCAGTGGATAATGCCACTGTTGGTTGCTTCTTACTTGACCAAACATTTAAGGACTTTCCAAGGAAGCAACATAAACTAGAAGTGCTCATTCTATCAACTCTATCACCAGCAAAATCTGCATCACAATAACCAACTGCAGAAAAATCATCAATCTTATGATACCAAAGACCAAAATTAGATGTGCCATGAACATATCTAATGATCCTTTTAATTGCAGAAAGATGTGACTCTTTAGGTTTGGATTGGAACCTAGAACACAATCCAACACTTTGCACAATATCGGGTCTAGAAGAAGTTAAGTACATAAGAGAACCAATCATTCCTCTATACCTAGTCTCATCAACATCTTTCTCAGTTTCTCCCTTATCTAACTTAGAACTAGGATGCATGGGTGTTTCCATGGGTTTGGCATTTTCCATACCAAATTTCTTAACTAATTCCTTGGCATACTTTTCTTGATGAATGAAAATACCTTTTTCAGTTTGTTTAATTTGCAGCCCAAGGAAGAAATTAAGTTCACCCATCATACTCATGTCAAATTCACTTGTCATGAGTTTTCCAAATTCAGAACAAAGGGATTCATTTGCTGATCCAAAAATAATGTCATCAACATATATTTGGACTAGAATAAAAGAATCATTAGAGTTTTTGATGAATAGAGTTGTGTCAGTAGTGCCTCTTTGAAAACCATTTTTCAAAAGAAAAGAATTAAGTCTCTCATACCAAGCTCTAGGAGCTTGTCTTAAACCATAAAGAGCTTTAGACAATTTGAAAACATGATTAGAATGTTCTTTATTTTCAAAACCAGGAGGCTGCTCCACATACACTTCTCTATCTATCACACCATTCAAAAATGCACATTTCACATCCATTTGATATAATTTAAAACCACAAAATGCAGCATAAGCTAAGAGAAGTCTTATGGCTTCCATTCGGGCAATAGGGGCGAAGGATTCATCAAAGTCTATTCCTTCTTCTTGGTCATATCCTTGAGCCACTAGCCTTGCCTTGTTTCTTGCAATGCTACCATTTTCTCCCAACTTGTTCCGAAATATCCACTTGGTGCCGGTCACTTTCTTTCTACTTGGCCTTGGAACCAAAGTCCATACTTGGTTCTTTTCAAACTCAAGAAGCTCATCCTCCATAGCTTTAACCCAAGAAGGGTCACTGAGTGCTTCCTTGACGTTTTGAGGCTCAATTTCTGAAAGAAGGGCAATGTTTGATTCTTCATTTGTCTTTCTAGTGGAAGACCTTGTTTGCACTCCATGAGAGACGTCCCCAATGACAATTTCCTCAGGATAATTCTTCAAGAATCTCCACTCACAAGGTCTGGTGGACTTGGAGGCAGATTCAGTCACCAAGGGATTCTGGGCACTGCTGGCTGCAGGATTTCCTTCAGATTCACAAGACAAAATGGAATTGTCTCTTGAATTTTCAGCATTTGCAGTTTCTGGTTTAGCTTGTCCAGAATTTTCTTTTCCATTATTTTGAGCAGTTTCATCCTCCTTTTGAGCTTGATTTTCTGCATCACAATCTTCCAAAATGTTTTGCACCAAGTTAGTATCATAAAATGTAACATGTATGGACTCCTCAATAATTCTAGCATCTTGATAATAAACCCTATATGCTTTACTAGTTGTGGAATATCCTACAAACAAACACTCAAAAGCCTTTGGATCAAATTTACCCAAATTTTCTTTGTTATTTAAAACAAAACATTTGCATCCAAAGATGTGCAAGTAATCTAAGTTTGGTGGGTAGCCTTTCCAAAGTTCATAAGGGGTTTTCTTCAAAATTTTCCTTATGATTGTTCTATTCAAAATGTGGCAAGCCGTATTGACCGCTTCAGCCCAAAGGAATTTTGGAACATTACTCTCACAAAGCATAGCTCTTATCATCTCTTGTATGCTTCTATTTCTTCTTTCCACAACACCATTTTGTTGTGGTGTTCTTGGACAAGAGAAGTTGTGAGATATTCCAAATTTCTTACAAAAGGATTCAAACAAATTATTTTCAAATTCAGTTCCATGATCGCTTCTTATAGAAGATATTTTTAAATCCTTTTCAATTTGAAGTTTCTTGCAAAAAGGTTCAAAGGCTGAAAAAGCTTCATTTTTGTGTGCAAGAAATAAAACCCAACCAAACCTAGTATAGTCATCCACAATTACTAAACCATAATGTTTACCACCTAGACTTTGAGTTCTTGTTGGACCAAATAAATCAATGTGTAGCAACTCAAGTGGTCTTTTAGTAGAGATGTCTTCCTTTGGTTTAAAAGAACTTTTTGTTTGTTTTCCCATTTGGCAAGCATCACAAGTGATGTCTTTGTCAAACTTTATCAAAGGAAGACCTCTTACTAATTCTTTCTTTACAAGTTTGTTTATTTGAAACATACTTGCATGGCCCAATCTCTTGTGCCATAACCACTTTTCAGATTCTTTAGAGTGAAGACAAGCTACATTTTGATCCTTTAGTTCATCAAGAGTAAGTCCATACATATTATTGAAACGCTTGGCAACAAACATCACTTTATTTGTTTTTCATTAACAACACAACATTCAAGCCTTTTGAAAACAACTAAATATCCTAAATCACACAGCTGACTTATACTCAAAAGATTGTGCTTTAAACCACATACCAAAAGTACATCATCAATGAACGTAGATTGCTCATTACCTACTTTTCCAACAGCAATGATTTTACCTTTACCATCATCTCCAAAGGTCACAAAACCTCCATCATACTTATTTAGTTTGATGAAGTAGGTTGACCTTCCAGTCATGTGCCTTGAACATCCACTATCCATGTACCACATGTCCTTTTTGTTCTTGGATGCTAGGAAAATCTGCATGATGAGTTTCAAGTAGCCTTAGGTATCCAAATTAATTTGGATCCTTTGAAGTTAATCCATCTTGGTTGCCCAAGTGCATTAAAATCACAAACAATATTGTAAACTTTGTTTCCAACAACTCTTTTTTCAATGAAATATTGTACATATGAGTGACCAAATTTCTTGCAATTGACACAATGATTTTCTGACGTGTGTCGCTGAACTTGAGGTGAGTTATATTGCTTGAAATGATTAAAGTGTTGAAATTTTCTGGTTTTTGGAGGAGATGAATTTCTTTTGATAAACTGATTTTTATTAAAGTTATTCCTCTTTACAAAAGCATTTTCACCAGAATTTCTTTGAACATTTTTACCTTTCGAATATGAGGTTTTGTTGTAAAATGGTGGTTTCTTGAAAACAGCCTCATTTTTCGAAATGTAACCCAAACCTGGACGGTTTGAACTCGGTTCAGTTCTTGGTGAAGGTTTAGTTTCACTTGTGTGTACTTTATCAAATTTTTCTTCAAGTGTTAGAGTATTTTCAATACCAGATTTGTTTGTTATGGTTTTGGTATTTGATGAAGAAGCCACAAATTTTATAGAGGAAATATTAGAAATTGCATCTTCCTTGGCTATGTTGCCTAAACCAGATTTTTTTAAACAATTATCTTTGACTTGAAAGTAATTTGTCCAAGTTACTAGAACCTTGAGCAAATTTTGCTAAGTCACCATTCAGTCTTTTAATCTTATCATTTAATCTTTCATTTTCAGCAATTAACTCATGTGAAGGATCCACAATGTGCTTTCCTTTTAATTTTTCAAGTTCAGATTTTAGAAATCTGTTTTCTTCAATGATGTCCAAAACACATTCAGTTTCCTTCACTTTTTCTTTTAAAAATTCATTTTCAGCTCTTAACACATCTCTTTCAGATCTGCATTCATTGTATTTGTCAAGCAGTTTTGAGGTGTTTAAGGTCAGATCATCAATAATAGCATGCAAGTCCTCAATGGTCAAATCATAATAGTTTACCTCATCAAGATTGTTGTTTCCAGCCATGAAGCAGTCTTTGTTATCTCATTCAGATTCTTCTTCTTCATTTGAGTCATTCTCAAGATCCTCCCAAGCTGCCATGAGTACTCTATTCCTTTCCTTCTTTCCTTTGTCCTCCTTTTTGAGCTTTGGACAGTTTGACTTGAAGTGTCCAGCCTCCTTGCAATGATGACATGTCACCTTGCTCAAGTCTATCTTGTGCTTCTTTGAACTTGAACCCTTGTATTTGCCCTTGCTCTTCATCATCCTTTTAAATCTCCTAGCAAAAAACAAAAGCTCGTCATCTGAAATACCATCACTAGACTCACTCTCTTTTGGTTCTATTTGTGACTTGAGGGCTATTCCCTTTTTCTTTGAGTCTGTGTTTGTGTGTGTGGCTTCATAGGCAAGGAGTTTTCCTCTCAGCTCATCATAAGTTATGAGACTTATGTTGTTACTCTCGGTTAGGACAATGGCAGTGTTTTTCCACTCTTTTGTGAGGCTTCTAAGGAGTTTTCTCACCAAGGTTTGTTCTGCATAGTTTGTACCCATAGCATCAAGGTTGTTGATTATGATTGAGAATCTCTCAAACGCTTCATCAATGCTTTCTCCATCCTTCATGCTAAACATCTCGTACTCTTTTTGCAGCATGTCAATCCTCGTTTCTTTGACTTGTTTAGTGCCTTCGTGTGTAACCTGGAGTTTTTTTCATATTTCTTTGGCTGTCTTGCATCTAGACACCTTCCGGTACTCTTCAAAGCTAATAGCACAGTGAAGAAGGTTGATTGCTTTAGCGTTCAGCTCTATCTTTTTCTTGTCATCTTCATTCCATTCAGCTTCTTCTTTTGGAGTCACCACTCCATCAGCACTTATTTTTGTTGGGATCTTGGGAACACTTACAATAATCTTCCATATGTTGTAGTCAATGGATTGGATGAAGATCCTTATCCTTTCTTTCCAGTAGGAATAGTTCTTCCCGTTGAAGAAAGGTGGCCGATTGTTTGACTGGCCTTCAGTGAGGGTGTAGGCAACTGTGGTTGTGCCCAAGTTGTTCGCCATTGGATCTTTGCTCCAAGTGGTTAAGCTTGATTCTTGAGACCTTAGCTCTTGATACCAATTGAAAGTTGTGGTAGGCTTAGAGAAGGGGGGTTGAATCTATGCCTTCTTTTTTGTTGTTGTTATGACCCTTTTTAGACAAAATTACAATTCTGATTCTGTTTGAACTCAGCAGCAGAAATTTATGAGACAATTTATTTTTGTCTCATGAATATCAGAAAACAGAACATGGCAGAGAAGAAAGAGCTAACACCAGCATGTATCCTGGTTCGGTTGCCTTGTGCTATGCAACCTACATCGAGTCTCCTCCACAACTATGGAAGAATTTCACTATAGTTAACAGTATTACATACACCAATTTCACAGGATTGACACAATCCTTTCATACTCAAGTTCTAACCTAACTTGACATTGGCTATGCTAATACCTAACTATTCATTCTTAGTGCTAACCCAACTAAGAAATGGGTACCTCACAGGTACAAGATACAAGACATAAACATACCTAAAGAAATCAGAAAATAACTCTAGGCTTTTCTCTCAAGTGTATCACTCAGCCTTTTTCCACTCATGGCTTTTACTTGAGCTTTCTCACAATGCCTTTTCTCACAAGAAATTACAAAAAGATAAACTTAGAAAAATACATTACAATCAGTAAAACATGAAGGAGATTGACTTCATCAGCAGCCTCTTAGCTATGTGCAAAACCAGATTCGCAAACCTCAGATGCAGTTCTTCAGTATTGGCCGAATGCTTCTTTGAAAGAAAGCATTATCCAAGTAGAGGAACTTCTTAACAGAACACTGTTTTCACTCTCTGGTTTTTTCTCCTTACCTCTGAATGAACAGCAAGCTTCTTTTTATCTCCTTGCATATTGCTTAGTTCTTCTTCCAAGGTCAACACCTTGAGCCTTGTGCTTCACCAACCCACAGATTTACTTTTTCACCTTAATCCCCAGAGTAGAAGCTTTCCCTCTGACTTCCTCATCTTGACCGAAAGCCACAAAGCAGTAACCATAGAAATCTTCTCATGGTCAACTTGATCTTAGCCATTGAAAAACTACTTGGTCCCCAAGTATCCCCAAGTTCGATTTCACCAACTGCAAATGTCACCACTGTTCAAAAAAATGCAAATTTTCATCTTTGACAGTTAAGATCAGGTCACCCTTCCACTAATATTTTAGTAAGAGTCTTAAAGTCGTGTAATATTTCCTCCGAAGTCCCTGATTTGATTTGTAATTCTTGTTGTCTTGGAAAGTCCTAGTAGATTCCTTTCAATATTTCAAGTACAAAATTTACTAGTCCATTAGAGCTTGTTTACACTGATATTTGGGGACCTTCCCCATTTTCTTCAATAAACGATTCTCGGTATTACATACACTTTCTTGATGATTATTCTAAATTCACTTGGATATATTTGTTGCATCATAAATCTCAAGTACACAATGTCTTTGTGCAGATTAAGAAAATGGTAGAGCTTTAACTAGGTGTAAAGATTAAACAAATTCAATCTGATAATGCTAAAGAGTTTGTTGCTCTAACAAAATTTCTTAGTGATGAAAGTATACAACACAGGTTCTCTTGTTCTTATGTCCACTAACAAAATAGTAGTGCCAAGTGAAAACATCGGCACATTATTACAATGGGACTCACTCTTCTTGCTGAAGCTGACTTGACAATGAAATTATGGGGAAAAGCCTTTGCTACCCCCTACATCGTAGGTGGGCTGATCCATTCCTGTGTCCAAACCTCCAACATCCTTACCAACAGCGTGCTGAACATCATCATCCTTAGCGGATGGTCCTCTACCTCGAGCCTGTCCATGACCATCCCGCCCACCCTACTGACTGGCTCTACGTCGAGGAACACGATGATCCACAACATCTCCATCATCAGCACCACCTAGGTCCTCATCCAAACAGTCGTCGAGCCATCACCACTCTCGATCGGTGGTACCTGTGCCTATACGCCAACGCCGATCCACTCGCCTGTTGTCCAGTCTATCGGGAACCTGCGCCCTGGGAGGTGCGTGCGACGATCCTATGTGACGAACCTCCTCGGTCAAAACAATCGGTCTAGGATCATGAAATGCAACATCTGGGGATAGGAATCTATGGGTCACACGGCACCATCAGTCCAAATACTCAGCTGATGGACCGGGGTCAGCTACTCGATCGACCGGTATGACTGAATCAATCTGGTTCTCCCAATGCAAATGCCACTCCTAATAATATCTGGGGAACCATCGTTCTCCACCCTTCCATCCTTCGCGTGGAGCCAATATATGTTCAGAGCCAACTGAGGGAGATGCTGAACACCACCGAACTGCGGTACCACCTTATCCACCTGATGCCACTCAATCGCAGCAAAATATATCAGGCCAGTGACCGCCGTCCATAGTCTACGGTGCTCGTCAACTAGTATCTCCGGATGAACAACAGTAGTAACCTCGGGAGAAGAATAAGGCTTCCACACAAAATGTATCGGAGAAGGTAATCTTAGGTAAGACCATAAGAGTAAACATGAACGACTACTTGTAAGAGCAATAGCTAAACGACTCACATCGCGGACACGCAATCTATCCAAAGAAAGGCGTGCAAACACCACTCTTTGATCCCCTTCATCGTTTCTCGGTAGATATGTAGCCCACCTACAAGTTTCATTGAAAGCATGTCATAACGAACAACAACACATGAAATTGAACAAGTTGTGGACCGAAAATAATAAACCGTACCTGGATGCAAGTGGAAATTCGAACACATCAAAACCACTAGGTCTCAAACTGGAAAACCTCCAAAAAATTTAAGACTGTAGAAGCTGTAGTGGCCCGGCCAAGTTAACAACGTTTCTGTTTGTCCCACGACAAAGACATCTATACAACCAGGCTAGTGCAGCCGAACCCCAACTATATCTACCCAACTCGTCCATCGATGCCAAATAAGGCAACCAGCGAAGGTAAACCCGATTTGCGTTCTTGTCCGCAAACAGCTGAGAGGACAACAACATCAGAATATAAGCACGCGCGTATATACGCACGGTCTCTTCACTCGCGTCTACTGGGAGAACCCAAAACCTCTCATGGAACCATGTGTAGCACACCGTCATCTGCTTGACTTTATTCTGCGGCAGTAACTCGCCAAACTACTCACGAAACCATATCCATGCGGGTCTTCCGTTCTCCATCAGATTCTCAAAGTCAGTCAGGCACCCACTAACGGCCTCCCCATCGATGGGCAAACCCAGCTGATATGCCACATCTTGTAAAGTGATGGTGCACTCCCCAAACAGCATGTGAAAGGTGTGGGTTTCAGGACGCCACCTCTCAACGAATGCGCTAAGTAGAGGCTCATCAACCTAGAACCACTATCTGTTCAGCCTAGCGAGGTGATATAAGCCAGCGGTCTCCAGATACGGTATAATCCAATCGTGTAAAGGCATATTCTATTGTCTCTTGACACCGCTAATAACCCTAGTAGGCTGCAAAATGTGGGTAAGAAAATCCTTAACATACGACCAATACTAATAACAACAAATATAATTTAAAAAAATTATTATACACCCACATTTGTTTTCTATTTTCTCTAATGATAGTAATAACAATAATGAAACAATAACAATAATAACAATACTAATAACAGGAATAATTGTACTAACAATAACAATAATAATAATAATACTAACAACTCTCAATACTAATAAAAATAAAATTAATAATAATAATAACAATTATCATAATAGTAATAATAATAATAATACTAGCAACTCAGAATAATAATAAAAATAAAAGTAATAACAATAATAACAACAACAACAACAACAACAATAATAATAATAATAACTAACCTCTTGGTCGATGTATCCAGCCACGTGCGCAACGCCATTTAGTCGATACATGCGAGCTTCGTCCTCCATGGCTCCATCACCTAAATGGCACCAAAACCTTAAAGCCTCTCCCTCAAACTCTCTCAACCTCCCAGCTTTAACAAATTTTGGATTGACACAAATGATAACCGTGATGACTATCCACGGATTATGTATTTATACTACTCTAAGCATAAATCGTGGTAGCCAAAAGGGTTTTATGCTCACAGTTTTTTCTTCATAAACCATGGTGACCAAGCACGGTTTCTAGGTAGCAATTTTTCTTCATAATCCGTGGTGAGTAGCCATGGTTTATGCTCAAAGTTTCCTAAGTGAAAACCGTCAAAGCCTCCCACCGTTTATGCACAAATTAAAAACCGTTGTTAGCTCCCACGGTTTACATAGTAAACAAAAAAAGACACTCACGTAAAGACTTTACAAATGTTGCATTCAGGTAAAGGTTGTTGTGACAGCATTAAAGATGGGTTCAATTGATTACAAGAACAAACAACCTTCTTCCACAACGGGTAGTCCTCCTTAGAGAATCGCCACCACCACTTGAACAGAAGCGACGCGTTCCTGAGTAATGCATCCCCGACCCCCAACCCCCAACCCACCTAGCTTCTTAGGAGCTTGAACCACCTCCCATTTCACAAGCGGTATACCATTATTCCCATCTTCTTTACTCCACAGAAATCTTTTTTGTAGTCCAATTATCTTTTTTGCAACCGCTTTTGCCATCTTATACAAGCTTAAGCAGTAAACTGGAAGGCTATTTAGAACAGATTTGATGAAAACCAACTTACCAGCCTTGTTAAGAGATTTAGCTTTCCATAGGCTCAACTTATCTTCCACCTTGTCTATGATCGATTTCCAGGTCTTCACCAACTGAGGATTTGCGCCTAAGGTGATTTCCAAGTACCTAACCGGTAACGCAGCTTCGGTACATCCCAACAGACCACACATATTAGTCACCCATGCCTTCTCACAGTTGACTAAAATCAAGCTTGACTTGTCATAGTTAATACTCAAGCCAGACATTAACTCAAAACAACGCAGGAGTCTCTTATAATTCAACACTGTCTTCGTATCCTGAGGGCAGAACAACATCATGTCATCTGCGAATTAGAGATGCGACAGCTCTATGTTGTCTCGTCCCACTAGCAATGGAGAAATACGTCCATTCCTTACTGCCTCACCCACCATCCTATGCAAAATGTCAACGACAAGAATAAAAAAAAAGGAGAGAGGGGATCTCCTTGTCTGAGTCCTCTCTCCATCTTGAAAGGCTTGGATAGTGACCCATTAATCAACACTGACATAGACGCCGTGGTCACACATTCCTTCACCCATGTCCTCCATCTAAGACCAAAGCCCATCTTCTGTAATACTATATCCACAAAACTCCATCTCACCCTGTCATAAGCTTTCTGAAAGTCTAGTTTGACAATTGTCGCCTGCTTCCTTCGCAGCTTTAGCCATTGGACCGTCTCACAAGTGATGAGAGCACCATCATGTATTTTTCGGCCCTTTACAAACGCAGACTGGGTCTCCCCCACTAAACATAGCATCACTGGGCGCATTCTTCTTACCAGCACTTTTGATATCACCTTATAAACACAACCAACCATACTAATCGGTCTTAGGTCTTTGATTTCTTTGGCTCCCACAAACTTTGGAGTTAGAGCCACCCAAGCTACATTAGCCTCTGTTGGTAGCTTCGCACTCTGAAAAAAATCCAACACAGTTGTAGTAAATTCCTGGCCAATCTCCTCCCAACATTTCTTTATGAAGTTCATATTATAGCCATCACTACCCGGAGCTTTACTTAATTCACAATCCCAAACCGCCTCTCGTATCTCCTCCGGTGTTAACATTACCTCTAGCACTGCTGCCTCTTCCTTCTCAATCTGTTTTACCAACCCATCACGGATGCCAATAAAAGGAGCATGTTCCTGCCGATACAGATCTTTATAAAATCTCGTAATCGTAATCTTTATTCTGGCCTGATTTTGCACCAATCTTCCATTAATGTACTAACCATCTTTATTCTGCTCCTAACCATCTTATAATGTACTAGCTTTTTTAGCTTAATCTAGTAGCGTATTGCTTTGGACCGCATTGTTCCTGGTACGGAAAAAGGAGTGAGAAACAAAAGTTTTTCATTAGTTTATCTATATGGTGTCATTGTATCAATCTCCAATCACTCTGAATTTTAAAATGAAACAATGATAATGCAATGTTCTTCCATTATTATTTTCAAAAGACTTTATTAGTTGGAGTAGTCGTGACTTTTAGATGCTTCTCATGTTATGAGATACGTGACTCATAACAAAATGCCCATAACGTTAAAATATATAAAATGCAAACTTATAAACTTTGATTTGGTGTTCTTGTAAGCCATAAAGTAATGCAAAATAAAAAAGAGAAGAATAATAACATTGGCATAAATAAAATGAACTTTTGAATAAAATAATGATAATAAACATAATCATAAATCAAACAGAAATAATCTTTGAATAAAAAAATGATCCTTAAATAAAATAAAAAAATTAAACATAATCATAAATTAAACAAAAAAAATCTTTGAATATAAAATGACCTCTGACTAAAATGAGAATAATAAACATAATCATAAATCAAACAAAAAAATAAAAGAAGAATAATCATAACCACATATTGGTACTATATACATGCATTTGCCGGAGTTTAATTTGAGGGAAAAATAATGATTATTCTTAAATCATGGTACCCAATGTTGTTTTAGCTCAAACGGAAATTGACATTTTGAAATTTAACCGATGAAGCAGATGTTATCAGAAATGAATTAAATGGAAGTTATGTCCTTGAAAGTTGAAATGATGATACGAATTTTAGTGAATGGAAAACCAAACAGAAGCCTAGGAAGTAGGAAGGAACTAAGGTTCCCGTGACCAAAATCGTAACAGCTTTTAATAAAGTTTATTGATATGTCATTGTTGTATCTTTGTCCATTCCGTGGCGGCTCCATTCTCAGTTTCCGTATTTTTCTATTTGGTTTTCTACCCTCAGAGAGGTCCTAGAACCTTCATTGACTCTTCTTTTGTGTTTCATTTTTTTTAATCTGAATTGACTTTTCTCTTTGGTTGGGAATAATAACAAAAAATCTGATCAGTTTAGAGAGAGAGAAAGAGATGGTAGGTGAAAAATAAAAAAATTAACTTTAAAATATTATTGATTTATGTGTAATATAATTTGCTTTTTGCGATTGCAAAAAGGTTTTTTTGCAAATTGTAAAAAAAAAATAATGAAAAGATTCTTGCACATTGCAAAAAGAAAAGAAAATAAAAATAAAAAATTCTTGCGGATTGCAAAAAGAATTTTATATTCATATCTAATTTTTTTTAGACAGAAAAATAATTTTCTTTTGTCAAAATGAAAAAAAAAAATTAAATGTGCGGGCTAGATATGTTTTGGGCTTGGCTGGGAGTAATGCTGGGCTTCTAGGCCTTTCATAACACATGCACTTGGCCCAATGTTATGAAGATAAAACAATATCTTAAAAAAATAGCAATATGCTTCTTTATTTCTTTAATGATTTTTACCTCCTTTGATTTGGAGTTATGATTCTTCATATCATACTCCCTTTCTTGATTAAAAAGAAAAAGAAAAACGTAAAGAACAATGTTGTTCAATTGTTCTCATTGATAACACACTAATCAATATTTTAGTGGAATTGCACATTATAAAAGCTATTAATTAATTTTTGGATAATTGACCTCTCACTTTCTTATACATGTTGCAACTATCATCACTTTAATCCAAATATGTCAATGTTATATGGATTCAATTGGCTTGTAGAATTAAATGAATGAATATATGCTTTCAATTAGACAACACTGTATGCTCCATTCTCCATTGTTTCATCAAGATTAGATGTGACTTAATTAATTACATCTACTTTTTTGTGACACTTATGAAAGCTCATATCAACAAGCACAAAGTCAAAGGAAGGAAAAAGAAACGGTTTGGGAACAAATTTAATATCGATTCGATTTGATTATCCTGTCTCCTATTCTTTTGTTTTTCACAATTCACATTGATGTTTTCTTCGGGTAACTTGAATTATATGGGAAAATAGATATCTTCTATAGCGATATGTCTATAAGGGGGTGCCAAGTTCCCAAAAATAATTTCTATATGTAATCTTATTGACTTATTGTAACAGAAACGCTGAATAGCGACGATTGTTTTTTAAACCAATTTCGAGTGATTTTTAATTGGGATTCTTTAGCTTACGAGAGTTAATTATTTGCAACGATTTTCAGAAACTACTGGTATAACGGCCGCTAAATTGATTATGTATACTAGACAATTTTTGAGATATTATATCACTCTATTATTAGAGGTTGTTAAAACATTAAGTTTATTTGAGTTACTTATGTACATGATGTTAAAAATAACACATGAAATAAAAATACAACCGAATTAGAATTTTTTTTTCTCTTTTTTTTTTCTTTTCTTTTGTTGGCCTCATCTAATGTTCAATTTAGTTAATATATTTATATATAAATCATATAAGTTTTTCAAAACTTGAAAACGTTGCTTTAGTTTCTAAGATTATTAATTATAAATTAAATTAGTCTTTGGAATTTATTTTATTATTTTGACTATAAATTAATTAACTTTTTAGATAATTATTCATGTTGTTAATGGAAAATATAATTATTTTGTTAATATAATATTATGTAATTAGATATAAATATAAAATTAAATGTATCAAATTAAATTCTTGATATATATAGGAATTAGGAAAGGTAAAAATGACTAAACTTATATATGTATGAGGTATCCTTGTAATTACGGAGAAAATGGAGATTAAGTTAAAGATTAAGGCGGAAGAAGAGGAGCACAAGTGTGGTTGAAGGAATGGGTAATGGACCCATGTTGGTCCCCATGATAGGGAGCCATAATAGCCGGCCAAAATTTCCATCTCACATTATCAAACAAACAACAATGAGGTGTAAGATAAGGGGACTCTTTCTCTCTCCCTCCCTCTCTCTCTCTTTGCCCCTACCACCAAATCAAAGTTACCTAGGTCACTTTCTTCCCTTATAAAAATTATATATATATTAATCAATTTAGATTAGTCGACTCCTTAATTCATTCATCTGCTTAAATAAGTGTCAGAAGTTTAAATCATATTTTATAGGGGTGGCAAAACGGGTCAAGTCCGTCGGGCGAATTCGCTAAACCCGCTAAAAAATCGGGTCGGACTAGGATTTGGAGTCCGCCAAACTCGCACCGCCAAATTGGCGGATTTTGGCGAGGTGGGGCGGGCCGGTCCGCTGGGCCAAAGACTTTTTATTTTTTATTTTTTTTTACAATTTCGTATATATGCTCAAATTATGTGACTTATTTTTTAAAATAAAGATGATTCTATTGACAAATATTATTTTGAATAATTTTATTAAAGTTAAAAATTAAAAAATAGTAAAAAATTATATTATAATTTGACTATTTTTTCTTTATATTTGATTTTTTAATTATTATTTTTTGGTTAATTTTAATATATTTTATTTTTCAAAAAAAAAAAGAGTCAAGTGGGCTAGCCCGCCAATCCGCCATAAAGTGAGACGGACTAGCATTTTAAACCCATTTTAGTTGGCGGGGCGGGCCAATCCACCCCATTTATGAGGCGGGTCTAGGCGGGGCGGGACGGATTGGGGCGGGCCGGCCCGCTTTGCCAACCCTAATACTTTATATATATAACAACTCATTAGTCAGCGATAAACTCTTAAATAGAACTTAAATCCGTATCATTTAGTTCGTGATCTATCGAATTGAAAATATTACAGACAACCAAAAGTTTACAAAAAAAATATTATGTATTATTATTATATATTTTATTTTTGACATAAAAATTATTAATAAAAATAGAATTTTATTTTTATATCATAAAAAATATACAAAAAATGTACAAAAAAAATTAGTACAAATATTATTTTTTGTATTTTTAAATTTATCAATTTATTTACTTTCAATAAGAATAATCAATTCTATTTAAAATGATAATTTTATTTTTAATTTGTAGTCACAACATCTTATACAAATAACATATAGTCAAAATAAAAACTTACGTATAGTTATTTTTATTTAGTCAAATATATTATAAATTATCTAACAATTTTTAACTATTAATTTTACGTCAAACTTCACTTATAATCAAATTTCTCGTTAAATGTTCTGAAAGCACAATGAGCTAAGACAAGGTTTTTTTTTGGGGAAAAAAATCAAATCAAAATATTTTTTTTATATTAGTAAAAATTACACCTAACTATCAATTGTGCTAGATCTCGTGGTTATTGGGATATACATGAATTTTCTAGGTTTTTAATATATTTCACCATTTATTTATTTTTTTGGGGCGCTCTTTGGCCCATTTCAAATGACAAAGTTAAATTGTTTTTTTTTTTTAAGAAAAGAGAGAAAGAAAAGCGAGGAACTCTACCTTATTAGCCCTCCATTTTATTTGCATAAACAAAATTTGATGGGGACCATAGATTCTTTCCTTACCTTAATTTGTAGTACATGTAAGTGAATCAATGCATTTGCAGTTTTGCACATACAAGGGTTTGTGCATGCTCCTTTCTTATCATTGGCCTCACCTTTGAAAATGAGTGTGAGAGAGACACGCACAAAATAAATATTGAAATAAATTGTGCTTCATTTAGGTATTATTTTTCAAATATAGAAATTCATAAATAAATAATGTAACAGTAGTCCTTACTTCTTGTTGCATATGATTAAACAATGCTGGCAATAACATCTACCACGTGGAATTAGTAAATATAGTGTTCAGAGAATTTATTGTGAGTCAAATAATATGGCAGCAGCTTTGTATTCTTACCCTATATTAATCATTCATTATTGGTTCATTAGTGGATAATTCTGTTTATGAATAAAAATATATTAATATTAGTACTATTACTCATGCCATTTGAGGGGAATTTTTCAATAATAAAATAAAATAAATCTATATTTTCCAGAACATAATTTTTAGACCTTAATTCTCAAAAAATCAATAATAAATCATATTTGTTATCCGTATATTTTTATGTATTTCTATATATTATTTGTAGATCTATATACTATTTAGAGATGATGATAATAAATTAAAAACGCGAAATTCAAAAAACTTAAAGAGAATTTACCGAGAGTTAAGCAAACTCTATAAAATTTATAGAGTTCACCGGAAATTAGACGAATTTGCCAATTTTTATAGTGTTCGCCGGGAGTCCGACGAACTTGCTTAAATAAATATAAAAAAAACATATTTTAAAAATTAAAGTTCAAAAATCATGTTTGAAGAAATATGAATTTTTTTATTTTATTATTGAAAAAAAAATCTTTTTTCGTAACATACATGATGAATGCAAGTTTCAATTTAAAATTTCAAAATCTCTATGAATTGGTTTCAATAGTAAACAATACTAGGGGTGGCAAAGCGGGCCGGTCCGCCCCAATCCGCCCCGCCCCGCCTAGGCCCGCCTCATAAACGGCGCAAACCGGCCCGTCCCGCCAACTAAAATGGGTTCAAAATGCTAGCCCGCTCCGCTTTATGATGGATTGGCGGGTTGGCGGGCTAGCCCGCTTGACTCTTTTTTTTTTTTGAAAAATAAAATTTATTAAAATTAACAAAAAAATAATAATTAAAAAATAAAATACAAATAAAAAATAGTCAAATTATAATATAATTTTTTTGCTTTTTTTTTAATTTTTAACTTCAATAAAATTGTTCAAAATAATATTTGTCAATAAAATCATCTTTATTTTTAAAAATAAGTCATATAATTTGAGCATATATACGAAATTGTAAAATAAAATAAATAAAGTTAATAACTAAAAGAATAATAAAAACAAAAAATGAAAAAAAGTATTTAAAAATTCTATAATTATTAATTTTATAATAGTAACTACTCTTTTATTTAATAAAAAAAGAAAAATAAAAAGCTTCGGCCCGGCGGACCGGCCCACCCCGCCTCGCCAAAACCCGCCAATTTGGAGGTGCGGGTTTGGCGGATTTTTTTTAATTTGGCGGGCTCCAAATCCTAGTCCAACCCGCCTTTTTTAGCAGGTTAAGCGGATCGGCCCGACGGACTCGACCCGTTTTACCACCCCTAAACAATACTAAGTATTTTTTTTAGTAATATATACCATTAATTTTATAATTTTAGATTGAGTTTAGTTTCACTTTCAGCTTAGTTTTCACTTTAAATTTTATAAAAATAATAATATCATTTCTATTTGAATAATATTATTCATTTTTCTATAGATTTATACAAGTATATAAAATAAAAAATAAAAATTATATGAGGAATGACATTGTAAAAAATAAAAAATAAAATTATTATTTTCCTTAAATCTAAGATGATTAAGAATTAATAGTAAAAAATAATAAAGATTTCAGCAGTTTAAATGAAAAAGAGACAGAAAGAGAGAGAAGATGGGATGTGAAAAAGATTTTTAATGTGAGTAAAATTGCTATAAAAATAAGATGAATGATCACAAAAATAACAATTATAATGTATAAGCTATGTATACATCTAAGTTAACTCTGATTAGATTTATCCTCTAACTAATTTAAATTCTAACTATTTTATAACTTTAGTAACTTAGTAACTAATAATTTCTAATAGCTAACAAGCTAATCATTAATTTTTATATCAATTAACATCTCTCTTCAAACTAGTAGTGTGAATATTTAACAGTTCTAATTTGCCACAACAAGAAAAAAATGGTTTTGGTGAGAAAGTCTGTTGTCTGGTTGGTAGAAGTCACGGATAACTTCAGAGTGCTTTCATTGGCCTTGTCCCTCATGATAGCAGTCAATTTCAATGTGCTTGGTGCACTCATAAAGGATTGGCAGCCATATAAAGTGCAAATTGGCTGTCACTATACAGCGTGAACGGCTTCTCATGATTCACGCCAAAAACCCTTCACAAGCGGACACGCCATAACCCTTCACAAGTCGTATTCGCTAATGCACAATACTCGGCTTCGTATGAAGAGCGGAAGACTGTTTGCTGCTTGCTGCTTTTCCAGGAAATTAGGGCAGTTTCAAGGAAGAAACAGCACCCGGACGCAGATTATCTAGTGTTCGGACAGGTTGCCCAATAAGCATCAGCAAATCCAGTGAGTGTGAAGTCACTATTCAAATGGAAGAACAATCCTATGCCAAAGACTCTCTTTAGGTAGCGTACAATCCTCAGGACAGCTTTATGTTGATCATTAGTTGGAGATTCTAAGTACTGACTTAGCTTACCTATCGCCAAAGCGATGTTGGGTCTAGTATTAGTGAGGTATTGGAGCTTACCAATCAATCGCTTATGTGTTGTTGGATCTACCATGGGTTCCCTATATGTCTTGGATAGATAAACTGTGTAGTCCATTGGTGTCGACATAGGTTTGGCATCAACTAAGCCAAATTTTTCAATTAAATTTGTGGTGTACTTCTTTTGATACAAAGGCATCCCTTTCGTGCTATATACTACTTTTATGCTCAAGAAATACTTGAGCTGTCCGGATCCTTGATGCTGAAACGCTTATCTAAAAACCTCTTGATTCGGTCTATTTCACTAGCATTATTTCTGGCCAAAACAAAATCATTCACGCTTACCGCACTATGATCAAAGCTTGAGCGGTGAAAGTTATATCAGTGACGAAAATTGAGTAAGGCATAGGAGGAAAAAGAAATAGCTACTCGAGGCTCCCGATTCGACTCATCTATGACGAATGAGAAGCGAATGGAGGATCCAACTTTACCAATAGAAGATGAATTTTTTCTGAACGACATTCAATTACCGCACGAAGAAAGAAGACTGTGAGAAAGGTTCTCAATGTGAATAGAATTATTATAGGAGTAGAATGAATAATCCCAAAAGTAACCAGTTACAATTTATAAGCTATATATACATCTAAACTAACTCTAATTAAATTTATCCTCTAACTAACTCATTTCTAATGTTTTCTAACTCTAGTAACTTAGTAACTAATAATCTTTAATAACAAACAAGCTAATCATAAATATCTATATCAACTAATAATTTATATATTATTACTGTTTTTCTTATTACTTTATATAAATAGATGGAACTAGATTAAAATTTGGGAAGAGACCAAAAATTTAATTTTTAATAAATTTTTTTTATCAAAATATATACATTATTTATAAAAAAAAATAAAATAAAATTCAGGGGTCATTGCCCCTTTTGCTAAATGAGATATAGTATTTTCATCAACTTTAAATTCGCAACATGTATATGCCAGTTGGAATATTAGGTCTTTATTTCTGTTCTCTATTTTTCTTCTTCTTAATATATGAATTGCTAAGCTTAAAAAGGTAGAGAAAATTTTAAAGCTTTTCTTAAATTTTTTTAATAAAAAACTAAATAAAATAAAAAAATTAATATAATAAATATTTTGAATTTAAAAATAAACTGATAAGTAAAAACAGATCATTTTCTTTAAAAAAATTATCAACTTGACATTATCATATAAGTAACTACGCTCATAATTTTGGTGGATCCGTGGTTTTCTATCATAACAGAAATTAATATATGGTAACACAATATTATGATTATCGATTAACATAACAAATAAACCTCTCTCTCTCTCTCTCTCTCCGCCGCCACATTGACCCTCTTCAAAGTGTGAGAATAATAAATTAATAATAATAAGGCTCTTATTTATGCACGAGAGTTTGAATCATTGACTCACGTTAAGTTTGTACCATTTCTAAGACCTCATCAACCCTATTATAGACATGTCTTTTTTTTTTTTTAAGAAAAAGAAAACCATCTCTATACTGTTTTGGAGTTGTGGCCTTTTCCATTAACCAAAAGACTACATATATAGAATAAAAGAAACTCTAAACAACCAACTGTAATATAAGTTGATTCAATTAATTATTTTTTATTTTTAATTTTAAAATTCTAAAAACTAGAAATAGTAGAGAGTTAATTATTTTATTTTTTATATAACTAATATATTTTTTAACTAATTAGCTATAATTGGTTATACTCCAAATTAATTTCTTAGCGAAATTCATAAAATAAATATAATTAATCTTTGATAAATTGCATCAACATTCGTAATAAACTAATAATGGATTATGTTGTTCCCTTAAAATAACTCACCAAACATGTTGCTTTTTGATAATTGATTGATTTTCGATCATTATCAAATTCGTTGATAGGACAATTCATACCACGAATGCTCATCCCACACAAACAAACTCGGCAACTTCATATGATTAAAAATTTATTAATTATTGTTTCGTTAAATGATATTTAAAAGTTAATTAAAAGTATTTTAATCATTAGGCGTTATTCTTTCAAAAAACAACTACTCAATAGGTTGTTTGGAAAGCCTTTAAATTGGATTTTTTCTAATAAATTGGTTTAGTTATATAGTTTGGAACCAACTATTAACATGGAAAATACTTCGATCTGAACTTAGTTACATAAGAACATATAATCATCACTACTTACACTTATTTTCCATTGATTCATGAGAAATTTGTACACCACCTTTCTAACTCACTTGAAAAGGTAAGAATCATGCCATAAGGGTGTGTATGGTCCGATCCGGTCTAAAAATTTGACTCGATTTTAAATATTTTAAGAGCTAATTTGGTATAATTTTACTGGGTTTATGGTCGGATAAAAGTCTCAAAATATACTCGATTATTATTTTGGGTTGGGTCCGGACCATAGTTCGGATCACCTGAACCCAGCCCGGTAGTTTGGTCATTATACACAATTAATATTTTGTGTTATTAGTGATGGATGATGGCTATTCTTATGTAGAATTTAAGTATTGTAAACCTTAATATTTTATGTTATTAGTCATTATAAGACTATAAGTTAATGTTTTATATTTTAAATGCATAAGACTTTAGACTAATGCATAATATTGTGTTATTTGTATTGATTTAAATATTTGGTGTTATTATACAATATTAGTATTGATTGTAGTTATGCTTTAATTTTAGACAATAGTTGATTATTGTTATATTTTTCTAAGTAAATTTTATCATGTCAAATAATGGTTGGAGTCTTAAAAATTTGGATATTTTCACATGCTATCTTACAAGAAGATATTAAGATAATGTAATGTTAACGGCCTGGTTTTGCACCCGATTTTTACCCGATATAATCGTAATCCAAAAGTATTTAAATTTCATTGGGTTTAGAATCGGATTTAGGTCTAACAAATAAGCTCAGTATACATTTTTAGACCAAATCTGAGTCACACAAATCCAATTTCACTAAATCCAATCTATGTTGTGAATTAAAATTTTATTTACAAATTTATTATTAGTTAATAAATTATTATATACACATAACAAAATTCAAAATATTAACGCACGCTTCAAAAATTAGGGTTTGAACTCTGGCTATCATCTTATAGGAGTTTGACATTGCTACTAGGCTATTTCTTATTATTTTTGTAAAATTAATTCTAATTAAGTTCTAATAAAAATCATGATTACAAAGTAATACATCGATTGATTATATTGTAAATTACACAATAAAAATGACAAGTAGCGGTGTATGTCTTTTGTTTTCCATTCTGGTATGTACAAGTATCTTTTATCTTTTATTTATTTTTTGGTGACTTATCTTTTATTTAATTATTAATAGAAGGTATTTCAGTGTCTCTACATATCTTTAACCTAACTTAGAAGAGTCAAAGACCAGTTAGTTAATAAGAAGAGCGAGCCCTAATTTCTTTCTCAATACTCTAATCCCAGCTCTCTCATTTGAAAACCTTAATATCCAATTTTTAACATTACATTTTTTTTATAAACACTATTTAAATTGGATTTGAGGTACTAAAATAAAATCAAAATATTTTTAAAATATATTCTTTTTATCTTTTTTTTTTTTCTTTTTTGATGATTTGACTGCATCCACTAACCATAATGGACTTTATGCCTAAATTCCGTAACCGTACGTACACCATGTCATTGGCGGATTCCAACACATGATTCTAATGCACTTCAATTCAACCGGCTCGTCCGGTCACCTCCCAACACTTACTCACCTAACCGGTAATCTCACTCGCCTTTTCACCTTTTTCACCGCTTTTCCTGTGAACGATGAATAATATATTGAAAAATATAAGAACACAATGAAAATAAGATAGTCAGAATGAGCTAAATTTATGGAACTAACTTGTTTATTTATTTAAACGGCGGATTTTACCTTTAAAATTAAATGTTTAAAATTTGGATTGAATTTAATTAATTCAAAAAAAATGACGAATTAAACGGGTTTGTTTATAGGCTAAATGAATGACTCATTTATTTATTTATATTTTTTTAAAAAATAACAGTGTAAGTCGATATTTCTTTCAATTCAATCCAAAAATTCAACTCATTAACTAAAAAAATATTATTTTTTAAAAGTTTTTAACCTAAAAATAATATTTTTTATTAAAATATTTTTCAAAAAATAAAATAAAAAGATAAATAGGTTGGCCCGTTTAACCCATCCGACTGACCATAAACAATCTGGACTGAAAAATTATAGTTCGCGAATGAAGCGGGCTTAAGCGATCCAGTCCATTTAACCCACAGACTTAATAGGTCGGGCCTAAATGGGTCGGACTAGCCTGTTTGACAGCTCTAAATGAAAATACAAAACAATGTGGATAATAGATATGTCGGATGTTTGCTTCAATAGGCATGTAGATGATTATGTTGATTATTCTTAATTAGATAGTTATTTTTTTATTCGATTTACTCATGCATAGTTAATAATGGCTGGACGTTCAATTCACTATGTGTGCGAATGGTTATTCTAATGTTAAAGTTTAGGAGATAATTTGAGAATGGAGTATTTTTTTACTTTATTGGGTCAATTCTATAGTACATTATTTACATTGTTTAAAAAAATCATTGTCAACCTAACAAAATGGTAATATATTAGTATTAAATAAGTAAATATTACAAACTATATTGGGTTGGTCGAGTGGTCAACTCACTCGTCTATTTAAACAAGAGTCGAAGGTTCGAATTTTAGTTTGTACATGCAACAATCCATTGGTTAATGATAGATACTTAGATGGAGCTCATATCTACAGCGAATTAATAATGTTAATTGTTAAATAATTTTTTTAATCGTTTACTATCTCTTTTTTATATTTAAAAATCAATATAATATATTTATTTAAAATATGCACAACAAACAAGCCTTCAATATAAATTACATAAATAATCATTTTTGACCATGAAAGATTCGAACGCTGATAAGACTAACCATGAAAAATTAAAACTAAAGTTATACCCATATAAGATGAGTTTTGTTCGATAAAAATAACCAATTATTAAATTTTTGTTTATAATTCCTTAAACATCCCTAACCTTTCATCTTTTCTTTTCTCTAAGTCTAATTCCTAACCCTATCTTGCTTCCTCTACCTCTACTCTCAAACCTTCTCTGTGGTCACAATCCCCCCCCCAACCACCACCATTCCCTCACCATCCCTTCTCTGTCAACCATCACTAACTCCAACACCACTGCTGCTTCATTTCCTTCCCTACCCCTCCCCTCCAATCACTTCTTCTACCGCTATTGAAGATCCTCCTCAACTCCTTTAGAGAAAAAAACTTTTCAAATTGAAAACTCCATTGTACTTACTATATATGTATTATCCATCATCAATCATCAATAATTATTTTGCTTACAAATTGAAATTCTGTTACAAAAATTTTTAAGTACAAGTAGCTAGAATTAAAATTTCTATATTAATTTTCAGTCTAACACATTATTTGATCGAAATTCAAAAGTGAGAACGAAATTAATAAAATTTTTCTCATCAAACGCATTATTAACATGTAAATCGGTTTCTCCAGCAGCGACGGCAACGATGTAGACAAAAATCCGCGTTGTGATACTGGGGCAAAGCCATTTAAAATACGCTTCCAAAGCCATCCTTCCTCGCCTACTAGGTCTCATCACTAACTGCCATTCAAGCCGCTAAAACTCGCTGCTACCAACGCCCTCACCACGTGCCTCCCTGAGTTTTGTTCCGCCACGCACCTTCTTTTCTTCCCGGACCTCAAGCCCAATCTCTCTAAGCGAGACAAGAGCTAAAGCTTCACTGGCTATGAAGACGGCCAGAATTTCACTAACTATGACATCGACAAATCCGGAAGCATCATCGACACTGGGTTTCTAATTTGAAAAGTTTTTTTCTTTCTGAAGGAGCTAAGGAGGGTTTTCAATGGCAGTGAAAGAAGTGGTTAGAGGGGAGAGGTGGAGAAGGAAATAAGCGGTAGTGGTGTTAGAGTTGGTAATGGTTGACGGGAAAGGGAGGGTAAGGGGGATGGAAGGGATGGTGGTGGTGGTGGAAGGGGATGGTGAGGTTGGAGAATAAAGACAGAGGAGGAGGGAGCAGAGTTAGATTGATAGGGTGAGGGATTGGTTTTAGAGATAAAGGGAGATGAAAGGTTAGGGGTGTTTATGAAATTATGAACAAAAATGTAATAATTGGTTATTTTTGTCGAACAAAATTTATCTTACGTAGATATAACTTTAATTTTAATTTTTTATAGTCAGTTTTTTATCTTAGCGTCTGAATCTTTCATAATCAAAAATTACTATTTACTCTGAATTACATAGTCATTGATATACGATTTTGGTAAAGCTTGATATAATTTATGTTTATTATATTCTAGTATGATGTAATGATTAGATAGATTACATATATATAAACTAAAAATTATAAGCATTATAACTTTACTTAAATTAGTATCGGTGCTATTTGATCTTAACCCATCCTGTGTTCATATACACTCATTGTCTATATATCTATCTCCAATGTTTTAATCTTGACACTATCATGTTTATTGTTGTCTCCCCTTTATTGGTTGTTCAGTCCTCCATTTAGTAGAGATGACTGAACCTTTTAGTTGAGATCTGTGGTCCAACTATGTTGGTGCAGTTGAATTTTTTTCTAATAATCAAGTATCTTAATTATTTTTACAACAAAATTATAACTTCTTTAAAGAAGATGATGACATCACAAAAAACGGATAAATTATAACGAAAGTTTTAATTAGTCATATAGGTTTTCCATATTTTTTGTTAGATTTTTTATATAAAAATGTTTAAATTTGGTAAATTTTTTGAAAATTTCTTTTCTTAGAATCAATACGTTGATTGTTGGTTGTAATCCATTTAGTTGAAGAATCCCTTTTATTATTGTTGTTGACCCAAATGATTCAACTTATAGTCTTGTTCATACAAATATATACCTATTTTTGAATATATTGTTGGGCTACTGTAGAAAATTTTTTATCACAAAAAAAAATCAGATTTTTAATTAGATGTGATATTTTTTTTAATATTTCTTTATTTAGTTTTTTTTTTAATTTTCCCAATGATAAAAAATTTACCACGGTAACTCAACAAATATATATATATATATATATATATATATATATATATATATATATATATATATATATATATATATATCATGCCAAAAACGACAAGAATGGATCATTGTAGATAATAATAATAATAATAATAATAATAATAATAATAATAATAATAATAAATGACAAAAACAAGTGATGTCCTTAATTTTTTATAAGCGCAAAAATATCTGTATCTTTTATAAACAAATGATATATTTCAATAATATTTTTTATTATAAATTATTTGATATAATTTGATCAATTTATTCTATTCTCATTATTTATTTTGCACTAAAATTAGTTATTTTAATTGGTGTTTGTTTAAAGATATTCAATATTATTCTAAAAAATCACCAGAAATAACATATTCTTAAACTTATTTAAGTTTCAACATTTTATTCCCAAGCATAAATTACTCATCAGAATCAAATTCCTTTGGAGGGCGAGGAGGAGCATATTCTCATGTTATGAGCTAAAACAAAGTTATTATCTACATTATTAATCATATGATAGTAATGTATAATAGTTATTTTGCTTTTACACTATGAACATTGTTTATTTCAATATAAAAATATCAAACCTTAGAGCGTAGAGAAGGAAGAAGAGGAATTGAAAAAGTTGAAAGAGAGATAAGTTGAATCAATAAAAATGAGATGATTCTATTATGAAATGAGGTGAAAGTGAATTACAATGAGAAAGGAAATTGTTATTTATAGACTAGCTAACAAAATTTTTTAGTATGTGCTCCTTCAAATTAATCTCTAATTAAAACCGAACTAATTATAATTAATTTGTGCTAATTCGTTACTAATTACAGTTAAGCAAGTCACGTACTGATGTATATACAATTATACATAGCATAGCTCCTATCATCATTTTTAGTTTTCTTCTTTTTTCAAGTTGTATTTTTTTGTTTGGCCTTTATTGTTTTTAGTTATGAGTTTTCAAAAAGAAAAAAGTATAGGAAAACAGTACTTAATTAGAAAAAAAATGAGTTATCCTATATTATTAGATATAATTTTACACTATTAAAAATATTAATAATAACTAATTAATAATTATAAATTACAAAATCTACTAATTTCTTAATATTTATTTTCTAAAAGTTATTGTTGCTATATAGACTTGATCACTAATGCTAAGTTTCTTTCAGACTTTTCTTGACACACTTTTTGAATTTTACAAGTGTACATTAATTTTTGTCAGATATTACAGATTTTATAAGAGTATATCAATTTTTTTCCATACCTATCTACCTATAATCCAAATTCTATATCTTTAGTTTATTGAAAATAGCATTTAACATATAGTTTTAGTAAATATATCTTAAAAGCAAAAATAAAATTACATCTATTTATTTATATTGATAATATAACTGAATTGAAAAACAAAACACACTCTCAATTTAAAATAGAATGAAAGGCACTCTATATATATATGACTATAATAAATTTAAAAAAAAAAAACTCATTTATTTTTTTTTGACAAGAGTGTTATGGAATAAAAGTTAAAAATATTAGTTCTAAGTTCTAAATAGTTTTAGAAGAAATTAAATGAGAGTATAAGCGAAATTTCAAAGTATAAGAAAATCAAATTGTTAGTAAAATTTTATTTTTTTTGATATTAAATTTTATAATTATATTATGTGTAATATATTTACATATAAATTTATAATAATTTATCTCATAACTTATTTTAATATACATGTAATATTTTTTAATTTTTACATTGTAGTCACCAAAAAAATTTTCACATTGTCATATGTTGAATAAGTAACCGCCTAAAGAAAATATAAAAGGTACAAAAATTAAAATATTGTAATTTTCATATTATTTATTTATTTTTACAATATTCTCATTCACCCAAATAAATGTGGATTAGTACTTGTGTTTGGTGGCTAATTTTTTTTATATTGTTTAAATATATGTGTAATACATTATTATTGGAAGATTGGGCGTTTTTTTTTATATGGTGTTTTATTCAAATCGGACGGTCCAATTTGTTTGAAGAGAAAAATAAATTACAAATCGGAGGGCCCGATTTGTTTGGAGAAAAAAATAAACTACAAATCGGAGGGTCCGTTTTGTATTTTTTATTTTTTTATTTTTTAAAATAAAAATCGGACGGTCCGATTTCAACATTAAATTTTTTTTTTCGAATTCACAAATCGGACCGTCCGATTTGTGATTGTTTGTTTGAAAAAAAAATAAAACAAACAAATCGGTGCATCCGATTTATACATCCCATATCAATATGAAACACACTTCTGTTCACAGCTTCTTGTTATACACTTCTCTCTCTCCCACATAAAAAATAACAAGCGGACTGAGGAGGGAGTAGGGCCGACTGAGGAGGCTGGTGTTGAGTTGGATTGTGGCGGTGTAGCGCATGAGGGGACGAGGGTGGGGGAAGCAAATCGCCGGCAGATACAAGGGGCGCAGCACGGTGGTGGTGAGACCGGTCTCCACGATGATGGTTCCCAAACGAGTCTAAGCCGAAAAACGAGGAAGGGTGAAACCTCAGAAGCTAAAGGCAACACAGAGGGAGACATACTGGGGGTGGCTGCTAAAAGCGACGCCCGGGGGGTGGAGCAGGGAATGAGCTGGGCCCAGGTGGTCATGTAGAAGGGGAGGAGTACAAGGGGACGCAGGGAGTACAGAGCCAGGAAAACCAAGCAACCTGGGCACTGGCTGTGGAATCGGGAGCGGTTTTATACGATGAGGAAGAAGACATTATGGCGATTCTACAAGCACAAAATGAGGAAATAGCGGCAAAGAGAAAGCTAGCGAAGCAGAAGGAAAAGGCGAGAAGGAGTCGGCCAAAAAATAAACAAAAGGTGAGCAAAACTTTATTTAAATGATTGTGGGCAGTTGGAATATTAGGGGGTGGAGGGGGGACGGTAAAATGAGCATGCTGAAGTCTTTGAAAAGTAAATATAAATTGAACATGTTGGGGTTGGTTGAAACAAAAAAAGAAGTGATTACTAAATATGAGGTTGCACGGCTTTGGGGATCTAGTAATGCTGGTTGGGATTTTGTGGAAGCTGTAGGAACAGCGGGGGGTCTATTATTAATTTGGGATGATGGAGTGTTTCAAGTCCGTCACAGATATAAAGGTGAGAGGTGGCTGTGTGTTGAAGGCATCTTAACAAGGACCAACTTTTACTGTGCTTTTTGTTTGGTGTACGGGGCGCATGGGAGGGAGGCAAAGAGGGGGGTGTGGGAGGAACTGAGTTATGTGGCAGGGCTGTGTCAGGTTCCGTTCTGTTTTATGGGGGACTTTAATGAAATTTTACAAGTTGGGGAGCGTAAAGGAGTTACTAGCTTGCCGGCATCATCGGAAGAGTTTAAGGGATGGGTGCATGACATGCAGTTGATTGATTTGCCTCTCACGGATAGGAAGTTTACATGGTTTAGGGGGTGGTCCTGTAGTCGGATTGATAGAGTGATGGTGACTATTGAATGGACTGAGCAGTTTCCGGATATTAGGATAAAGGGTGGCCCAAGGGGGCTATCCGATCACTGTCCATTGATATTGGACGGGACAAGATTCGGAGGGGCACCTCGACCATTCAGAAGTCTGGATTCCTGGTTTACGCATGAGGGGTTTCTGAGAATGGTGAAGGATGAATGGCAAAGCCTCGGAGAAGCGCAGTTCACGTGCAAACTGAGGGCTTTAACAGAACCATTGCGGAAATGGCACAAGGAGAACTTCAGGGACATGGATAAGAGACTTATGAGGTTTGAGGAGGAGCTTACCAGGCTAGACAATTTAGTCAGTGATGGAATTTATGATGGTACAACAGAGGCTCGACGGAAGGCGCTTGTGAGCTTTTGTTCAAAATGGTACATTAGAAAGGAATTGCACTGGAAACAGATGTCTCGATCTAAGCATGCTGCAAACATGGATAAGAATACCAGATACTTTCATAACATTGCCTCAGCCAGAAGACGGAATAACAGGATCGACGCACTAATGATACATGGAAGACTTGTGCGGAATCAGGCGAGAATAAAAGGTGCGATTCGAGGATTCTATAAGGAGTTATATAGACAAGAATATGTTCCGAGGATTGGAATCAGGGATGGCTTAGTAAAGTGTATCCATAGGGCTGAAGCTGAAGCTTTAGAAGCAATGCCAACGGAGGAGGAAATCAAGGAGGCTGTGTGGGACTGCGAATCTTCCAAGGCCCCAGGGAGTGATGGGTATAACATGAACTTCATAAAGAAATGCTGGGAGGACATTGGGCGGGATTTCATTGCTGCGGTATTGGGGTTCTTTCAAAGTGCGAAGATGCCAACGGATGCCAATGTCACTTGGGTGACACTAGCTCCAAAGTTTGAAGGTGCAAAGGAGGTGAAGGATTTTCGGCCAATTAGTATGGTGGGGTGTGTGTATAAAGTGATTTCGAAGGTGTTGGTGAGAAGAATGCGAGCTGTGATGCCGGGGTTGGTCGGAGAGACTCAGACTGCGTTTGTTAAGGGCAGGAAAATTCATGATGGCGCCCTCATAGCCTGCGAGACGGTTCATTGGTTGAAGACCCGGAAAAAGACAGCAGCCATTATCAAACTGGATTTTCAAAAGGCCTATGACAGAGTGCGATGGAGTTTTGTTGACATTGTACTCCAGAAAATGGGCTTTGGCCAAAGATGGAGGAGTTGGGTGAAGGAGGGTGTTACTACGGCTACCATGGCAGTCTTGGTGAATGGGTCACCGTCTAAGCCATTCAAGATGGAGAGGGGACTAAGACAAGGGGACCCGCTTTCTCCATTGCTGTTCGTTTTAGTGGTTGATGTTTTGCATCGGATGTTGGGGGAAGCTGTCAGGAACGGATGCATTGCTCCACTGCTGGTAGGGGGAGATCATATTGAACTGTCACACTTACAGTTTGCGGATGACACTATCTTGTTCTGCCCGCCGGAGACTGAAACAATTGTTAACTATAAGAGACTGTTGCGGTGCTTTGAGTTGATGTCGGGGCTGAGCATCAATTTTGAAAAATCAAATCTGATATCGGTGAACTGTGAGCAAAGATGGATTGATCAGGCATGTGGAATACTGGGATGCCAGCAAGCTGCTCTACCGGTAAGATACTTGGGAATTTCTTTAGGTGCAAATCCGCGGCTAGTAAAGACTTGGAAACCAATCATTGATAAGGTGGAACAGAAGCTTAGCTTGTGGAAAGCGAAGGTGTTGAATAAATCAGGGAAGCTGGTCCTTATCAAGTCGGTACTGAATAGTCTTCCCATATATTATCTTAGTCTGTACAAGATGTCGAAAGCCGTGGCAGACAAGCTGATCACTCTACAACGGAACTTTATGTGGTGTAAGGAGAATGGTAACTCTGGTATACCTATGGTTAAGTGGGAGCTAGTACAGGCTCCAAAAAAGGTGGGGGGCTTGGGGGTTGGTAATGCAATGCTAAGGAACACAGCGCTCCTGTTTAAGTGGTGGTGGCGGTTTTCAAAGGAGGATTGCCCGCTGTGGAAGAAGATTGTTTGTTCGTGTAACAAGTTGAACCCGAATGTAATGTTGGCAACTCAGCCTTTACAAGTAAAAGGAGGGCCTTGGAGGGACATCTGTCAGCTGAATATAAAAGAACCGCGGATTCGGGATAAAATGGTAAGTGGACTGGCAATGGAAATAGGCAATGGTATGCAAACCCGATTTTGGGAAGATAACTGGATTCAAGGGGGTGTTCTCAAAGGGAGTTATCCGAGACTATACTCTATCTCAAGCCAGCAAGGACTTCTAATTGGGGACTGTGGCTTTTGGGATGGGCTTGATTGGATTTGGAATTTCCAATGGAGGAGGGAGTTGTTCCAATGGGAGCTAGAACTTGTCAATCAGCTGCATTAGAGGTTAAGGCCAGTGAGGTTGTCATCAGGTCGGGAGGACAGCGTGGTCTGGAAGTTTGACAATAAAGGTGTTTTCTCTACTCGTTCTGTGATACAGGCTATACAAGCGGAGACTCTTTCGGCTGAAATAACGAGTTATAGTTTCACGAGCTCCGTTTGGAAAGGTTTTGTTCCTCCGAGGATTGAGCTATTTGGGTGGTTTGTGCTAGTTGATCGAGTTAACACCAAGGAGCGGCTGGGTAAAATAGGAGTCAACATTCTGGGGGATAGTTTGTGTGTAATGTGTACTAAGGAATTAGAATCTGCTGAGCATTTATTCCTTAGGTGTGAGGTAGCTTGGCAGGTGTGGTGTAAGTGGTTGAGGTCACTAGGTAGGGAGTGGGTGATCCCTGGAACCATTAGGGAAATGTTTGAAAGCTGGCATGGCTTGCATAATAGACAACAAGGGCAGCAGATGTGGATGACAGTGTTCTTTGCAGTTATTTGGAACATCTGGTTGGAACGGAATGCACGAATCTTCAAGAATACAAGAGCAAGCCTGGAGGTAATCCACACAAAGACGGTGATGAGCTATACAGAATGGCGTGGTGGTGATTCTGGGGGAGGCTGTTGATAGGTCTGGGTGTTAGGTGTTGGTTTGGTTGGTAGCTCGTTGTGTGTCTTCTTCTTTATTTTATGCTCCACTTTAATGTGTTGAGCTTTCTATGTTTCAAAAAAAAAAAATAACAAGCGGTTTTTGGTTTCTATTCTTTTAGCTATCATCATTCAATTATTTGTACTGCATCTGTAACAAATTTTATTGTGTAACTATTGTATGAGTGGCTAGTGATTTTTAAAGATGAATTCATAGCAGAAAAGTTTAGAACAGTAATTTATAAAAATAAATATTAATAAATAATTTAGATATATATAAAAATATATTTAAAAAAATATAATTTATTATTCTAATAAATTAAAATGTATAATTTTTTTTAGTAAAAATATACATAAGAGTACTTTTAGAGTACTATATTTATATTTAAATTATAAAAATATTATTAATATAATATTTCTATGTATATTTAAATTATCTATTAATAATAAAAATAAAAAATTTTTATATATTTATAATATATAAGAATAAATAACCATGCCACGAATTAAAAAATAATTATTAGTATAAAAATACACATTTGATAGTTTACAAGATTTGTTTTATTATATTAGTATAAATAAATTTGATTAGTATAGATATTTATTATATATATAATAAATATATATCGATTAATATAAAAAAATTTTAAAATATACTAATATATTAATATTTTAATAATTTTTAATTGTTAATTTTAATTATAAAAAATATATACAATATATATAATTAAAATTAATAATTAAAATTTATTAAAATATTAGTATTAATATACTTAAATTTTTTAATATATATTAAGTATTTTTAAAGAGTAAGATAGAAAGTTAAAATTTATAATAAATTAATAACGTTCCTAAATTGAATTTTACTAGTGTATAATTTGATTTAGTAATAAGAAAATATAAATATAAATAAATAAATAATAAAATGATGATTATTTTAAAATTTAACATATTCACGATTATATTTAACTTACACAAAATATTTTATTAAAAAAAAAGGTAAACAATAAAGAATTTTTGAGAAACAATAAATTTAACAGGACACGCATCTGAGCATTTTTGCTTACATGTCGTCACCTGATTGGCTACACTTACAAAAGATTTGCACATAGCAGCAATAAACCAAAGATTTTGTGTCAACGAGAAGTCAAGAATCCATGATTTTGTGCCACGTGTCCAATCACGGAGGCTCTGGAGAAATCAGTGGCACTAGATACTTGCTCTCCTCCTCGAATTTAACTTGCATGTGAGGTGAATTTGGGTTGAATTTCCAGAAAATTTCACCCAACTAAAGAAAAAAGGTGTTAAATTATTTCAAGGGGAGCGTTTTGTCGCAACTCGTTCCAAGAATATAACAACCACGTCACCAAGTGCAAAACTACGTTTCTACCCCTAAACCTTATCCCAAAAGACGATCGCGTCCCTTGGTAGCTGACGAGGCGTGATGTGATTGGCCAATAAAAAAGGCGCTGGGTGCTGCAGAGCGAGAATAAATAATCAAACCCTAAAAACTCTCTCAGTGCGCTTCATCTTTCTTATTTATTCCGGTCTATTATTTTAAGTTGCTAAATTTTTATTGGGTAGGCGATTTTATCAAACTGAAAATAATAATTTTAAAAGACACTCACTAATTTTTTAAAAGACACACCCAGTGCTCTTTTGTGTGTGTTTTATTTATTTTTATATTTTTAAGTTTTTTGGGTGAAAGAAAAAAAAAGAAAAAAAAAAGAGAAAGCATAGGAAATGGAGAGAGAAAGAAAGAAGGAAAGAAGAAGAAGCTCTTCTCTCTATCCCTCTCTTTTCTCACGATTTTATCTTTCTGTCTTTTTTTCTCGCCAGATTTTCTCGGAATCCAAACACACTCTCTGAGCTTCGCTTCTTCTTCTCCCTTGAGATCTGAGGCGACTCTCTCTTTCTCTCTCTATATCCGTTCTCACTTTCTCTCTCTAACCGAAACTGATTCCTTCTTTCGTCGTCTTCTTCAGTTGCTTCAGCAAAGTGGTATGATTTTTTTCTTTTCACGGTTTCTCACTAAATCATACTTGTTCTGCCAGTTAAGATCACTTACTTGTTCCGATTTTGAATCTATTATTCTGTTCTGTGTGTGCTTGGATCTCGTTCTTGTGTTGCGATGCAAAAAATGAGTGTGAACAAAATTCCTGGAAAGTTGGTCATTTCTGTGATCCTCTAAAGATCTTGGTGGTGTTGTGCACTTCTTGCTTTTTTTGGCTCAGTATTTGATTCTCTCTGCGGTTTTTTCTTTGGTTTTTTACTCTTTTGTACTTTCACAAGCAATTTTCTCTTTTGTTTGAATACAGTTATTTTTTATTTTGTTTTATGTTTTCTGTGTGTGCGGATGAAAGTGAAAAGGAAGCAGTGGATTAAGTAATTGTTTTAGATTAGTGTGCTCTTGTTTATGTTTGGTCTATTTAAGTAAATCTAGGTCTTTGACTGTGAAGCTTGTTAGGGTTCAGTTCACTGCAACACGGTGGATTTGCTATTTGTTTTTTTAGTCGCTATGTTCATGGATGATTTAATTTTTTTTAATTTAGTTTAATTTATTCTATTTTTCCAATTTTTTTTTTCTGGCAGGCTCTCTTTGCCAAAATAGAGAAATATTCCATGCTAGTTGGATTGATGGGTATTTGAAGATAAATAGAGAATCGGATTGCTGAGGAAGCGATCTTTTATCTATTTATTCGGTTGTATGTTTCTTTGTTTGTGTAGTTTTTGTGCTATAAAGGAGTGATTTTTTTGCTGAAATGAATGGAAGATAATTAAAAACATCTCTTTTGAATGAATTTTACTTCTGAGAGTAGATGTTCTATTTGAAGCTCGTCTTACCTGCAGTGTCTCTTGTAAGCTTTATCCTTTAGGTAATGTATTTGAACTTTCAAAGGTGTCCACGTAATTTGATGCTTTGTTGTGCTGCTTCTTTGTTATTATAATTCTAACTCTCTTGTGGTTGAAGGCCAGTATTAATGGGTTTGTTGTGTCTTTTTATTCAGCTGATTGAAGTCAACAACTTAGGCACACACCTTGAAGAAGAAACGACAAGATGAATCACTTGACTGTTGAGACTGAAGATTCTTTTGCTGGCTTGCTTGAGCTTGCAGCCAATAACGATGTGGATGGTTTCAAACGAATGATTGAGTGTGATCCTTCCTCTGTGGATGAGGTTGGGCTGTGGTATGGCCGTCGGAAGGGATCAAAACAGATGGTCAATGAACAAAGAACACCTTTGATGGTTGCTGCTATCTATGGTAGCATCGATGTTATGAGAATGATTCTTTCACTCTCTGAAGCTGATATCAACCGGCCTTGTGGTGCTGACAAGAGCACTGCCCTTCATTGTGCAGCATCCGGTGGTTCCGAAAATGCTGTGGATGCTGTGAAGCTGCTTCTTGCGGCAGGTGCTGATCCAAATTCTGTGGATGCCAATGGGAATCGTCCCATAGATGTTATTGTTTCTCCTCCTAAGCTTGAGTCTGTCAAAAACAGTCTTGAAGAACTTCTTCAAACTGATGATTCTATTACTGGGTGTAATTTGAGGGTAATCACAAACACATTTAATTCATATTCTCCACCTTTGTCAACTTCACCTGAGAATGGATCCCCTTCTGCACCAGATTTCCAATTGAAGTTAAAGTCAAGTGATGTCCCTGCATCGTCTGTGTCTGAGAAGAAAGAATATCCGGTTGATCCATCCCTTCCGGACATTAAGAACAGTATTTATTCAACCGACGAGTTCCGAATGTATTCATTCAAGGTTCGACCTTGTTCTCGTGCTTATTCCCATGATTGGACTGAATGCCCTTTTGTGCATCCAGGGGAGAATGCTCGGAGAAGGGACCCAAGGAAGTACCATTATAGTTGTGTCCCTTGTCCTGATTTTCGAAAGGGTGCTTGCCGGCGGGGAGATATGTGTGAATATGCTCATGGAGTTTTTGAGTGCTGGCTTCATCCAGCACAATACAGGACTCGTCTTTGCAAGGATGGGACAAGTTGTTCCAGAAGAGTCTGCTTCTTTGCCCACACTGCTGAAGAGCTTCGGCCCTTATATGTTTCAACTGGTTCTGCGGTTCCCTCTCCCCGTTCAAGCACGTCTTCGGCCATGGACTTCGCTGCGGCCATGAGCATGTTGCCTGGCTCTCCTTCTTCGATGTCTGTCATGTCTCCTTCACCATTCACTCCGCCAATGTCACCTTCTGCAAATGGCATGTCGCACTCCTCTGTTGCATGGCCGCAGCCAAATGTTCCAGCCTTGCATCTTCCAGGAAGTAACCTTCAGTCTAGTCGGCTGAGATCTTCTCTCAATGCTAGAGATATCCCTATGGATGACTTTGACATGTTGTCTGATTATGATCAGCAGCAGCAGCTCATGAATGAGTTGTCTTGCCTCTCTCCACAGCCTATGAATTCTAATTCACTAAATCGCTCTGGTCGCATGAAGCCGCTGACTCCGTCAAACCTTGATGATCTTTTTTCTGCTGAGAGTTCTTCACCTCGTTTTGCCGATCCAGCTCTGACATCAACTGTCTTTTCTCCAACTCACAAATCAGCCGTCTTCAATCAATTTCAACAGCAGCAAAGCTTGTTGTCACCTATTAATACAAATTTCTCGTCTAAAAATGTTGATCATCATTTATTGCAGGCCTCTTTTGGGGTTCAGGCATCAGGAAGAATGTCTCCGCGAACTGTGGAGCCTATTTCTCCAATGAGCTCTAGGCTTTCGATGCTAGCTCAACGCGAGAAGCAGCAACAGTTTCGGAGCCTTAGCTCCCGGGAACTTGGCTCCAACTCTGCTACTGCAGCAGCAGCTGCTTCCGTCAATTCTTGGTCAAAATGGGGATCCCCCAACGGTAAGGTGGATTGGGCAGTAGGTGCGGATGAATTAGGTGGTGGTGGTAAGCTGCGTAGATCTTCGTCATTTGAGCTTGGCAACAATGGGGAGGAGCCTGATTTGTCATGGGTGCAGTCACTTGTCAAGGAATCTCCAACTGAAATCAAAGAGAAGTTGGCCACTAATGTCTCCGGTGCTGCAGCTGCTGGATCCTTGAATGAAGGATCAAATATGGGCACACAAATGGAGTCTGTTGATCATGCCGTATTGGGAGCATGGCTCGAACAGATGCAGCTTGACCATCTTGTGGCACAGCAAAATTAATTGGTTTTGCTGTCCCTGAGGTAGTTAACAACAGAAAAAGGTTACAGTAAATAATATATAAGCTTTTTTGAAGTTTTGTTATTCCTGGAAGACTAAGGAAGCAGTAAGAAAAAGAATCTCCGAGGAAAATTCATTTTCAATTTTAGTGTTACCAAAGAAGTAACTTTTAGAAGGGTCAGAAAACCACTGGGTTTGCATTCAAACAATTAATCCCAGTGTAGGTTTTTTGCCTGCCAATCTTTTCGAATTTTAGGTTCACATTCCTGTCATTTTTTCCTTCTGAGGAGCAAATGTTCTATCAAAAAATCAAGCCCTATTCCTAAGTTTGATCTATATCTTTACTTTTTTACCATTTTATTTTGGGGGTAGAAAACGAGATTACAAATGGTCATTGGATTTAATTTCCTTGAATCTCCATTTTGATCCAGTTTTGGGGATGAGAACACAGGATGTTGGGTATGATATTTCTCATGTAATTTGCAATCAATAATTGTGGATTCTGGGTAAATTAGGAATATTTGAAGGTTGATCCTTTGGTCATGTAACATTCAATTAAAGTTTATTGCCATATTATTTTAATATCTTACTTTCTATTTTTTTTAATATGATCCCTCTATTACACTGGTATTATAATCATTTTAGCACTTGGTTAAATGCCGATTTATATGGGTTCTTGGTATTTTCACCAGATACCAGCCTTAAAACTCTGCTTATGGAATTGATACTGTAAATGTCCATAGTTTTTGATTGCTTGTTATTCTCATCCGAGAGATCATCAATGGTTTTTATTGAAATGAATAACTTATTTTATAATTTCTCTGATCAGAACTTGATATCAAAAACCTATATTTGGTAGTCATACTGTCATACATAAGGAATATATGTTTTGCTCTAAAATTGTGACATTTTTCACCTAATGCAATGAAATGGTTACTTATGAAATAAGGTCTAGATGATAAGGCTCAGTTATATACTTGTATATTCTTAAATCCCAAGGCACTTCTACCGTTGTTTACTTTGAGATCAACGAAGGTGCTATCTTTTTTGTTCCTATCTTAAATAAGAAAAAAAGTTAAGTATTGAGTGGCACGATGCATAAATTTATATATTATGCATAATACAAAACGATGTATTTATCTTTCAAAAAAAGAGAAAAGTTTGTAACAAATAAAAGATGGGTTTTTGGCATCCAAGCCATTCAAAAATTTGTCACTAATTTTAAGATTTGGACAGCTAAACAAACAAGTGTATGTCATGATATGCTTTCTGAAGTTGGAAGTGAGTTGACCCCCCACAAGCAAATCGATATCAACAAAGTAAAGTTAGGTAAAATTCCACTGAATCAAACTAATCACAAAGGAAATAATAATTGTTTATATTTTAACCATAACACGCCCTTTTGGACAAATCTTATGTTTTTTGATACCCTTGATTTGTTCCTCCCACTTTTATAGAAGTAAAAATAAATGCTTAACCCATGCACTCTAACTACAAACAAACAATCTATCTATCTATATGGTATCTATAACCGGCCATCACTCTCAAGGAATATTTTTATTCACATCTAATCCTATATGGTATCTATAACTTGCTAGCTTTATCTTATTCACAATGCAAAATTCTCTTTGTTGATAGGAAGGCTCAAAATATTTTACATTTTCTTTTGTTTTGCTTTTTAGTTTTTTCCCTTTTTTTTCTTAGAGCATTATAAAATGGGTATGGTTTAGTGCTTTGCCCAATTTGGCAATTGATGACTCGTTTCTCAACAATATTTATATTCGATATCTTCATACCTTGTAAGACAAGGGGAAAACAATTTAAAAGAAAAAGGGGAATCATATCCTCCATTGTCCATAGATTTAGAATAAACTAACTTTGTTGTAAACCTTGTTATGGCTACTATTTTTTTTTTACTTTTTTGGAATTGATTCTTCAACTGTTCGAAGTCCACACACGTGGTTGAGGTGGAAAAATTTTCAATCCGGTGGTTCTAGACTTTTAGGATTATTTTGTTACTCAAATTTCATTTCCTATGAGAATCAAATATACTTAAAGAAAAGGTAAGAATTGAAATGATAGTATTTTAATTTTCTGGAATCAAATTTATTTGGAATAGCTTTTCAAACTTTAAATCAAACATGAAAATATGATATTCTCATCTTAAAACTCCTAAAAAATTATTTATAATTTTTCCAAACACACACAATATTAGTATCCTTTTCCACAGTAAGAAAAGGAAAATCACTTGAACTATCATTATTTGTCCAAAACATAATTTAGCAGCTTTTTGTGGTGATATATTATTGTATTTTGGAAAGTAAACAATAAATAACCATTTTGACATAGAAATTCAATATTCGACAGAATAATCTACAAAAAGAAATAAGATATTTTATCCCTTTAAAGATTTTTTTTAACAAAATTGATAATCAAGGCCATAAAAAAAGCATTGCTAATCAATTGCAATACATGCTAATATTAAGAGAGTTATAAAGAACAACCAAAGAACAAAGTATAGAAAATGAAATAAGTTCATTGAATTCAATTCTTTTTCCAAATAATATTAAAATCCACTCGTCCTTAAACGTTTTTTATTAAATAAGAAGCGTTGTATTATTTGTTAATTAATTAAATAAATCTTAATTCTCTATTTATGGTATTTTATATTAGTAATTTAGATTTATAATTTAGAATTTAAAATTTATATTATTTTACTTATTTTTCTCCTTTATTTTTTAATTTCAATAGCAAATTAATTTTTATCGAAGATATGGAGATTCAAATCCGCAACTTCGTAGGTGAGTATGAAGAGACTATGTCATTTGAGCTATAACTCATTGGTGAGGATGGAGAGCCAATGAATTATAGTTCAAATGGCATAATTTTCATATACTCACGAGGTCGTGGTTTCGAATCTCTCTATCTTTGATAAAAAAAATAACAAATTAATTTTTAGAGAATATACACTATTTTCATTGAACCGCATTAGCATTCACTACTAAAAACAGACAATACGTATAATAAAAAATAAAATAAAAACCAAAAACCGAACCTCCTTTAATATTTCAGTAATAATTGAATAGATTTTGGTAGATTTGTTGGTGTAGATCGTGATACATAGCCATCAGAGGAAGAGATATTGATTGGAATGGAAGCATAGAAGGAGGGACCCAAGTTCAACAAACATAGTATAACGATATGTCATTGGAAGAGAATTATACGCTTTGATAAACCCTAACATCCTAGTTTAGAACATTATGTTTCCAAAGATTTGCACCCCTAAGAAAGGACATTACCCCATTTTAAGTTAAGAATATCGTATTATTATCGACAATGTCAACTTCTGTCGTAGTCATTTAGACCTACATGCATTTAATAAGGTCATATTAATTAGTTGTGTGTGGACACTTCTATTTCTTCTAATACATGTGTGCTTGTTTCTCTTCGTCTAAGCAAGTTGCATCTTTTTTATATACAAAGCAAGTAGATAGTTTTCACCCAACTAAATAAAGAATTTAATTTTGATGTATTAATAGTGTAAAATATTTAATTGTATAATTATATTTATTTTTTAAATTATTATTCACACGATTAATATAAAAAATAATTATTTTTATTAACATAATTTTACGTAATTAAATACACATATTAAATTATTTTATACTGATAATACATCAAAATTAAATTTCTAAATAAATTAGCCACGGTAGCTTTTGGTATAGATGAAGTGCCAACTGTCTAATGAGGTTATTGTTGAGTTTCTAAGTTTAATCTCTTGTTAAAAAGGGAAATTTTTATATTGTTTATTTTAGTCGTCATTATCATGAGAATAAAAGGTTTCGTTGATGAAAAAAAAATTAAATGGTCAATAACAATTATTTTAAAAGACAATTAAATCTTCAACAAAAAAAATTCTTTTTGTTTGTTAATCTTTATTTTTATTAGATTGATTAATCCCTCTATTAATATTTTCTTTCTATATTAACAAAATAAATTTGCATGACATGTTAAACGGTTGATTTATCTATTAAAAATTAACTAGAATTAATAATTTTTTTTGTTAAAAATTTTATTATCTTTTAACATAATTGTCAAAGCTATTTAGTTTTATTTTTTATTGCCTTTTTTAAATATATTAGCCAAATTTACTGCATAAAACCAAAAAATATTAATAATTTTAAATTATTTTTATTTATAAAAATTAAATGAAGAATATATTAGTGATTAATGTGTCACATAAGTATATTTTAAAAAGAAATCATTGACAAAAGGGCTAATTAATCTCACAAAATTAAATACCACATGCTGAAAAGGATATTTTTTTTTTCGAAATCCCGTAATCCAAAAAAATTATCGGACCAAATTGAATATTCACTCTAAAAAGGAATATGTTCTTCAATATAAACCTAATTTAGTGGCAATTCAGGAGACTCGTTGTAGTGGAATCGCTGCTCTGAACTCAATCAAAAGAGTTGGGTTTAATTATCATATTATTGTTGACGCGCAAGGATATTCAGGGGGGATTTGACTTCTTTGGAATGATGCTAGTCTGCAGATTAATGAGATCCGACGACATGAGCAAGCACTTCATGTTCAAATCTCAGACAATGCTGGCCACTGGGAGCTTATGATCGTCTATGCAAGCCCGCAGGAAGCTACTCAGAGGGAAGGGAAGAGACTTCTTAGAGAGGTTGCTACTTCTATGCAACACCCTTGGATTCTCTGTGGAGACTTTAATGAAATTGGGGATGTTTCAGAAAAGAAAGGGGGGCACCCCCTAACATGGTACAAATTCGAAGGTTCAAAGAATGGATGGAAGCTTGTAATCTCATTGACATGGGATTCAATGGCACCAGATTCACCTGGAGAAGCCCTATTTGGGAAGATGGTTGTAGAAACTTCAAGCGCTTGGACAAGGCGCTGTGTAATGTTGATTGGAATCAGCGCTTTCAGGACGCAGTAGTAGAGATTTTACCCAGAGTTCGCTCAGATCACCATCCCCTGTTAATAAGATGTGAGGGCAAAAATAGGAATCAGGGGACTAGACCGTTCAGATTCGAATACATGTGGATGCAACACAGGGGGTTTCATGATTTTCTGAAGGAAAATTGGCAGATGGATTACTCTCTCCCTAAAAATATTCAAAACTTTACGGAGAAGATCAAGGAGTGGAATCAACTAGTTTTCGGCAACATCTTCAGACAAAAAAGAATTCTTTTAAACAGACTAAGGAGCTTACAAAACTCTCCAAGGTATGGAAGGAGCGACTTTTTAGATAATGTTGAAGCTGACCTGAGCAATGAACTAGAACAGATTCTGGATAGAGAACAAATGCTGTGGTTGCAGAAATCCAGAGAAAACTGGATAGTAGAGGGAGATCGGAACACAAAATACTTCCACACTAAGACAATTATCAGAAGGCGGCGTAATAAAATCCTTAAACTTAGACAAGAAAATGGGGATTGGATTGAGGAACAGGGGTACCTAAGAGACCACATCTGTAACTATTACAAGAGTCTTTTTAAGGAAAACATTACTAACCGGGACTACCATATCAATACTAATACTTGGTATCCTGAGTTGAACGGAGCAGTGATTCAACAGTTAAGGAACTTTGTGTCAAGTGAAGAAGTTGAGACTGCTATTTTTGCTATGGGTTCCCTTAAGGCTCCAGGGGAGGATGGGCTCCCTGTGGAATTCTATAAGGATAATTGGTCTATTGTGAGGCATAAACTAAAGGAGTTTGTTGCAAAATGTTGGGCGAAGCCGGATGAGATTAGAACTGTTAACAACACACTTCTAGCTTTAGTGCCGAAAATAGAACACCCGGAGTTCATCAACCAATTCCGCCCCATTGCTTTATGCAATGTCACATACAAAGTTATTACCAAGATTATTGCGAATAGAGTTAAGCCTACTCTTAATGAGCGCATTTCTCCTACCCAAACCAGTTTCATCCCAGGGTGTCGAATACAGGAAAATATCATAGTGGCTAATGAGATTATTCATTCAATGAGGAGGATCAGATCAGGGAATGGATACATGGGCATTAAGATCGATTTAGAAAAAGCTTATGACCATCTGAACTGGGATTTTATTGAGCAGTCTTTAAGGGATTTCTCCCTCCCACCGGAATTGATAGATATCATCATGATGTGTGTTCGTTCGGTCAGTTTCCAAGTTTTGTGGAATGGAGCAGCAACTGACAAATTCATTTCTTCATGTGGCGTTCGACAAAGTGACCCCCTTTCACCCTATATTTTTGTTATCTGTATGGACCGTCTTTCGCATCTTATTAAGGATATGGTGGAGGTGGGAGACTGGAGACCTTTCTCATTTCGAAGACGAAGTCCTATCATATCCCATCTTATGTTCGCGGACGACCTTATGTTGTTTGCGGAAGCATCATCAACTCAAATGATAAAGATCATGGGCTGTCTTCAGAGGTTTTGTGAGGCTTCAGGTCAGATTGTCAACACACGGAAGACCCATATTTACTTCTCTAAGAATGTAGACACTGCAACTCGTAGAGACATCGCAGCCTGCTCTGGGTTTATGGAGACGGCAGAGATTGGTAGGTACTTGGGTGCCTATATCCTTGAAGGAAGAAACAAAAGGCGAGCTCATGCGCAAAGACTTGATAAAATAAAAAATAAGCTAAAGGGCTGGAAACAGAAATGTCTCTCAATGGCTGGAAGAGTAGTTCTAGCTCAATCATCCATCACCCCAGTGGCATATTACCAAATGCAACATGGTCGAATTTCAAAGGCGGTTTGTCATCAAATAGAACAAGCACAAAGAGCCTTTGTTTGGGGATTGGATGAGCAACACAGAAGAGCTCACTTAATTAATTGGAGAACTTTATGTTTACCCAAGGAGATAGGAGGACTTGGATTCAAGAGTCTTGAACGTATGAATACTGCTTTTCTCCTGAAAGTTTGTTGGGAGCTGATCAATCATTCTAATGCGCTGTGGGTAAGAGCTCTCAATAGCAAGTATGGTATCTCTAACTCAACCCCTTCGGTGAGAGCGACATCGGGATGTAGTGCCCTTTGAAAAAGTTTATCACAATTGTGGCCTATCATCCAAGAAAGTTTGGTGCATAGGGTAAGCAATGGTTGTTCAACCAAGTTTTGGAAGGATGACTGGTTAAATATAGGGGATCATCTCTTAAAGCATAAACTCCCAAGCGCTACCAGTGGAGATGAGGATAACTATGTGTGCGATTTCGTGAATAATGAAGGGGAATGGAAGATAGAACATCTTAAACAGCTCCTCCCGGATGAATGCATTCAACGCATTTGTGCTAATCCCCATCCGAGAGCTTCTGACCCACCTGATAAATTAGCCTGGAAGCACTCCAAGGATGGAAGATTCTCTGTTAAATCTGCTTACTCTTATAGCAATAGAATCCAATCTCAAGGAAGGGAAGTTTGGAAACGCATTTGGGCCTGAAAAGGACCGCAGCGAATGAAATTATTTATTTGGCAAGCTACTCATGACAGGATCCTCACTAACAAGAAAAGAAGCCAATGGTATGGTAGCTCACTTATGTGCCATCATTGTGGAAACACAATAGAAGACACTTTGCATGTTCTGAGGGACAGTGATGTTGTTAAACCCGCTTGGAAGATATTCATTAAACAAAATGGTATTGCAACTTTCTTTCGGATGGAACTGATGGATTGGGTGAAAAACAGTCTTGGTAATAATTGGGGCTTCTCCAGCCAAGAAAACTGGATAAACATATTTTTCATAGCGTGCTGGAAGTTTTGGAATTGGAGGAGTCAAGAGATCTTTCAATACCCCTTTAAGAGACCTACTGCTGGACACATTAGTATACAAGAATATGCTTGTGAGGTTGGAAAAGCCATCAACAAGCAGGTTCCTAGGCATGATTCTAGAGTTCGTCGAGAAACCATTATTAAATGGTACCCACCTCCTGAAGGGTGGATTAAGGTGAACACTGATGGTGCAGCTAAGAACAACCCAGGTAAAGTAGGATGTGGTGACCTCATTAGGAATAGTGACGGAAGTTGGGTGATAAGTTTTACTAGAAACTTGGGAGTTTGCTCAGCGTATATGGCAGAACTATGGGGTCTTTATTTGGGGCTTGAAATGGCTTGGACATTGGGGTTCAGGAAGGTGAAGATAAAAATTGACTCTCAAGCAGTTATTAGCAGTGTCCTTCAAAATAGGAAGTTTCTAGATGATGGATCCGTGCTATACTGCAGGATTCAAGAGCTTATGGAAAGGAATTGGACAGTTAACATGATTCACACTTACAGAGAAGCAAATGCTTGTGTAGATTGGCTAGCTAACTTTAGTCTTGAGCAAAATTGTTTCACTCAATACTGGAACTCTCTTCCAACTGGAATAGAATTTTTGTTATTAGGTGATGTTTATGGGGTGGCTCATTCCCGTAATGTAGTTTCAGTGTAGCTTGGGCCTTTGTCCCCTTTGTTCACCAAAAAAAAAAATGTTTGGTTTACGTTTTTTTTTTTATTTTTAAGATTTTGCTAAATAAAAAAATTGTTTTTTATTTTTACTTTATATTTTTTTTATCATAAAATTCTGAAAACAAATATATCTTTAAAATTTTTGGTTTCGCTTTATTATAATATAAATAAATAATACAAAAGGATAAAAGATGTTAAGTTGTTGAAAACTTAAAATATTAGATACAAAAAATCATGATTTTTGTAAGATTATAGATTTGAAACTAATTTTTTTTAAAAGATTGAGATTGAGAGAGAAAAATTAATCAACAGCTAAATGTAATCTAACATTATATTGACAAAATTTTTTATTAAATGTTAAAAATATGATACATAATGAAATGAAAGAGAAAGAGGCAAAGAATAGAATGACAAAAAAGATAGACCACTCTTTTGTTTGAATATTTAATGGCTTAATGGAGAGAAAAAAAATGATATATGAGTTTTATTGTCTCACATAATATCCTTAAAAGCAACTCCAATAGACAGAATGGACAGAATTTTGGGTCCTTATTACTAACAAAAGTGGAGCCTACCTATTGGAGAAGAAAAAAAGAGAGTTGTAGTATACTTTCTAAAAGAAGAGAGTCCCTCTAAGTAGGAACTTTCATTATCCAATAATAACTTGTCATGTGGCAAGTTATTATAAAAATAAATAATCATATAAATTTATAATTAATAAATATTTATATTAAATAATTAAATTATAATTAATTTATTAATAATTATAATAATTAATTATATTAAATAATTATATTAAATAATTATATATTTATTTAATTAATAATTTATATTAATTATGTTTTTTATATTAAATAATTTTACAAATTAATGTAATTTCAAATTATATATTGTGTATTATTTTTATATATAATTTTTTTAATATTAATATTTTTAATAGTAAATTATTTTTGAATTTATAAATTTAAAAAATATTATTGTAAAAAAATAGTAATTATATTAATTTTAATTATTTTAATTAATTAATTAAGTGGGATTCCAATAAGGACTAAAGCTAGTTCTTTCTAATGGAGAAGAGAGAGATATTTTTATTGTTTATGACGCAAAAGTTGATATTGAGTTACTTTTTATGATATGTGAGCCATAAATAGGAACTGGAATGAGTTTCCTATGGTCTAACCCCGCTAATTTAAAGAGTAAACAGGAAAAAATAGACAAAAAGAATTTTAGAATTAGCAAAAAAATGTACTTAAACTTTGTTTATATCGTCATTCTGCCAAACACATCATAAATCTCCAAGCCAATCATTCCAAAAAAAGAATTATATCCTATTTTAGAAATTTTTGTTTTTGGTATTAGAGTGATAATGGTATTTTTTTAAAAATATGAATGATTGGAATGCTATTCTCAAATATAAAACTGTTTAATTAGAGAAGTAAAAATTAGACCGTTCGATTTGTTAGAGGTACAGAAATTGGGCTGTTCGATTTGTGAAAGGTACATAAATTGAATCGTCCGATTTGTGTTAAAAAATTAAGAAATTTGAGGTATAGAAATCAGACCCTCCGATTTGTGTACATTTCACAAGTTTAAAAACACAAAAAATTACAATATTAAAGCATATCACTATTTTTATTTCCATATTAAAAAAAACAACTATTTTATATACAATTTTTTGAAGTTTTAATAATAAAAATAACTAATAAAAATATAAAAAGTTGTATAAAAGTAACTATTGTACATATATGAAAAATAATTATCAAATAAGTAATTTATATAGAATTTATACTAAAATTTAAACATTAAAAATATGATAAATAATTTAAAAATTAACTTTTAATAGGTAAAATATAATATTTTTAATATAAAGAAAATATAAAAAAATAAAAATTTATCATCATTTAATAATTTTGATTAAATCATCAGTAAGTAGCATTTATTGTGAGGGGCAAACGGTAATTTCACTTTTAGTAAGTTCCAACTTTCTGAAGATTGAAGATTGAAGATTGAAGAAGAAGAGGAAAAAGAATCCCCTTTCGAGTTTCGACGATGGAAGAAGAAGAGCAACCCGTGCTATGGCAATCGGAGTCCCAACACGAGTCAATTGTTTCCGTAACCCTAGCACGATCCATCACCACCGTCCTCGATTCTCGCGCCAAGAACCTCAACCATGCTATCTCTGGTTTCTCCTCAGACTCGCGCAACCCTCCTTCAATCTCCCCTCACTCACTGCACCACTCTCTTCACTTCATTCACAAGTACGCCGCCGACGCCGCACACCACCGTCACCGCTATTCACTCCATCAACTCCTCCTCCCCGTCATCCACCATGTATTGTTCCCCATTCACTCCCTCTGCCAATGTTTTCCTTTTCCCCCAATTTACTAATTATTCATTTTGCTTATTAGTTGTATAAACTTCTGTTGTTACAATTCTTAATCAGAATTCAAAACTAGATAACTATTCAAGTTTCAATTACCTGAAGTAACGAAAATTTGTTAGTATATTTATCAATCTGTTCATTTTGCTATTGGAGTGTCTTATAACGGTGTTTATAATGTTGTTTTTGTTGTTGGATTTCTTTAGTCATTGAAGTGGAAGGATTCCAGGCATGGTGGGCAGGCTATGATTTTGTTGAGCTGGCTCTTCCAGGATGAGCTTATCTTCGAGCCCATTGCGGAAGCACTTGCAGGCATTGTTGCCGTGAAGAAGGACGATCGGTACTTGTTGCTTGGTTGGTGTGTGCTTGTTCGTGGCCTCATTGAGTATGAGAATTCTGTTCACCAATCTATGTTGGGTGGTGAGTTTCACTTCAAGTTGTACATTGGTGGTCTTTGTTTACAAACTATTGGTCATATACTTGTGGGGTTGGAATGGTCCTTATTTTGAGGTGTTTGAGGATTAATTGAGTTGTATGTTGCAGGAATAAGGGGTAGGTATGGTGATCTAGTGAAGATACTCTCCACCTGCCTAAAGGATTTGGTAGGCATTGCGAGTAAAGGAAGGTATGTTTTATGTGACACATGGATCTCTGCTCTTCTGCACTTTATAGAGTTATTGTAAATTGAAGTTATTGTTATTTAGTGGTTGAATTTGTTCACATGAAAATGCATTGTATACATTAATCAATTGTCAGAGTCAGAGCAGAAAATAAGAGGAGTGTATATGGCTGTTGGTTAACTTTCCAGTTTCCACTTGGGCTATACAATTAATTTTACTTGCATCACAAATATGAGCATTTATCAAAATTTACCTTGTGCACTTTGCAACTTTAAGAAGGAAAAAAAAAACAAGTGCCGATAGTAATGCATGTTAGCCTCTGATAATTTCTTTGGCTGCTTGGTTGTGGAGTTATCTGTATTGTATTCTAGAAAATGTGGCATCATACTGTCGGGAAATAACATTCTGTTCCCTAGAAGCATTTTACTGATTATTGATGTGGTATATGTGTAATGATAATTTCAAGCGGGCAAAGTGGTCATCTTGTAAAATCTGCTGTTCATGTTTACTTTTGTAACATGGCATTGGTTTGTCCTTCCAATGTGTCAACTTTTCATCTCTTCCCCTTGGGCCTTTTTTGGGTTTAGCATATTCCTCTTTTCATTAATTCTCTAAGTAGTTAATCCATAGTTGTTCGTTATCTGATAACTGGCTCATCAGCACTTTGCAGGATGGTTTTGAGTTGCCATCTCGCCTTGGAGTATCTGCTGGGGATTGTGTTTTAGCCGTCTCTGGAGCTTTAACAAAACTGGCCGAGGTTCAAGGTAAGAAGTCAAAATTAAATGCAAGGGGAAAAGATTGGGCAACTACTTCTGTGCATTCTCCATCTGTTGATGAGGTTAAACTGGATGCAAAATCGTTGTTAATGACAAAGACTGAAGGGGAATATACTCTGTGGCATCATTTAGATGAGCTTATCTGTTTGGTGCAAAAACTACTTGCTGTAAGTTACAGACGCTTAATTCTTATATGAATTGTTAATATTTCAGAACATGTGCAATATATTAACGTTGAGCAATTAAGATATTCAATTTGGGAATTTATTTGAATAAGTTAACATTAGAAACTGATATAATTATTTAACTATGCTATTCATGGACAAAACTTTTGGGAAACCAGGGTGAAAATATTTTCTATCGTAATTTTGGGAACAAAGACCTGTTCTGATTCTGTGTTTCTGATTATTGATAAGTCCTTCAATTGTGCACTCTCATCGTATTGTATGTTAAATAAATGGAATGAAAAAACAGCAGTTATTGAGCTATCTTCCATGTTACATTGCCACGAAATATTGCTTTCGGGTTATTCAATTTCTCCCAAGATTATTATATTATTGATCTTGAAATGGAAACTGAAACGATTGCATAGGTGCGAGCAAATGCTTCAACTGTTTCTTATCAAAATTAACAAAAAACATTTATATTTTATAAGTTAGCATATATTGCACAGTCCAGCAGTAACTTTTAGCTTTATGCTACTGAACTCATTTAGTTGTTTGATCTTTAATCATTCATTTCAGTGGAGCAAAAGAAGCCGTTTTTTACATGCCAAAGGTTTGGAGCAAGTTCTTAAATGGCTGAAAGAGATAAAAGACCACTATGATTCTTTTCAAGACGAGGCAGGTTCTGGATCACAATGCATTTTTCTATATTTACTTTATATTATTCACTCACACAGTAATATATAACTTTTTTTTCTATGCTTTTGGTAAAAAAAAAATATTTACCCTTTGTATTCAATGTTGATGCTGAATACAGACTCCAATGCTCTCAAGACTGGGGATTTAGTACTCTCTTCTTGCTGGAAGCATTACAGCATGTTATTGCACTTGGAAGATCATAAGTTTTCAAAGCATTACAAGGAACTGCTGGACCAGTACCTGTCTGGAATTCAGGTTATATTCAGTAGAGATTATTTTTCTTGATTCTTACAAAATAATTTGAGCAATAATCTTTGTAAAATTTATGTCAAATAGTAAGATGATATGTTTTACTTCACATCACATTATCAAAATGTTTAAGCTTTGTTGAGTAGTGAGCATATAGATAACGTGCCTTTGGTATGTGATTTATTTTCCAAAGCTTCAGGGCTAAAATATATTTTTCCATGATTGACTAGATCAAGATGATGGGTGAATATTTTATTGTATGTTAGCTGATGTTCTTGAAGGTTTTTTGATTCTCAGTTGTGGTGCACCTCTACACTTCAATTAGGACAATGAAATTCCAACTTATCTTATGGTCTATTAAGACTTACATAAACATATCTTGGATACCTTTGGAACTTAGGTGACATGACAACTTGAGTGTTTAATGTTTACTGTGCTGTATGATTGTGTATGATAGAAGGCTGACATTCTTGAAAATTACAGTACTATATGGACAACCATTCTGATGTTAAGGATGGTGGGCTGGAGACCAGAAAATTCTTTTTGAATTGTTTATGCCTCCTGCTGGGACGTCTAGACAGCAAGAGATTTGAAAGCACAGTGATGGAATTTGGGATGAATATTTCTCGCATTCTGGTGCCCCAGGCAAGTTCTCTTTCCCAAGTCTAGTTGAAATTTTTTTTTTTTTTTTCCGGTTCATGACGTAATTCATTTGTTACATTCCCCTCTTCTTTTTGTAGCTTACTTGCACTGATGAAGATGTGATAGTTGGGGTTGTTTCAATATTCAAGGCTATCATTTTGAATCCAAATCACTTACAGGAAGCTGCAGAGAGTGGGCAGGGTAATATTGTGATGCCTTTTTTGCTCCACCTTCTTGACGAGCGTGATGGTACAGCCAGAGCTGTTGTGATGCTGATAGCAGAATACTGCTCAATGTGAGTCAGTTTATTCCTTCTCATACGATACTTAGCTACATCACTTGAATATTTCATTTTAATTTATGAATGATGATCCACCAGGAGCAAAGATAATAAGTGCCTTACAGAAGTTCTGAAGCGTCTTGGTTCTGGGAACATTTCACAGAGAAGAAATGCCCTGGATGTTATATCAGAAGTCATTCATATATCATCTGAGACACAGAAATCATTTCCTTATTTGTCTTGGTATCGTTGCTCATATGGTTGTACTATTACTCTTAGTTTTTTGGTATATTTATTTGTTGATATTACTACTTCAGGCAAGACATAGCCCACAAATTGCTAGAACGGCTTGGGGATGCAGAAGTTTTTATTAGAGAACAGGCATCTAAATTACTCCCAGTGATAGGTTAGCACTGTAATTTATAGTTTTCAATGTATATATTTGTGTTTTAGATGTCAATTGAAAACTATTATTGGGTCTTTTTTTAGTGGCTAATACTTTTAGGATTATTGTTTCTTAAGTTATTCTTGGTTGGAGGGTAAAAGTGGGGTACATTTTGAAAATTATTTTATTATAACTTTATGGTGGTACTAATCCATTGCTGAATATGTATTCATGCAGACCCTTCATTGTACTTTGCTGCATTGGTTGATCTTTTTTATTCCCAAAATGAGAATGAATCATCTGCTCGTGAGGCTATCATTGGTGTCCTCAAACATCACAACCGGAAAGTAGAAATGATATTCTTGCTGCTTGACCATCTTAGGTATATTTTCTTCTCTAGCATTCTGCATCCCATGGGCCTCCCGAAGTTGCAGATTATTAGAAGCTTAGAAATCAGAGATATTTGTGATCTGAATTCTGAAATCTGAATCATGATTAAAGAGTGAGTGTTTATAAGGAGAGTTGGGTGGTCTGCTCAGCAGGCTACAGAGGGAGAACATTTAGGGCTAGACAGTATAAGTAGTTCCTGTGACAGATGGTATCTAACTGCAGCCTAATTGGCGCAGTGAGGAGAGATCCTTTACTCATGGTTTCTGTTCTTAATTTTTGTTCTTGATTATGTCTTTGCTTCACTAAAAGTTTGCCTTATCCTTTCAGCAAAGTCAACCAAAGCCCTGATCATCAAGAGTACACTGGAGATAAAGGTAGTAAAATTTTTCCTCCAACACTTTTGACAATACAATTTGCCATTCTATGGATGAACTTTTTTCTTGGCTTCGTTGAACTAACGTTTTGGTCCTTCATAGACTCATTTATATCAATTTGGTCCTTCGAATATTTTATATCGAATTAAGCTTTTAAAGATTTGAAATTATATATCAACATGGTCTGTTGTCAAGTTATGTATGATATAACAAGGACAACTTTTTTATGCCATTTTCAATCATTGGAGGGTTCATTTGTTGTCAAAAAATTTGAATGGGTTTTTGCGTCATGTATGTCACAACCTGTTTAAGTTTCTATTATTGTTGGGGATATTTTTTGTTTTGGGGGATTGGGGGTAAATTCTTTTTGTTGCTGGTTGATCCCAACCTGAGTATATATCATCTTGATGTGTTTCAATAATTTTATTTTTTCCCCCTGTTCAGAAGTTTTTGTTATGATTTTGATAGAGTTACATTCTGAGTTTATATTCTTCTTGTTACTGCATTCATTTTGTTCACATGTCCCATTCATTGATTTCAGGATCAAAGTTGGACACTGACCGAGTACTCAAACTGGTTCCAGAGTGGTCTAAAAGTGTAAGTTTCTATAATTTGATAAATATACCACCATATACAGGCCACTAGAATTACTAAAAGTTTTCTGGTCTGATAGTTCCAATGTATAACAGGTTCAAGACTGGAGCTTCTTAATTGGACCACTGGTTGGCAAGATGTTTGAAAATCCATCAAATGCAATCATTGTGAAACTCTTGAGTTATATAAGCGAAGACCTGGCAAATGTTGCTGATCTAGTCTTGCATCATGTTATGTTGCATGTTAGAAAACAGAAGGAGTGAGTATATCTGTATCTATAATATCTATCTTTCTATCTAGGCAAAGTATTTATGCATGATATTCTTCCTTACTCTAAAGAACTTTCTTATGTGCCATATTTTTCCTGTTTGGATAACCTTCTACTATTGCTATATGATTGGAATTTTTGCGTGTGCTTCAATTTTTATATGCTGGTAGTGCAATGGTTCATGAGAGGTTAAATGATTAATGCTGATCAAATTTTATTTTTCAAGTGGCTACACTTCTGAATTCAAATAGGATATTAATCTCAATGCATTTTAGACGTAAACATTTAATTTTCATGTGTTATCATCATGTGGAACATACCTATGCTATTGTCTCTGTTGGACTTAGTCGGGTGGTGGTAGTTTTCTTGCCTTGAAAATTTTTCATTTCTATAACAGGATTGATGAAAGTTTCTTATCAAGATGGGAGTGTAGAACATATTCCAATGAGGAGTTTGAGGAAATGCAACGATCTCTATTTGAGCATTTGTGCCCACTGCTCATAATTAAGATGCTTCCTATTAAGACTTTCAATGACCTCAATTCGTCAATTATGTATGGACTCAATCACAATATAAAGCAAGGTAGATGTTTGTGCTGTCTTAAAATTTCTCCAAAATTTGGGCTACGTTGGAAAAGTTGTCAAGTTTTAATCCCCCCCCCCCCCCAAAAAAAAAAAACCAACAAAAAAAAGTGACAAAAAAGGGAAAAAGACATAATGTCATCCATTCTGAAATCTGAACATAGATTCAATTGATTACACTATCAATCAAAGTGTAGAGGATTTCTTTTGTTTATATGTCATAGTTTTCTTGCTAAATCATTACAACATGTATATCTTTATTTTGTTCTTTGGCAGATTCAGGCTGCATGGCCGCTGAGGCTGGTTATGATTGTGTTGCTGCACTCCTTCTAAACTGGTCAGTCTTTGTGCAATGAGCATATTATTGTCTCCCTCGGCTAATAATACAGGTGCCTGATGTAATTATGTAAATTTCATGCTATTCATTTGCTTCAGGGCATTTGGTGATTTTGAATTTGAAGATGTGCGGAAACTTTCGGCGGAGTTAAGTGGGCGCATTCATCCACAAGTAAGGAAAAATGACATTGCTAATTATGGATTCAAATTCTGGGAAGATATCATCATCATCATCAAGCATAGGATCTAATATCATATCTGAATTGACATTAGACTTAGGTTTAAAACAACCCAAAAATGATTGCCCAGAATGACTGGTCATATGCCTAGTTGTATAAGGATTGGCAAGCTGTTTTAAAATGTATTTTTGCAATATACTTAGCTGATGTGAGACTTAATAATGTATAAATGCCCATATTACACCTTATAACAGATTTCATACATGTCATCATTCTAAACCATATAATCTTATCGAGGCAGTTTTTGGGACTACTTTAACCTTTCTTTGTCATCTGATTCTGTAGGTTTTATACCCAGTTCTTTGCTCCAAACTAGAGGATGCTGTTGAAAATAAGAATGTAACAAAGATAAAGGCCTGCTTATTTTCAATATGCACATCTCTTGTGGTAATTATTTATTTTATTCAGTCAATGATTTTATCTTCTGCTTAAATAATCATTTTCAGTTTCTGGCATTATTTGTGTTCCAAGTTAGATTGAACTAATGTGACTTCTTTGGATTTATAGGTCAGAGGCTTGGAGTCTCTTTCTCATCCTTCAATAGATGCAATTAGAAGGATGGTTGAAAAGGTGCTGTTATGGCCTTGCCTAAATACTGATTCAGGTCTGAAACTATCTCACTTCGTGTTTTTCTTTCAGCTTTATATTTATTGAAACTAATTTCTATTACATAATTCTTTTTCCCAGTTTCAAAAGCACAACATGGATGCATTGATTGTCTTGCGCTGATGATATGTGCTGAAGTACAAGCTAAGAGATCAACCAGAGACTCTATGCCAAACAGAATTAGGGTTGGCAAAAAAGGTAGCGTTAATGTGTATGTTATCCCAAATATAAGCATAGAACTGTTACTGGGAAGTTGAATTTGGCTTCATCTATAATGTGTCGAGTCTTTTGCTGCAGGGAGTTCTGTTATAACCTATGTTATGAATCAATTCCTCAATGAAAATATGGAAGCTGCTTCAACTCCTGAGTTAGGATGTGGAAACCCCGGGTTTATAGCTCCCGTTCCTCTGTCCTTTCGTCTGTGCATGGGTAATGTTCTTATCAGTGCTTGCCAGAAGATATCAGAACATTGCAAGGAGTATTTTGCGGCACAAGTTCTGCCTTCCGTCCTTCATTCTCTTGAGGTACCGCTAATTTTTTGGTCTTAAATCTTTTTCATTAGTCTTGCTGAGTTACGAAACTAGTGTTCTCTCTGCAGTTTGAAACAAAGTCAGAGATTAGAGCAGCATGCATTCAGGTCCTATTTTCTTCTGTCTATCATCTAAGATCTGCAGTTCTTCCTTATGCGTCTGACCTCCTCAAAGTCTCACTACAATCCCTGAGAAAGGAATCAGAGAAGGTATCTTCAGTTGCTCTAATAGTCTAATACTATATATATGATTATTGTGAATGTTTAAATATGAGGCGTTGCTGTATCTATGCAAGATTTTTCTATCTTTTATCTGAGTGTGTTTATGTGTGATTCTGTTTAGAGCCTATCCAATTAAGGATGGCTTCGTGAAGAATCAAAACAAAAATATAGGTGTTCCATGTTTTTCTGGTGTACGTAGCTATTTATTTGTCTGAAGTGTGTGTCAAAAGTTAATATAATCATCACAATGTTGGTGTAATGTTAATGTTCAACAGGAAAGGGTGGCAGGTGCAAAGCTATTAGCGTCTCTTATGGCCAGCGAAGATTTGATTTTGGAAAGCATTTCAAGTGGACTATTAGAAGCAAGATTTGTTCTCTCGTCAATTTCTTCATCAGATCCTTCACCTCAGTTACAACAGTTGTGCAGCCAGTTGCTATCATGCATTATTTCTCCATGAGTTGTGACAAAGTGTTCAATGTAACATAAGCTCATTTTTGTATGTGAATATGAAAACTTTTAAATCAGGTTTCATAGGCTTACGTTAATAGTTATCAGGAGTAGATATAACCATGATTCCCTTGTAAAAATATATGTAGAATAGATGTCGAGGGTTAATGTAAAAATTCAGGGATTTACATATCCTATGATGCATCATATTTTATTGTTCTGGATGATTTTAATCTCATGTTCATTAATGACAAATTAGCTTGGAAAGTATTTTTGGGAACTTGTTATCCAATAGATTAGCCAATCTAGTCTACGATGACAAGAGAACAAATATTTATCTTTTGAAAGATTAATATGCTTTCTTCTTTACCCCCCCCCCCCCCCCCTTTTTTTTTTCTCAAAAGAATCTTTGAAAAAGAAAACAATTTTATGTTTGAAAATTATATTTGGAATGAATTTTTCTTCCTTTTCCAAATTACAGCTCCATTAGCTTTTGCTTTTTTTTTTTCTCGGACAATACTTTCTATAACTTTTATAATAATAAATCCTAATATAAAAGAGTGGACAAAAGGACTTTTTATACAACCTAACATTCATTTTCGAAGACCACAATATTTCAAGAAAAATAAATTTGTTAAACCAAGTCTTAGATGATCAATTTATTTTATTGTATGACCAAGGAGTTAAGTGAGAGAGATAGAGTATTGATATTTTCAAAATAATGGATACACAAAATTAAGAAAAATAATAAATAAATCTTGAATAATTTTTTTATAAGGTGTAAGCCTCACTTAGAATGAAACCAAACCAAATCCAATAATTCAATATATAATATGAGCAGAGGTATGAAATTAAAGTAGTTTTCCCCCATCCATCCCCCGTAATATAGAGTCTTAGTGTTCTGATCAGCACAAGACAAAGGAAGAGAAGAGTGAGAAGCATGCTTCAAGTTGTGTTTGCTGTAGCATTCTCAGCTGTGCCCTTAACCTTGTATATTCCACCAATAAGGAGCTTCAACCTCTTTGTCAACGCAATTCAACACTTCCTCAGAGATTGCACCCTTTTCTCTCTTCATCTTTATCCACGCATCACTCTTGCTCTCTCTCGCATCTTCCATCTTACCTGGTAGATCATACTCATTCATCCATCTTTATCTATATTTTTCTTGTAGCTTTACCTTTTCTGGGTTATGTTGTAACAATTCTGGAAAATTATAGTTTTTTTTTTTTTCAAATAAGAAAGTGGATTAAACTTTTATTGGATTATTTTCCAAGCACCATTCCAATTGTAAATAGTGGATGAATGTTAGTTGAATGATCCTCGATCCCTCTTTCAACAAAGTGGGCACATATCTTAGGAACAACATACGTACACACTTTTTATACCTTTAAATTTGATTATTCATTTCTTAACTCTACTTTGAAAAGGAATGAAGAAGATTTAATTACATTAGAGTGCTCATAAATAAGAACTCAATCACCCCGCTTATTGCAGCGTTGTGATGGAAGAAAAATGGTACCAGAAATATCTAAATCAAAGTCAACCTTATCAAATAATAAATAGGAGAAAACTAGCATGATCTACTTTTTTATTGTCGATTTCATTTTCTAAAATAGCGTTACTCAACTAAATAAATAAATAAATAAATACGTCTATGACTATTGGATTGCACACTTGTGGACGTGGCAGCATGTCCTCTTTACCAAAGTATTAAAACAAAAAAGAAATGGCTATGAAAGTGACCAAAATACCAAATGAATGAGACTTTTTTATTTATATAAATATAAAAATATTTTAATTCTTTAAATACGCACAATACAAAAATATTATCAGACCAACTCATATGATGTTCCTCCGAAATAGATTTTGTTACCATTCAGATGCAGCATCTGCGAAATAGAGCTAGGCATGTTAGAATTATTTTTGATGCATCATCTGCGAAATAGAAGAGCATCATTTCTACTTTGTTTCCTGCAAAATGAAAGAGTGACTTCTGCTTCATCACTCACGAAATGGGTGAAGCACGAAAAAGTAGAGCAAGAGCATGAGCAAGGATAGAGTAGAAATAGAAAAAAAAAAAAGAGTAAATACTTGATCTGGTCCTGACATTTTTTGCGAAAGACAACGAGGCTTCTAGAAAAAAAAATTACATTCAGGTCCCTGAAATTTTTTTCGTGAGATAAATTAGCCCCTATGTGAATAATTTATTTTTGGGGTTAACGAAACGTGAATACGTGGCAAGTTAAGATGGTGATGTGTCCGTTAAGTGCCAGCTTGAATTGGCATATTAATAAATCACCCAATCCGGTCCCTGACAATTTTTTGAAAATATAATTTTGTGTTTTATCTGCACTTTACAGAACATGATGAACCCTAAACGCCTCTTCCTCCTTTCTGCTTGTGTAGAACCCTAACTGTCTACCACCATGAGCTATGAAGATCATTCTTTGGAAACTAGGAGTCGCAACCTGCGTGGTTATAGTGTTGGCGAAGAGAGTAAGTGCTGCACCTTTTCTTCCGGAAAAGTTGGGCAGCCAAGAAAGAAGGAATTTATATCTCTAAAATGTCATTGTGGGTCCTATGCAATTCTCTTTCAATCTTACACAGAACTTAATCCGAATAGGTTCTTCTTGGGATGCCCTAATTACAATGTAAGTAGTGATTTTTTTTATATTTCTTAAATTTGAAAATTTTATGTAATATTTCTTAAATTTGCAACCTGCGTGATTTTTTTGTATTTTTTTTAACAATCAAAATTTTTTATTTCCAGGCACCCATCTCACATTGCAAGTATTTCAAGTGGCTAGATGTATTAGTTAACGAAAATATGGATGATGACATTACTTCTAACAATGCTATTTTAATGGAAAGGAGATTGAAGGAGGTAGAACATAGATTGAAGGAGTTAGAGATGGAATTGAATTTGAAAAATCAAAATGAAATTGGATCTCAAGGTGGTAGATACTACTTCAGATGTTTTAGACTTATAATTTTGCGTATAATTAGTATCATAATTGCTGTAGTCTTTAGGACATGTCCTAAGTACTTGTCATAATCTTAGCTGTGATATTTTGTGATAATTATATTGCGTTGCAATGCTTTCAAGATGTAACTGAATCGGTGTAATTATGTTTTATGTTAATGAATTTGCAATCACTTTAATCTGAGATGATATTGTATTGAAAAAAATTAGATTATATTACAAATGTGTAATCACATATTTTGATGGATGAAGATTTAAAAATCTCAGTATGCAATGATTGTAAGCTAAATATATGTCTCATCAAATTAAAAAAAGTCTATACAATATGATTTTTATATGTGCTATATGATAATAAAGATGGAGCTATAAATACAGTCCAAAATAATTCCATAATCTATTATAATAAACTTAGCACCAAAGTATGATTGTTTGTGCTGTACAATAGCAAAATAATACGTCTCTAAATTGCCGGTTGTCTAACTTATATACCAGCGAATTCATTTACAACTATTAAGGAACCAAAAGATAATTAATCGAGTTCATAAGATACATATGACTCTTCACTTATAGACCAACAAAATACACGAGTCTTCACTTGGTGCTTTTAATCCATTAATGAATCTCCTCAAGTGTTAGTTGGAGGCCTAAAACTAGGTGTTGGCATGAAGGTAAACAAGCTGCCAGATGCCCCTGAGGTAGCTGGTCCAAGTGGCTCTAAATGGTTTTAAGTGGGTGGTATTGGCGGCCTCACAATGGTTTGCTTCATTCGAAACCTAACAGGAGGTTCAGGAATTTGCTATGTAGCCTGCACAAGATAGAAGAACCATTTCAGCAAAAAAAATGAGCAAGACATAAGTCACCAAATACAATTCTATACTCACAGGTCCATCATTAGGAGGGGCAGATTGAGATAAATCAATCTCTTCACCAAATCTACATTAGGCGAGGCTTTCAGTATTGGCATCTTTTTCTTATTTTTTTTTTTGCCTTTGCCTGAAAATAATGATGCAAATATAACATATAGATTCAGCAATTTGCAATCAACAACATAGAACAAACCTAGCATGTTTCTTTCTTTTGCCTGCATACTTCCTTGAATTAGCCCTCTTCTTGTCCGTATTCACATTTCTAGCAGCCTTCCCATCAGCACCACCCTTCCCATTATCACAATCATCTTTTTCATCAGCAGTCTTCTTATTAGTATGTGTCCTCAACTTCATTCTGTCTTCATCACTATCAGTGTCACTACTCTTATCATATGCATCTAAAGGAGGATTGTATGCCTCATCATCTGAACTTCCATTATCTTCATCAGATGAGGATGAGGATGAAGAATCGTTAACTTGAGTGGCAGCCTGTCCTAAATCCTCATTAACATAGCAAGGATCACCAATTGGGTGTTCAAAGTATAAATTAAATTCTAAACAGTCATTCGCCAATAAACTGTTTCTCAAATTATTTATCTCAGTATCTCCCTTAATCACATTCAGACCAAATTCTAAATTTTGAGCTGTGGGTTCTAACCAGTACATTACAGCATAATCAGCATATCCTAAACTCTTTAGTAGTTCTTCTAGATAAAAAAAGTTCACTAAATCTAAGTCCATTGGAGGAAATTTATGTACCTTTCCATCCAAATATTTCAACACCCCATTACTATCCTTTCCAAGTCTCCCACCATGGTAAAACACGGGTATTGAAAAGTTAGACATCTGCAGCACCAATAAAAGACAAATTCAGCAACAGTAACAATAGGTAATAGATAAATATATTTGAAAATAATGTATATTATTGTATATTTTAATGATTGATATATCAAATTTTAATGTAAATTATATATCAATTTATCAAATTTTAATACATAGATAGACAAATTTTAATGTAGATTATTCACTAAACAAGACAATGTGAATTATATATCAATTTATCTAAAATTTAGCAACAATAATAATAAGTAATAGACTACATTAGTAAATTTGCTATACTAAATTAGTAAATCTGCAGTGTGCAATAAAGGCCATATCTTAATAAATAATTATTAAACTTTGAGGCTTTGAATTAGAACATGGTCACAATATTATAATCAGAACATGGTCACAATATTATATTACAAAAGAAAAACTTGAATTTAGATTTTAGTAAATGTGCTTTTCGAATTTTGATTTATCTTTGTAGTAGTTTTTTTTTATATGTCATCTGTACATACTACTTAGCTTAATTCTTTCTTCTATTGCATAACAATGTTCCTTTTTCTATTGGTATTTTTTGGTGTATCCATTATCGTTACGTTTTGGTAGACCAAAGAAAACTGAATTGATACATGAGAAAATAATCTTAATGACTTGGATTTATAATTGCTTCTGAAATCCCCCCTCCCACTCCCTCCTCTCTCTCTCTCTCTCTCTCTCAAAATATTGATTAACCCTTGTGCCAAAATATATAGAGCATATTTGTTGTTATTGAATCTTAACCCATATTCTAATTCAACCCTTCATGCAAAATTTAAATATAAACAATACTCCAAATCATAGATTTCAAAGCATGTTCAGTGGCAGAGAGTGTGAATAAAACCACCTTCAACTTGATCATACACATGCAATGACAGAGAGAGTGAGTAACAAAGCTTACCTTACAACTATGCAATTCTCCGTCACGGCGCTGTCAATAGCTCTGTCAGGACCAACGTCTTCCTCCAAGTCAAGCGTCTTCAACGAATTTTGAAAGGGAGAGCATTAGGGTTTTTTGTAATTCTGGAGAGTAGAAGAGGAGTTCTGTGTCATCACGTATGAAGTTTGCTTATTTTTATTGGAATTGTTAGGAGCTATGTTGGATAGCCCATTAATCTGTCCATCCACAACACGACACAGCCATTGACACAAATACAGACACAACATGACACAAGACACGCTGACACACGAATTTAAAATTCTTATGAAACACGGGACACAATATATATATAATATAGACAGGGACGGATGTACATACTAGGGGTGTTCAAAACTGATCGGGACCGAACTAAACCGATGGACCGAACCGAAAAAATCGAAAACCAAAATAATCAAAAATCGAAAAAACCGAAAAAGTGATGTTTTGCTCTTTTTCTGCGGTTCGGTTTGGTTTTCGGTTCTTACCACCAAAATCCTAACTGAACCGAACCGAACCGGTTCTTCCCAAAACCCTAAAAATTAAAACTACCCCACCCCCCCAAACGCGTTACCACCTTACCTTACCTTACCAGCTTACCTTACTGCTGTCGTGCTACGCGAGTCCCTCCCCCCATGGAAACCTAACCCCGCCCAAATCCCAGATCGGAGCCACCACATCTCGCCCACTCACCCAGACGGCCAGACCCCCCACGGAGCCAGCTTAAGCCACCCACCTCCTTGATACTCGAAGCCTTCCTCTTCTTCCAAATCTCACCTCCTACACTCCCTGAAACTCGAAGTCGAAGCCAGCCTGAGCCACCCACCCACCGCGAAGACAAAGACGAAGACCCAGTCACCCACTGACCCAAAAGCCACGGGCGACGATCAACACAGGACCCCTACTCACCACCTCCGACCTCGCCACCTTCACCCAGAAAGCCTCCACCCAGCAGCGTTTCTGGGTTCTGTAGGGTCACCTCACCACCTCCGACCTCGCCGCCTCCGCCCATTAAGGGGAGAGTTTTTACATGTTAGATGTTGTGCTCATATTTTACATCTTGTTGTGAATGATGGGTTGAGAGAAATGCACGAGTCAATTTTAAAGATTAGAAATGCGGTTCGGCATGTGCGTGCATCACCTGGTCGTACTGAGATGTTTAAAACTATGATTAAGGAAGCTAGAATTCTGGAAAAAGGCACTGTCCATTTAGATGTTCCTACCAGGTGAAACTCTACCTTTTTAATGCTTGAAAGTGCTTTGAAGTTTCAAAAGGCTTTTAAACGTTTGGGGGAGAGAGATTCTGAGTTTGCTATGATGGCTGGTGGGATTCCTAGGTCTGAGGATTAGGAGAATGCAAGGCATTTTGTCAAGTTTTTAAAAATATTTTATGAGGTTACTAACAAAGTTTCTGGTTCAACGTTTGTGACATCTTCTCAACACTTTAATGAATTTTGTAAAATATTGTCTACACTTAAGTATTGGATGGGAAGTTTAGATACGGTACTTTCAAGCATGGCTGAGAAAATGAAGTCCAAGTATGATAAGTATTGGAAAAATATTAAGAACACAAACATGATGATTTTCATTGCAGTTGTTCTTGATCCTAGGTATAAGCTTCAATTGATTAAGTGGAGTTTTGAAAAGTTGTATGAAAAAGAAGATGATGAATTTTTAACTTCAAAGGTGAAGGAGACGCTTTTCAAGGTGTTTGATAGCTACAGGCTGTTTGGTAGTAACTATCAAAGGTCTACTCGGTAAGATCCTCCTGAAATTAGCACACAAGAGCTTGAGGCACATGAAACTTTTTTTGCTATGGAATTTGAGAAGGAAATGCAATTCAATGAGAGTGTTAACAAGAATGAGGTGGAGTTATATCTTATGGAGGCATTAGAGAAGAGTGACGTGCAATTTGACATTCTAAATTGGTAGAAAGTGAATTCCACTAAATTTCCAATTCTTGGGGGGATTGCAAGAGATGTCTTAGCCATGCCAGTTTCCACAGTTGCTTCAGAATCGGCATTTAGTACTAGAGAAAGGGTGTTGAATAATTATAGGAGTTCTCTAACTCCGATGACAGCTGAAGCGTTAATTTGTACCCAAAATTGGCTTCGAAACTCTCCAAAACTTGTCCTTGAGGAACTCATCGAGGAATTGGAGAAGTTAGAATTAGGTATGGTTAAGTTTCTACTTATAATTTTCTTTATTTTAATCTAGTTTTTATTAATATATATTATTTGTTATGATTGTTTCTTGTTTTATATATTTTGTAGAAGTTGCACCCACTCGTGATCCCAATGAAAAAGATTCTGGTGTTGAGTCTGATTAAAGTACATCTTGTTAAGTTTTATGGTATGAATTGTTCTCCTTATATTATTATTATTATTATAATTATTATTGTTGTTGTTGTTCTTGTTGTTCTTATTATGTAACTGTTTTTTTTTATTTTAGGTTGGTTTGCATTATGAAATTTTAGCTATTTTGTTGGAGAAGACACCATAACTTTGCTATCAGTTTAATGACAATTTATTTTTATTTTCAGTTGTGTTGACTGTTGAGCTATTAAACTTCTTTAATTGTCGTATTTGAATTCTATTGTCGTTATATTTCATTAGATCAAGACTTTGTTAGCTATTGTGTATTTGGCTTGTTGATTTCAATCTTATGACATTGCTTAATAGTATGGTAGAATTTTTTTTATTTGATTGAAAAAACCGAACAAACCGAACCAAATCAAACCGATTTTAATTGGTTTGGTTTGGTTTGGATGACCTTGAAAAAAAATCGAACCAAACCGAACCGCAACTTAATTAAACGATCAGATCGGATGGCTTTTCCTTCAAAAACCGAACCAAGCCTCACCGCGAACACCCCTAGTACATACATAGTTGTGGGGGCAAGCGCCCCCACTATAATTTGAAATTTTTTTGAGTAGTATATGATAATAATATTTATTCGTCCCTACTAAATTATTAAATTTGACCCCACAATAATTTTTTATTCAATTTTTGGTACTTCATAATCAATTTAAAAATTTTATATTAGATGTCATCAGAATGATCAATCCTCAATTGAAATAAAATTTGTGTTTTCTTTTAGAAATTGATTTGAAAGAGTATTATTTATCTTTTTTGTTATTAGTTTTAATTTTTTTCGTAACAACTACATTAATTGAAAGAACTTTCTCAACTATGAATCTCAATAGAGTTGGCTTCTAATTGTATGAAAAATAAATTTTTAAATAAGTTTTTATATACAAGAGTAATACTACACATTCAAGTCTTTTTATGAACTAAGTCTAACCAAGTTAAATAATAAGGCTTAGAATAATGCTAGTTATAACTGATTTTTGTTATTTTAGATTAATTTGGTTGGGCTTATTTAACAAAAAAAACCTTAAATGTGTAGCATTATTCTATATAAAAAGAGATATAGTTCGATTGTATTGTTAAGAAAAAGATTACTTAATTTTTTAAAAATATAAAACAAATAATAAAATTCTAAATTATTTGTTATTATTTAAATTATTATTTAGTATTTTAATTTGTAAATTAGATATTTTAAAGACTAATCATGTTATATGTACATAAAAAATAACCACTTATATAATATTGAACTAAAAAATATACATTAAAAATAAATTAAACAATACATATAATGATTAATGAATATTTTAACAACTGATTTTTATGTATATATAATATTTTTATTATAAAAATTATTATTATATTATATATTTTGCCCCATTATCAAAATTTTTTAGATCCGTCACTGAATATAGATAAATTATGATAATATTTTAATATTTTTTTATTATATAAAGTATTAATTTTTTATTTTAATAATTAATAATATATATTATTTCCAAACTCATTTTAAAAATACATATTAAAGATAAGATTGGATAGTTAACATATGATGGTATTTTAGTGTATCTAAATATAGTTTAGAATTTTTTTTATTTTTTAATAAGATACAGTTGGATACTTGAATACAGGAGACAAATCAGACACACCTGTTATATATAAAATATATCCAATACGTAGACACGATAAATTAGACAAGTGTGCATATTTTATAGATTGTGTCTAATATATATATATATATATATATAGGTGCCTTCTATGGTACCTATTACCTTATTGTACCTATGATGACTACAAAGAAGTTTACCAATTAGTTGTGGACATTTGGTAACTGAAAGCGTATCATTAAAAGTGTTGCTTAAAGAGAAAGTGTTACCCTTAATCGTTAACTTGGCTCTGATACCAATTTTTTAATTTGGATTTTTCTTTTAATTTCTTTTTCGAAATTTCTATTGGTACAGGTGCTTTATAAAAAGTTTTGATCATAACTTTTCAATCTTGTTTTAGTTTATAATATTCTTTTTTGCATGGATTATTGTATATAAAATCTTTTATCTGTTTGTCTTTTTCTTTAATATAATTTCTCAAATACTCAATAACTTCTTTTATTTCTACACTTTCTCCTGTTTCTAAATATCTGTTTAATTTTTCAATTTCATTTTCCATTTTTTCTTTTAACAGCTTTAATTCTTTTAAATCATAATATGGTGTCCCAGGCATTTATAATTTTTTTAAGTTTAGCTCCAACTTGTTTATATTTGTTCTTATTTCTATCCTTTTTATTATAAGGTCATTAATTTCAAATTGAAGTTTATTTAATTCTCTTTTATACTCCTTTATTTTACTTTTTAATTTTTTCGTCTTTTTTCTTTTTTTTTTATTTTCTGGTCTTTCAATCTTTGTATACTTCATTAGTTGTCTTAGAATTTCTGCAAATTCTATCATCGATTCATCACTATTTTCTAGAGATTCTATTAATTTTTCTAACTCTTCAACTTCTCCTTTCAATTTGTCATAGATTATTTTTAGAGTTTTAAATGCTCTTTGATTTATTTCAGAAAACTGTAAATAATTCAACCGATTTTCTCTTTCAAAGAGCTCTTGTTTCTTGTCTTGATAGGTTACATATATTTTCTCTTTATTTATTGTCATAACTTAGTGTTTAGGGTTTCATTTAATTTTTCGACCTTTTTTATTAATTCTTTTATTTCAGAATTTTCTTCTTTAATCTTTAACTTAGATAAACTTAAAGGGCTATTAATTTTGGATTCTCTTATTTAAAAATTCGATGAAACTAACTTTTCTGATGGTTCTTTTAGTAAAAGAACTGGGTTTTCAATAGCTTTATATTTTGGTATTTCTGTTTTTACAATTTTCTGAAATAATTCATCGACATAAATTCTTTCTCTGTTTTTAAATATTATACTATGATGGCTATTTGTTAAAGCATAATTTATTGCATATGTAATTGAAAATGGTTCATCGTCTTGTTCCATTAGATTCTTTCTGTGAAATTTATAAGCCAAACTTATAGATCTTCCAAGATTTTCAGTTGATAAAGGTATAGCATATCCAAGATGGGCATTGAATTTAACATTTACGTTTGCCAAGTTTCCATGAACAATTCCAATTATTTGATCTATTGGGTCATCAGTAATTCTTTTGTCACAGATTGCTAAGCTTATTGGTGAATTAATTCCTTTCATATATGTAGATTTGATTAAGACTTGTATAGTACTAATATGAATCCATCCAATTTTAGATCTTTTTTGTTGATCCTTAATTTTCTCAATCTGTTTACTCAATTCTTCGTCATTTATCAGAGCTATTTCAAGTTCTCCATTAGCAGATTTTATCTTTATAGGGGCTTCAAGTTGAATTTTTCCATAGTATATTATATTTTTTCTATTAAAAACTTCTTTTAAAAGATTTTGTTTATTAAAATTTTCATTTGACTTGAGATTTAATTCTGTTTTTAGAACAGCCTGTTTTTCATTATCTAATAAGGCAGGTAATCTATAATAATCAGATTCTTCCGTTAATTCTAAACTTTCTAAATAATTCATAACTATGAGATTAAGATAAAGACGTACCTTTCTGGAGAAAAACTTCCTTTATTTAGAATATTTTACATAAGATGTTTTTATCTCCAGAGGGGAGATTGTAGATACTAACTCCAGAGGGGAGTTTAGAATTGGTTTTTCCTAAGGGAATTCTTCTTCAAACTATAGAATCGCCTCGGCCGCTTCCTCCTTGCTCTCCTAGCATATGAGTACTCTTAGCCTTCTGCTTTCTATTGTTTGATGCCTTTTACAATTGCCTAAGCAACCTATTTATAATGGTTGGGTCTGATGGACAATTCCCATCCTTACCCTTCTTATGACGTCATTGCTTACGTCATTGTTTATTATCTTGCACCAGCTACATTGTTGGTGCTCTATGACCTAAGCGCTTACGTCATTATGTAATAATGTTGAGAGATGCTTCAGATGTGCTGTCTTCTCCTTTCATCATGTGACCTTCAGATGCGTTGTCTTCTTCCTTTATCATGTGGGTTGATTCCGTTTCATTATTGCTTTCTTCAGATAACTCTGAGACACATAGCTGGCACTTGTGGTCTTCTCTGTCTTTTATCAAATAGCAGAGATTCCTCTTTATCCCTTCGGGGAGTTTTTCTAAGAGTCCAGATAAGTTGTAGAATGCTGATTCAAATTCCACTAAGAGTCTCATCTCTCTTTCTTCAATTTCATTCTTTTTACTAGACACAAGCAAAGTATTTCTGCTTTTATAATTGATTCTTGTGTGAGATTCCCTTGTTATCTTTTGAGTTCTTTCGAAGACCCTTGCTAGTGTGCTGGCTAGTCTTCCTTCATGACTGTAGATTGTTAAATCTTGAACTTGATCAATTGGTTAAAAATTTCCTGGGAAGACGGACATGAAGATCACTTGATGTGCTGGAACCAAGCATTCTTCTTCTTCATTAAAAATAGGTTGACTATTCGTAAATTTTAGGGATATATCCCTTGGATTTACGTTGTCAATCATATTTTAAATCTTTTTACTGCATCGATAAATCCTGCAGGAAACTCACTAATAATTTTCAAATCATTAAAAATTAAGATTGTATCAATTAATCCATACTGGAAAAATTGATAGGTGTCAGATGGGGAAGCCTCTGGAAATATAACCAGCTTTGTTAGCTGTTCTTTGGCAATAGGATAATATCCCAAGATCGCCCTCTTTTCTGCAGTCCAATTCAAGACTATGTTAAGGGTTTCTCTGAGATTTGATCTACAAACCCTTTTCTTTTCCTTGATTTCAGCCCTTGTAGGAATGTTTCTTATTATCCCTGTTCTCTGGGTTTGAATTGGAGCTTTATCTGCTCTTTTTAGGGTTTGCTCTGGATGAAGAGCTTCATATTCTCTAAAAGATTCCTTTGCCTCTTCCAGTGTTAAAAACCCTCCTTTATGAATTATCCTTGATTGCTGTGTAAATGGTGCTGCTTTTTCCCAGGCATCATATACTCCTTTCATGGGGTCATTATAAATTACATAATATTTTTTATCTTGGGTGGATTTTTTGATAATTTCAGCAATTGTTTTATTTTCTGAAATTTTTTCCTCACATGATTTGTCCACCACGCTTAGCTGGCTGAACTCTGATGGTTTTGGTTGTTGTGTTGATTTCATTGCTTCGATGGCCTTCTTGAGGGATTGGATCTGTGTCCTTATTTGCTGACAATGCTTGCATTTTTCGAGTTCTTGTTCGTATTTTTGAATTTCTTGATTTAATGCGTTGTAGACGAACTCCATTCTCTTGTTAATGTATCTGCAATAACATTTTTGTCACCCTTAATATATTCAATTTTTATTGGATATTGTAACAAAAATAATTGCCATCTTACCAATCGTCCATGATTATAATCAACTTTCAAATTATATCGTATGAAACCTGTTAAATAACTTGAATCTGTCCTTAATGTAAATTCTTTGGGTAGTAAATCAATTTTCCATTTCTTAAGAGATTTAATTGCTGCTAGAGTTTCCCTTTCATGAGTAGTATATCTCTGTTCTGTTGGAGTAAAAGTCCCTGAAATATACCTGCAAAGTAATTTCTTTGGGGGATATTTAGAATCTAGTGATTCTTTTTCTTGTTCCAACCTTTTTATAGCTTTCTTAGCTTTTAGACATCCTGACCAGGTTATGTCTGAAGCATCTGTTTCTACTATTAAGTAGTCATTTTCTTCTGGAATATAAAGTTCTGGAAGTTTTTCACATAATTCTTTAATTTTTTGAATTTGTATGCTATCTTTTTCATCCCATTTCCATACTTTTTTAGTACTTATTTTTTGAAATAAGCTTTTAGTGTATTCTGTTATATTCTTTAAAAATCCCTGATCAGAAATATAATTTATACACCCTAAAAATCTTTGTAATTGTTTTCTATCTTCTATTTTATTAGGAAATAAATTTACCTTTTCTAGAACATTTGGTTGAAGTTTTAGCTTTCCTTGAGTAGATAGAATTAATCCAAGGAACTCTATTTCTTGTTTTGCTATTCTTGCTTTCTTTTTACTAAGAACTAATCATTTTTCCTTGCATCTTTCTAAAACTATTAATAATTTTTGAAGGTGATCTTCTTTATCCTGTTTTGTAAAAATTAGTATATCATCAATGTATACTAAAACAAATTCATTTAACTCTTTTAGATTTTCTTCCATAAATCTTTGATAAATACCTGGGGCTTGCTTTAATCCGAATGGTAATACATTCCATTCATAAAGCAACACACTTGTTGATTCCTTTGTTGGGCAAGTAAAAGCAGTTAATTTCTTTGTTTCTTCGTCTAAACGAAGTTGCCAATATCCTGATTTTGCATCAAGAGATGAAAACCAAGTTGCTCCTTTGATTTTTTCTAAAATAGAATCTTTTCTTGGAAGTTTATGAGCATCACCAATAGTTGCTTCATTCATTTTCTTATAGTTTATTACCATTCTTCGTTTTCCCCTTTTAATTTCATTATTGTTTTCAACGTAAAAAGTTGGAGCCGCATGAGGACTTTTACTTAATCTTATAATTCCTTTTTCCAAAAGGTCTTTACATTCTAATGAGAACTCTTCTCTATCTCTCGCGGAATAAGGAATTTTATTTGGAACATTTATCTCTTTTGTGGGATCTTTTAATTTAATGCTTACTAATTCGTTATTTGTATTTTTAATATCTAAAGGATTTTCAGCACAAATTTCATCCAAGAGTTCTTCTATCTTTATTTCAAGATTATTTTTTGGAATATTTATCTGAAAGTATAGATTTAAATAACATGTTTCTAATATAGAAAATATTTTAAACTTTAGGATCTTATCTATAGTAGTAGTTGGTATTTTTATACGTTTTGATTTTTGATTTATTAAAGAATCGTGTATAGCTTTTAAAACTATATATGTTAATTCTTGAATGAATGGATGATATAGCTTTAAAAAGTTATTTCCTATGATAAAATCCATTCCAGAATCTAACATATATATAGATGGAACAATGAATCTATAATTTTGGATAAAAATTTCAACCATCTCTGCTTTTTGGTCAATTTTATGTATTGATTTGTCAGCTATTCTAACTTTTAATGGTTTCTTTAATTTTTTTCAATCAAGTTTTATACTTGAACTAGCAAAGCATTGTGTTGCCCCATAATCTATGAAAGCATTTATAAACTTTTCTGTTATTTTTATAGTAATAAATGTAGCATTATTACTCAGTCTCTGAGTCTGTTTCCGAGACATATTCAAAAATATAGTCTAAGTTATCATCAGATTCTTCTAATGGTTCCATGAAACAAGACTTAGCAATTTTTATTTGTTTAGTAAGATCCTTTTTATCCTTCTTTTTCGGGCATTCATTTGCGTAGTGCCCTTCTTCTTGGCAATACCAACATTTACAATTTTCTTTTTTATTCGGGCAATAGTTATTTCTTTGTCTTTTGTTTTTATTGTTATTTTCTTTTCTAAAATATCTCTTTTTTCTCCAGCTTGGATAGTATTTTCTTCTTCTAAATTGATATTTTCTTTTTCTTTGAAGATTTTTATTAAGACCATATTTTTGAGGTATCTCTTCATTATCCTGACAGCAAATTCTGATTATGTTTGCAAATCTTTTTTGAGTTGCTTCTTGCATACAACGTTCTTTTATTTCCTCTCTTATAGCAGAGGTTGCTCCACCAAAATTATTTTCAATTGTTCCTCTATTTATTTCTCTTATAAATCTTCCCATTATAAATTCATTAGCAGGATATGGAAGTTTTGTTATGTACATACTAAGATAATGATTTTTATCTTCTTCTTTTAATTTGTAATAATGTATTCTATATTCACATATATAGGACTCCACATTACATAAATCATATATCTGAATATTAGCTAAATGGTTTTTTGCTTCTTGATATTCTTTATTATAGACTTCTTGTCTATGATCTATAATATTTTTTCCAAAAAATTCTTTATATAGAATCATCATTATATATAATATCTTATCATAAGCTGTTGTTTTTGTTTCTAATTCTTCTATTATTTGGTTTTCTATTGATGTCATATAATCTCTTATAGTTCCTTTGGTATGAAATCCTATGTAATTCCAAATGTCCCTTCCAGACAATTCACCAAGTTTTGGATTAGTAAAGGCTTCTAATAAGAAAGAATTCAACCAGTTTTCGAAAATTTCTTTTTCGTTCTTTTTGCAGTCTAAATCGAGCATTCTTTCTCCTTCCATTTCCTGGATTTTAGGAACGTATTTTGATGGTATTTTTGCATATTTTGAATCTTTATTTATAAACCCTTTTTTAAAAGCATAATTATCAAAACCTGTTTCCCATTTAAATTGAGATTGATTATCCTTAGATGTTCCAGCTTCATTCTTTACTTGTATTGGAATAGCTGGTTCTTCGTCACTTGAATAATCTAGAATGTGTTCTTCATTTTCTATATTTTCAGAATTTACTGATTCTTCCTCTATTTGAAAACCATGTTCCATAATATTATTTTCTTGAGCCATTTTTAATTGTTTAAAAAGCATTGTAACTTCTTCTAATTTTTCTTCAATATTCATAATTTTAGTGGTGGTTTTACTTTTAAATCTGTTATGTTAATTATGTTTTGAAATTTTTCTTCCTTGGGATTCTCTTTTTCCTTATTTCTTTGAGATTTTATGGATGTTAATATTTCTTCAAGCATATCTACTATAGAATTTAATTGTGGGTTAAAAGTATGATATAGATGTGGGAATCATTTCCATGGTAACATTTTTTAGAAATTCCGTGTGAAAAATAAGTTTTTTCAGGTTTTTGAAGTCCTTCAATAAAACTTATAGTAAAATAAAGATTTTGAGAAAAATCATTTTGTATTGATTTTAAGAATTCGGTGTCATTACAGTTGACATTAGTTAAAATCATTAATTTTTGATCTATTAATTTTGATAACTTAATTATTTCTTCTCTTAAATCTTCTAATTTACTTTTTTCCATTAGATGACGCTTTTCTTTGTGAAAGGTTACACTTTTAAGTTAAAAGTGTAACCTTAGCCACCGCTAGTTACCATAGACATAGCCACTAGAGAGAAAGAACAAAACCGCACTAGAGGAAGTAAAAGGACTTAAAGGAGAATGAATAAGAAATAAGCACAATATATAATAGGAAGATGTTCACGTACAACATTGTACGAAGTTGGAAAATTTTTGTTCCAATTGTCCAGACCATGCAAATTTAATTTAAACAATGTTAAGGGTCACGATTCAATGAGATTGATTTATTGTGGATCGCAGCTAATAAAGCTCAAGCATGGGCATGCAACCGTGTTACCCGTTTGCGTGAAATTGAAGGTAACTCTTGTGTCCTGCTCGGCTAGAATGTAGTTTCGTGGTGCACTATGTGAAAGCCATGTTGAAAGCTTAGCAGAGCCGACATCATGTTGGGCTATTTAAGCAAATTTTTGTCTAATTATCTAATATATGTAAATGGCTTGTTATGAAGTATTTGCGTTCTTGTCGTAATACAATGTGTTTGGTTTTGTAAATTAAAATAAATAATTCATTTTAAATTTTAAAATTAATAATTTATTTTTAAATAATATATTTTCAATTCTTTATAAATATATAATACTATCATTTTTTGATAACATAAATATTAATTAATTTACAAAAAATATATTCTAAGATAAATAAAATGAATATTAATTTATTGAATATAAAAATAATATTTAGTTATTTATAAATTATATAATATTCTCTAAAATCTAAAATTTTAATTAAACTCATAAACTATACATCCTAATTTCTCATTAATAAAAATTTATAAATACAAGTATAAAAACAATATTAAAGATAAATTAATAATATTATTTTGTTAACTAAAACAACGACCATTACTTTCTATTCTACTTCTTCACGAGAACCACATTTGTCAGTCAAGTGAATATTTTACCTCTCTTATGAATCCGATTTCCAATAATGCTTGCACTTATTATTTCACGATCTGTATTCTTTTTTTCCCAAGTTTTTGACGCTTTTGCTGGATAGGTCAGGAGCTTGGGTACACAGTGAGCTTATGAGACATCAGGTCAAAATCTATATCAGGCATGTCGAAGGCTTTCCAGACAAAGATGTCGAAGTTTTTTCTTAGAAGGTCAATGAACTTCTTTTTTAGTTCTTCTTCCAAATTGTATTGGCCCCTATATTTGTTGTTTTCTCGAGCTGATCTCCAATCTGAACTTCTTCCACCTTTCCTCCACATTGGGATCACAATTTTTTCCGAACTCGAACATCTCCAAACTCGATGGTGTTGACTTCTTTTCCTGCCGGGCTGCCTTTTAAATTAAGACTTTCGTTGTAACACTTGCTTGCTAATTTTTTATCTCCCTTTATAGTGGCAATTCCTTCTACAGTGAAAAACTTCAGGCATAGATGGGATGTAGAAACGAGTACTATACAAGTCAGTTCAAGGTTGTCAACCTATTAAGCCATTGTATACCGAAGTAACGTCAACAATGATGTAATCAATGCTTAATATTTTTGACTTTGCATCCTTTCTGAAAATAGTATATAAGGAGATAAACCCAAGAGATCGAATTGGCGTATTCCTCAGCACAAAAAGGTTATTTGGGTATGCCTTTGGATCTTTTTCTTCTAATCTGAACTTATTAAAAGTAGGTTTAAACAATATATCTGCCAAGCTTCCTTGATCCACTAGTGTTCTATGGAAGTTTGCATTGGCAATGATCATTGTTGTAACCACGGGATCGTCATGGCCAGGCGTTACCCCTTAATGATCTTCTTTTAGTGAACGAGATGGTTGGTAAGTCGGGAGATCTGCTATCTTCTCCGACTTGGTACACCTCTTTAAGATGCCTTTTTTCGTGATGATTTTGATATCCCTCCTCCAACAAATCCCTCGGCCATTAATCATGTGTATGTGTTGTTCGGGAGTTTGAGGTGGACGTTCTTGTCGTCCTCCTTGTTACCATGGTACAAAGAGTTTAGGAAAGGAACGAAAAATTATTTAAAAAAGTATTATTTTTATTCATTTTTTCTCATCTGTGATTACAAGGTTCTTACCAATATATAGACTAAGAGTACGCTTGTTATGGAATAATATCCTAATAAATTACATTGATTTTTTTCTAATCCTCTTTGATATTTTTCTGATTTTGTTCTCTAATTATGATATTCTAATACTCCCCCTCAAGGTGAATAGTGGGATCACCAATACTCAACTTGATTAAAACTTTAGCAAGGGCTGGTCTTGAAACTGCTTTAGTAAGAATATCAGCCAACTGATCTTCTGATCTCACAAATGGAAACTCAATAATGTCATTCTTAATTTTTTCTTTGATAAAATGTCGATCCACCTCAACATGTTTTGTTCTATCATGTTGTACGGGATTCTCTGAAATGCTGATTGCGGCTTTATTGTCACATTTCAACTGGTTTGGCAATTATGGTGAAAACTCAATCTCAGTCATCAATTTTCTTATCCATAATACTTCAATTATACCTTTAACAATCCCTCAAAAGTCTGCTTCTGCGCTTGAAAGAGCTACAACTTTCTGCTTCTTACTTTTCCAAGTTACTAGGTTGCCTCCAACAAGTGTAAAGTAACCAGCTGTTGATCTTCTATCATTTGGGTTGCCCACCTAATCTGCGTCAGTGTATGCCTCAACCTTCAAATGGCCATTCCTTTTGAAAATGATTCCACTTTTTGGAGCTCCCTTCAAATATCGAACTATCCTCATGGCAGCTTTCATATGATCTTATTGTGGCTTATGCATAAACTGTCTTACTATTCCCACAGCATAAGTTATCTCAAGCCGAGTATGTGATAAGTAAATTAGTTTTTCAACCCGTCGCTGGTACCTTTCCTTATCTGCTAAGGTGGCACCTTCTACTATCTTCAACTTGTGATTAACTTGCATGGGCATATCTATTGGTTTGCAATCCACCATTCCTGTTTCTGCCAGAAGGTCCAAAATGTACTTTCTTTGGGAGATAAAGAGTCATTTGTTGGATCGTAGAACCTCTATTCCTAAGAAATATTTTAGACTTCCCAAATCCTTCATTTCGAAGTCTGTAAATAGGTTCCTTCTCAAATTTTCAATTTATGCAGCATCACTTCCCGTTATGATCATATCATCCACATAGATTATTAGGCAAGTGATTAAATCTCCCTGTTTTTTCAAAAAAGGGTATGATCAGAGTTACTTTGCTTGTACCCATACCTTTTCATGGCATCTGTAAATCTTCCAAACCAGGCACGTGGAGATTGTTTAAGTCCATAAAGATTTAATTGGCAAACTTCATTTTTTCTAAATCCTGTTGAGAAAAGTTTCCATGTACACTTCTTCTTTCAACTCTCCATGCAAGAAAGCATTCTTGATATCAAATTGATGGAGTGGTCAATCTTCATTTGCTGCTATTGAAAACAAAACCCTGATAGTATTAATCTTTGCAACCCGTGAAAAAGTTTCAGTGTAGTCGATACCATAGGTTTGTGTATAACCTTTGGCCACCAACCTTGCCTTGTACCATTCAATAGTGCCATCTGCCTTGTGTTTAATGGTGAAAATCCATTTGCACCCGACTGACTTTTTTCCTGTCAGTAAGAGACACTTCTCCCAAGTTCCATTTTTCTCTAGAGCTTCCATTTCTGTATTCATGGCTTTTCGTCATTCAGCTTTCTCATTAGCTTCTCAGACAGTTCTTGGAATGTCTTCTGTTAAGAGTCTGGTGAAAAAAGCCTTTGCAACATCAGCTATTCCTTCTCTAGCCACTCTTATCGGGTATCTTGAGTTATGGGGAACATGTTCTGGTGAGTACCCTTTCAGGAGGCATCCCTCTGTTTCTTCTTGGAGGAAGAATAAAGGCATTGGGCTCTGGTTCTTCATATTCCAGTGCTATACCGTTATTGTTAGTGGCCTCATTAAAAATTGGGAGTAAATTATCAGATTGACAATTACTTACCTCTTGTTTGATATTCTCAAAAGGACACTCACTGGTTGTATGTACCGAGTTGTTTTCTACATTGAGTGAAGTATGCCCGGTGGCTCCATCTACTTGCTCTGTTTGAACAGTTTCTGGGCAACAAATATTATTTAGCCAACTTAGTGGTTCATTCTGAATGCCATGTTGGTGGCTGAAGTAAATTTTGGATTCTAAAAAATCACAATCCATGGTCACATGAATACGACGAGTGATTGAATTGTAGCACATATATCCCTTTTGGTGTGTAGCATGCCCAACGAAAACACATTTTTTTTGCACAAGGATCAAGTTTGGTTCTATTGGCTTTAGGAACATGGACAAAGACAGAACATCCAAATACTCGAGGTGGTAAGGTTAGAATAGACAGGATTGCTGTTTGAGTAGCCAAAACTTATAAGGGTGTTTTGTGGTGGAGAACTTGGGTAGATAAGCGATTTAGTAAGTAGGCAGAGGTTGCTATAGCTTTAGGCCAAAAAATTTTTGGAACTTGTGCATCAAAAAGTATAGCTCGGGTCATCTCAGGTAACTTACGAGTTTGCCGCTCAGTCACACCGTTTTGTTGGGGTGTATTTGGGCAGAAAATTTGATGGATAAGACCATTTTTCATAAAAAATCACGCATTGACTAGTTTATAAATTTTTCACCATTATCTGAGCGAAGTACTTGGATTTTCTTGTTGAATTGAGTTTGAATCATTTGGTAGAAAGTAAAAAACTTGTCAGGTACTTCAGATTTGTGTTTTAAAAAATATACCCAAGTCATGCAAGAGAAATCATCCACAAATAATACAAAATGTTAAAAATTATTATGGAAAATAGGAGCTGGACCCCACACATCAGAGTGTATTAGAGAAAAATTGGAATTGACTCTAGTGTTGGTTGGAGGAAAAGAAACTCTGTGATTTTTTGCACAAATACAAGTTTCATATTTGGGGGGTTCAGTACCACTTGTAAAAAGACTAGGAAATAGTAACTTGAGGTACCCAAATGAAGGATGTCTGAGACGACTGTGCCATAACCAAAGTTGCCTAGTAACCGTTCCGTGAGCAAGCATGGTATGGACCCTGGTGTGCTACTTCATCAACGTAGTAAAGGTCTTCTCGCTCAGTACCACGCCTAATGATCTCCTTCGTAAGAATGTCCTGTAAAAGACAAAAGGTAGAGTACATGAGTACCACACAATTTAGTTCCTTTGTTACTTGGTTAACAGATAATAATTTTGATGATAGTGCAGGGACATAGAAGCAATTTTTTTATTTCAATTTTTTTGAAAAAGTAATGGAGCATCCGCCTCTAACATCAATTAATTCTCCACTAGCTGTTTCAATGGGTTTTTGAGGGAATAGTCAAGCTGTTAAAATTATGAAGGTTATGAGTTATAGTATCGGTAGCCCAACATTCGAAAATCCATTCATTTATCTTTTTAATTGGATTCTGATTTTGGGTCTCCCCTTTATACTAAGCAACCAAGAAGTTCAGTAGTCCTTGCCCTTATTACCGCCGCTGCTACCTTGCTAGCATGACTTGTTTCCTCTCTTCTGGCCTCGCCACCGCTACTGGTGACTTCTGGGATGCTCACAGCTCTTGATGACTTGGGATTGTTTTTCCACCAATTTGGGTAACCCACAATCTTAAAGCAGTTTTTTGTGTGTGTTTCTTCTTTTTCTTCTACCAATTGCTTTTTTCATCAGAGTTGCCTATAATGGCTAATTATATCCATTTAGTTTGAAACCTGTGATGATCGCATGCCAAAACTATCGCGTGGCATATTTGTAATTTGTAATGTGAATTCGTCTCTTCATCTTTTTTTTCTTTTTCTTTAATCGTCCAATCTATCTATCAAGTACCTATTTAGTCGATTTTTGTGTTTAATCGGATGAGAAGGTGAAAACTCCTGGGTATAACATATCTCTTTGCTCTTTTGTCCAAGTGTGTTTGTTGGGTTTAGGTATGTTTTTAGTAATTATGGAAGAAAGCTTTTTTGGATAATGATAGAATGAATTGGAATGGGTCATAATGAAATGAAATGAGTATAGTTGAATACTTGTGTTAACTTTTCTATTGTACATTATGAATGTAATATTTAAATGGGTAAAGTTAAAATATTTTAAGATATTTAAAACTTAAATTAAATGAATAAATGAATGAAATATTGAATTATTAAGTATTATGAAACACATTGAAAATTAATTTTCCCTTATCACATTAATAAATCATTAAAATGACTAAATAACATAGAAGTAGTTTATATTAATTTAGTTTTAAAAATGGTATAAATAAAATTTTGAAGAAATGAAGATTTGAATAAAACAAAAATAATTTGAGACCAAGCATATTCTTAAATGATATGGAAGTTATGTTTAAAGTAAAAATGAGATTCAAAATTTGAAACCCTTTTTATTAGAAAAAATCAGTTAGTTTTACATTAAAAATTTGAAATTGAGAAGAATAACTTTGATAAAAAGGTCGGTTAGCAAAATATTTAAAATTAAATATTTTACATGTTAATTTTATCTGCAAAGAAAACGTAATAAAAAACCGAGGATAATTTAGTGGCTGCTAATGTTTTTACATTGATTTTCTTTTGCGTTTGCTAATTTAATAATTTTTTGGTAATATTTTACATATTGAAATATTTTTAACGAATAATATACTTAAGAAGTATAATGTATTTAAGATTTGTGTTTGATAAATTAAAAATTTATATGCTTGTATTTTTAAAAATTATAGGTGTTTTTGAAAGTATTTTAAAATTTTTTTAAAAATTAATTTATACTTATCAAAATAAAAAAATTTAATATAATTTTGTCTATTAAATAATATTTAAATTTAATTCTTATATTAATATTTATTATAATATTTTTAAAATTTAAAAATTATTTCACCAAATATATTTATTATTATTTGTATTTATTAAAAATTATTTTTAGTCACCAAAAAAAAAGTCACCAAAAAAAATTAAAAAATATTTTTAATTTAATTTATTAAATATAAATATTATAACTTTTAAATATAATTAAAATAAAGTTAATCTTTCACCACAAAAAAACGAAATGAAGTTAATCTAGTCGAGTTTGCATAATAAGTAGTAGCATTAACATTTTCAATAATCATGTAAGCAGTAGTAGCATTGGACTTTAAAAAAATTCTAATGGCTCAATATCTTTAAAGTTGTCATTTGCTTTACATCAATCTATCCTTTCTTGACATTTTTCCTCTTTAAATAAGGTAAATTTAGTAATTTCCTATTCAATAAAGAATAAAGTTTTATTGAATAACTTTTCGGACACATGAATTTCAAGTTCCATTTTCTGTCAGAGTACATGTGATAATTTTCTTATATAATATATTAGGTTATCATATATTAAATTATAAATTTAATTATTCTGTTAGTCTTTATAGTTTTATAAAATTTTTAATTAAATTTTTATATTTTTTTTAATTGAATTTCTGTACTAATTTTTTTTTCAATTAAGTTTTTCTTAGTAATAATTGACTTATAAGAACCCAACTAAAAAAAAGAATTGGTATAAGAACCTAAATAAAAGAAAAAAAAGTGTAGAAATTCAATTAAAAAAATTTGGTGCAAAAACTCAATTAAAAGGAAAAAAAGTATAGAAAAATTTTGCAAAACTATAGCGACCAACAGAGTAATTAAACCTAAATTATATCGTGTTTCATCCAATATTTTTTTTAACACTACAAAAGAAATAATAATGCATATTTAATAATTTTTTAAATTTATAATTTAACATTGTAATTTTAATGTATTAATTTTTTTGTTACTGGTATTTTTTAATTTTCTAAATTGTAACTCTTTAAATAAAGGCACAATTAAATAAAATATTTAGTTAGTTATGTAGAAGATATTATTCTATATCTATTAATTGAAGAATTTGAATTTTAAAATTTAAAATTTAAAAAATACTAATAACAAAAAGATATTAATAAATTTTTAAATTAATATGCATGTATTATTATTCTTGTTATAATGTTAAAAAGAATATATATCATCAAATCCAATATAATTTAATATATGCCAACTTAATATATTATGTGTTGTCTTAATTATTTTTTCTTCGTTTTTTAATGCTATTTTGTTCCTCCTCTAACAAAAATAAGAGTTAAGTTCAATTTTAATGATTTTCTTTTATTATTTTACGATTTTTTACAAAATTTAAAAATAAAAAACAATTAATTCAAATAATTTAAATTTATTTTATTTAATATTTATTATAAAATTAAATAAAATTAAAAATAATAATTTTTAACTAATATTTTTTGTTTACGAAATACTTTTGTAAGAATATCTATAAAGGTGGTGGAGAGACCGAAAATGAAAATAATGCAGGCGTTAAAATTGGAATAGGGAGGAATTTGGAATTGGGGTTTTAGTGTGTAACTTTAATTCTGATCAAGATATGTTTAGCTGATATTAGGGTGTTCAAATTCAAATCGATTTAAATTAAACCGTTCATCCAATCTAATTTAAATCGAAAATTGATTAAAACTGCATTAATTCGAATTTGATTGGATTCTATTTTTTACAAATCGCTGGATCGGATCGAATTTCGGATATACTTTTCATAACCGATCAAATCCAATCCAAGCCGCACAATGTATTATAATATTATTATTTTATTATTATATTTATAATTATAGTTATAACATGTGCAATTTATTATACATTTTTATATTATTCAGTATTATTATTATTTAATAAATTCTTTATGTTCAAAATGTTATTTATTTATTTATTTTAACAAATTTATAATTTTATTTCTATCGTTATGTTATCGTTCACTTTTTAAAGATATTATTGAGACTTGTTATGTTATTGTTGATTATTTAAAATTTGATGTTAAGACTTGTTATATGTATTTAATTTTTTTAATTTACAAAACCGCAAATTTAATCCAATTCAAACTACTTGAAATTGGATCGGATCGGATATGATTTTTTTTAAAATCATCTAATTCAAACCGTATCGCAAATAAAATTAGTGTTCGATTCGGATGAGTTTTTAATTTAAAACTGATCCAAACCGCATCGCAAACACCCTAGCTGATATACAACTGTGTGCGTCACATCATATACCCAAATTACCCTCCACTGGGGTTAGGAAGAGTTCCCTCCACGCGTTGCCCAAAATAGTGATGGCGGGAACTTAAATTTATTTCATTAAAATCAGATCCCGCCCATCCCTTCACAGAACCTTCCGCTATATAAACCCCTTTCCCCCCCTCTCTCTCATTCCCTCTCTCGTTCTATTTATCCCACCAATTTTCCCTAGAAACTCAAAACCCTAACCCTACCAAGACAAAGCAAGAAAACCTCCAAACCCCCATTTTCAAGATGCTGGAACTCCGTTTAGTGCAAGGTTCTCTTCTGAAGAAGGTTCTAGAAGCAATCAGGGAGCTCGTGAACGATGCGAACTTCGATTGCTCCGCGACTGGGTTCTCACTCCAGGCCATGGACTCGAGCCACGTTGCTCTCGTGGCCCTCCTACTGCGGTCCGAAGGGTTCGAGCACTACCGGTGCGACCGTAACATCTCGATGGGGATGAATCTCAACAACATGGCCAAGATGCTACGGTGCGCCGGAAATGATGACATCATCACCGTCAAGGGCGATGACGGCAGCGACACCGTCACTTTCATGTTCGAGAGCCCAAGTACTATTCATTTGCCCAAGAAATCTTGATTTCAATTTCTCATTTTAATTTTGTTTGATTATTTCTAGGGTTTTAGAGGATAAGAGGCATGATTTTGATTCTGTAGTTGATATGAGTTCAGTTGTTAATAATTGTACAAAATTTAGTGTTTGGTGTTTGGATTTCTAGGATTGTAAAAATTCATATGCAGGAATTTGGCTTTAGTGTTTAATTTTAATCAAGATAGTGTTCAACTGTGTATTGTTCATGTGTTGGAGTCTGTTTCTTGTAGTGCAGCTGTTATGTTCCATTTTGGTTCAAGATCTGAATTATGAAGTTTTGGATATTGAAAAGATTTGTAATCTGACTATTCTCTTTTTTGTTTATGTCTTGAAGCACAAGATAAAATTTCTGATTTTGAGATGAAGTTGATGGATATCGACAGTGAGCACCTTGGAATTCCTGAGGCAGAGTACCATGCCATTGTTAGAATGCCGTCTGCTGAGTTTGCTAGGATTTGCAAAGATCTTAGCAGTATTGGTGACACTGGTAATTTGCTTTGCTCTGAATTTTCAGGGATTTTATGGTGCTATCTGTTTTCTTTTGGAAGTTAATAGTTTAGCTGATACAATTCATTCATTTTGTGATGAATGTTGTAGTTGTCATTTCTGTTACTAAGGAAGGTGTAAAGTTTTCCACAAAGGGTGATATTGGAACTGCAAACATAGTCTGCAGGCAGAACTCTTCTGTGGACAAGGTAGTGGAGATTTATTTATTTTTTGTAATCATAACTTTACTGTTGTGTACAATTTAGTCCTCTTATAATTTGAAAATACATACTGATTGATGGTTTTACATGGTATTTGGTTGATATTGCAGCCTGAAGAAGCCACTACTGTAGAGATGAATGAGCCTGTATCCTTGACATTTGCATTGCGGTACATGAACTCTTTCACAAAGGCAACTCCATTGTCTAACCAAGTTACCATCAGTCTTTCAAATGAGCTTCCAGTTGTGGTTGAATACAAGATTGCTGAGATGGGTTACGTCCGCTTCTATTTGGCTCCCAAGATAGAAGAGGAAGAAGAGGAGACAAAACCTGAAGTTTAGGTGTTGGATTGACTCTATTGGGTCTTTAATTCGGTTGTAGTATGCCTTGATACATCTTGTTGAAGATATTTTTACCCTTGTTGAAGATATTCTTACAAGCATCTTCAATTTGATCAAGAATAGCCTTCCTCTCGTTACCATTGGCATTCTCTAAGCTAATCACTGGGAAGTTCTCCATCTCTCTCTTTCTCTTTTGTATCACTGTGTGTTTCGTTAATTAATATGTTGAGTATGCAGAATGGGAAAGGAGAGTGCTATTTATAGGAATTATTCTAGGTAGTTAAATTAGTTTTATGGTGATGATATGCCTAAATTTTCATAAACTGCATGCATGCATGCTTTTTAATTAGGCTTGTTGAGACATTTAATGGCTATATCAAATATCATATGCTAAGTTGCGTCGTTGAATTTTCTGATGCTCCCTCAAAGCATCAAGTTGCAATAGTATTAATGCATTATTAATTCCCCTAAGCTAGTTGGAGTTTTATCACGTTTTATTGGAAAGTAGTTGAGCTAGTTAATAGTTATAAAATTCAATTCAACAAGGATCTATTTTTACCGTTCAATTGTAAAATTTTATTAGATATTAGTCCCCCTAAATCCCTTTTCTGTTACTTAGAACAATGATCAACAAATGGATGTGTATGTTTCATGCTGCTGTTGTTTTGATTAGAAGTTTATGAATTGTCACAAGCAAGAAACTTAAAATCAACACGATAAACAATATCCTGGACTACATTGTCTTTCTGGTGATTTTTTTAAGTTTCTAAAAAAGCAGAGCAAAAACAGGCATTGGTGTTTGAAATCTGCTACTCTTTACATTAAAATTGAGGCGCTTTGGTTATTTAATCTATGCAAAAATTCATCAGCTGCCATTAATAGCAAAATCAAAATACTCTACAATCTAAGGAATCAAGGCAACTGTTACATAGTAAAGGTCCAAATTCTTAACAGGTAAAAGCAAAGTTCTACTAAATTTCCAATCATGCTCTAGGATATTTGGTCAACATTATATGGGCGGATCGATGTTTACTATAGTGTACAGTTCTTTACAGCTTAATGAATCACGGATAAATTGATTAAATTCTAAAAGAATGATGTAAGCAAACATTTACAATGGCTAATGTTTATCTTTTGAAAGATTAATATGCTTTCTTCTTTTCCCTCAAACGAATCTTTTAAAAAGGAAACAATTTTATGTTTGAAAATTATATTTGGCATGAATTTTTCTTCCTTTTCCAAATTACAGCTCCTTTAGCTTTTGCTCTTTTTTTTTTTCCTGGGACAATACTTTCTATAACTTTTATAATAAATCCTAATATAAAAGAGTAGATAAAAGGGCTTTTATACAACCTAACATTTTTTCAGTTGACGATTTTTGGCTAATTGTATAACTTTTATAATAATAAATCCTAATATAAGAGAGAGAGATTGTATTGATATTTTTAAAATAATGGGTACACAAAGTAAAAAAAAATAATAAATAGAGCTTGACTCATTAAAAGAAAGAGAAATTATAGAGAGCTAATGGCCTAAGCGTATAATGTGTACAATGGAGGTTTAGGAAGTATTAAAAATAAGTTTAATAATATGGATGATGTTCATTTTATTCATGGACTAAAGATTTAGCCTATTGTATATATTGTATGCTTAAAAGTGTTGCCAAAGTATGCATGGCTAATTCACTTGTGAAATGGATTTTGTCACCATTTCAGATGCCTGCAAAATAGAGCCAAGCATGTCAGCCATTTCTGATGCATCATCCGCAAAATGGGAGGACATCATTTTTGCTTCGTCGCTCGCAAAATAAAAGATTGATTTCTGCTTCATCACCCATGAAATGGGTGAAGTACAAGAGAGTAGAACAAGAGCATGAGGAAGGATAAAGTAGAAATAGAGAGAAAATAAAGAAGGAAAAATAGAGTAGAGGAGATTTTTTTTATGACAAATACGTATAACTTAAATTTTAGCTTGAAAAGGAAGAAGGTATTAAAAATATTTTTTGCTTCTATTTTTTTAAAAGTAAGGTATTGTTAATTTTTAAGGTGAGTTTTCAAGGTATTGTTAATTTTTAATAAAAGTACTTTTTTTTTTTAAGATGTATCCAAATAGGTTTAAAGTAATTTTATGGTGCCTATAACTTGATGTTTAACTTTTGCTTAACTTACATTTTATGCAAATTTTGAATATTTAATAATTATTTATTTTTATATTTTTAAAATTAAATATTAATTTTTAATCTTTTTAATAAGTTAGACAAATATTTTTAAGTACTCTAGCAATCACCTAGGTTTAAATTGAATAAAAGTATTTTATTTTAATAAAAAAAAGTATTTTTTTTAACTAAAAAAAAACCAATTCAAACCAACACTAAAATGGTGTTAGAGGATGAAGAAGGAGAAGAAAGAAGAAACTAGGAAAACACATAATGTATTGTGTTGTTATATATTAAATTATAGGTGAAAACTCCAGTGCAGTTTACGTGAAGTTGATAGTGCAGAGTCGTTAGATGAGAATTTAGTTAAATTTGTTAAATTATTTAACAACTCTTAACTATCAACTTTACATGAAATTAACTCCACCCAAATTATATTGGACCTTATCTAATGTTTTTTTTTCAACACTATAACAAGAATAATAATGCATATTTAACGAACTTCAACTTTTAATTTATAATTTAAAATGTTAATTTTGACTTGTTATTCAAATACTAATTTAAAAATTTATTAATATATTTTTGTGATTAGTATTTTTTAATTTTTTAAATTCCATTTCTTCAATTAATAGATACATATTAATATCTTTTGCCTAACTAACCAAATACTTTATTTAATTGTGTCGGAAAAAGTTTGGTAACCAAAAAGTTTCAGCCCTAGTTAGCCAAAACTTTTCATAATATACTTCATTTACATCATTTAATAACAGTTTTATTTTTTAGTCCACTCTCTTATAATTCTATTTATCATATTTTTATCAACTCTACTTATTAATGATATTAATTATAATATCATATCCCTTATTATTAGGCATTCTTATAATCAATACTTAATATTTTCTTTTATAATTTGATTTTTATATTTAAGAATATAATAAAAATTAATAATAATTAATAACGGTTATAATTTATCATTGTAATTGATTCTTTCTCTGCTCCTTTAATTCGCCTAATAGAAATACGATTATATCACATAAATTCAATAATTGTAATTGATTATTATCATAAACGCTTTTTTGTTTTATTATTATTATCATTACTGTTTTTTGTTGTAATTAATTTTCTATTTTTATTAAATCATTTATCATCATTCAATGGAGAGATACAAAACCTGAAAGCTACCTAATATGATTTTGTTTCCATTAATTCAATTATCTTCATTCAAAATTCACAACTCTAATACCATTACAAGCACAATTAGAATAGGTCAAGGAACTTTACAAGAAATTATTTTTATCATTATAAATAGTATGACATTTAAATTCAACCTTAATATAATACCTATGGTAGAAAGTGCTGAAGAATTTGAACAACAGATCAGATGAACTCACCCAACGAGGTTGTTGTCAGTCAATCAATTTTTGAGAATGAAAAACTACACTAGCTTTGATGAGGTATGGTAATAAACTGATTTATTTTATTTATTTTTTGTGTTTTATGTGCATTTATAATTATACTGTACTAACTAAGTTCATACACATAACATTCATACGTTTATATACATAACATCCATAATTACATATAACTAACATCTAAAAATTAAATTCATGTTTATTAGATATTACATACATACACATATCATTTTTTAGTTATTGCATAAGTAACTATAAAATTAACACAGATGTTTTTAAGTTTTATCATAATTGAATTTAAAAAAATATCAAATTCTTGAATTAATTTATTCAATTGATAAATTTACTCATAACATCTAAAAATTTATACACATAACATCCATAATTTCATATTAATAACATCCATAATTTTGTACTTATAATATTCATAATTTTATACGTATGATGTCTATAATTAATAAATTTTTATAATTAATATTATCAAATTTTAAACTATACGTCTTATTATTTTTTTTTAAATTATCTCATATATGTACTAATAGATCATGATTTTAATTATTTTAATATTTTTATTTAATATTCGTATGTATGCTTATTTATTGATTTTAATATGATGAGTTAATAATTATTTTTAAAAATTTATTTTTTAATTTTTATTTATATTTTATATTTTATTTTTTATTTTTTAATAGTCTATATGTAAAATATAAATTATATATTAGAAGTTGTTAAAATTTTTTAATTTAATTTCCATAATTTTTGCAAAGAATTATTGCATTTTAATAAATAATAATGTGATTGAGAGATGTTAGGAATTTAATTTGGAAGAAACTGAAATTGATTTTGAAAATAACATTAATGACTCCAAACATGCAACAAAATAATAGGTGATAAGGAGAATAAGTGATAAGGAGGTGTATATCACTTGCTTATCAAGAGAATGAAAATTTTTACATGATATTTTTATATCCAATTATGTCTATTATTTAAAGAGTTAAAATGTCAATTAAGAGAAAGTATATGAAACCAAAAGGTAATTAGCCAAAAATTAAACAAAACCATATTAATTTAATTTAAATCTTAATTAATTTAATTTTTATTAATTTTCAACGTCTGTTGTTAATTGCACACGAATTAAAATCACATTTTGACTATTATGGTTAAAAAAAGGCTCTTGGAATCACGGAGCAAGGAAATCAAGCCAGAATCAAACTTCCTCTTCCCTTTAGTCAAGCCCGATTCAAACTTTCTCCTCCTTTGGGTGGCGCAATGCATTGTTTTACCTGAATATCAGCCAAAGGCGCCAACCTCCTTCGTCGGACCATCCAAGCGCCACTCCTTTCCTCTAAGTGAAGTATAGCCTCCCAAAAATTCATCCTATCACGGTGGCTACGGTGCATGGTTCAGTATTGGTTACGTCAGCGACATCAACCTCATCCAGTCAAACACTCAAAGAGAAGGCTGCATTGCAACACTTTCGGAGGAGAGAATCTTCCATGGCATTTTCAACCCCGGAAGGCAGATCGATTAGTACATTGATCAATCCAACATAAGGGGATGAGCAATTCAATGTGGGTGAATTAGACATTCAAGAATAAGAAATGTCGTTGGTATGTTGAATAAGCTTCTCCTTGGTTGTTTGAAATTTTTGTAGCTATGTGTTATTTGAAGCATTGTTATTCATGCTAGGTAGATGTTTCTTTATTTCAAAAAGTATAATTATTTAAAAATTTTGGAAAATTTTTATATTGAGCTGAGCAAAGTAATGCTTAAAATTTGCTTATAAATACTTACCCAGCATGTTTGAATCATTAGAATTGCCATCATTTGAGTATGCTTACTCCAAGATTTGTTTTGAAGTTTTTTTATGATTTTTATTGGACTCATTCATGATATAGTAAAGAATGTTCTTAACTTGACAATGGTTTTTTCCGGTTTCTATAATTGAAGGTCGACAAAATTACCGTTGTCGTTGTGACTAGAAAGGATGAGTTGGACGACGGACACAAGGTTTGATTGTGCTATGTGAATGTTTCTAATTCATGCTAATTAGATGTTTTTTAAGTCACATTAGACCTTTCACTGTGTAAATTTTGTATTATTGATTTAGAAAGAACATGTGCTCATTCTAGTAGTATTTATGCCTTGGCAAGGAATTGATGAGAAATCAGGATTGTTGTTATCTTTTTCCTGTTTATCTTTTGTTAAGGTTTTAAATAAACAAATTGTCACAGTTGTTCGAAAAAATTAAATGGTTTAAATCTGCCGTAAAAATGGACCAAGAGAATTTAAAACAAAAAAAGCACAAAACGCATTGATATTTCAATGAAGTGCACACAGTCGCTAATGCGTAACACACAAAACAACGAACTCATATACAAAATTATCCAATTTATAATGAGAAGAAACATCTGACTCCCTAACAAAGACACCATCCACTTAAAATCCTCCCTATTGTAGCCTGATCACGACCGAAGTCCGTGCAATGCGTTAATTTCCAGCCACTTCACAATTCCAGCAATAGAAAATAATGATAAAAAAAATAAAGAACACCTCCATTTAGTTAACACTCCGCGAGTTAATAGACAGAAGTGGCACTTAAGCATAGACATGACTAAAAGGGTTATATACACCGATCAAAGTTCACTTAATATTATCAATGTGCAATGACCTGCTTAATGAACTAGTGACATCACTAACTTGAAAAAACATTGCTTGAGAATCCTAAAATAACTAATATATGAAATCTGCTGACGAGTATCTAACAAATCATGAGCCACTCACTCATCAACAAAGTACTACCAAGTTCAAATGCTTTAAACATGACAAAACACAAAACAAATCCAGAACCATCCAATTTACAAAGTAAAAGAAACATCTGAGTCCCTACCAAAGATACCATCCACTTAAAATCCTACCTACTGTAGCCTGATCACGACCGAAGTCCGTGCAATGTGTTAATTTTCAGCAACTTCAGAATTCCAGCATTAGAAAACAATGATAAAAAAATAAAAAACACCTCCATTTAGTTAACACCATGAGAGTTAATGGACAGAAGTGCCACTTAAGCATAGACATGACCAAAAGGGTTATATACACCGATCAGAGTTCACTCAATATTATCAATGTGCAATGACTTGCTTAATGAACTAGTGACATCACTAAGTTGAAAAAACATTGCTTGAGAATCCTAAAATAACTAATATATGAAACCTGCTGACTAGTATCTAACTAAACATGAGCCACTCACTCATCAACGAAGTACTAACAAGTTGAAATGCTTTAAACATGACAAAACATAAAACAGATCCAGAACCATCTAATTTACAAAGTAAAAGAAACATCCTAATTCCTAGCTCAAGCACCATCCACTCAGAGGTTTACGATTCATTGTCACCATCAACTTGAAAAAATCACCGACATGAAATGTTAAACCTGCAGCGAAACAAGAATTATCAAGCTCACAGGAAACTAGTTTAAGACGGAAAATGCCATATTAAGCTATACAACTCTACCACAAGCAAAACATAGATGTAGTAACGCAGGTATCTATATTAAAGTTTTCCTACCTAGTAAAAAATTCTACTTCCATTGTCTTCTCCCCTTTCTCGACTTTCTTGCGGGTAATCCCACACGCTGCAGCATGCTCTTCGTACTCGGTGCTGTGAAAGGTGATCTCACAGTCATCTGCAACCAAACCCATCTGCAACCTCTAATTAAAGCATAAACATACATAGATGCTGGAAAAGGAACTCTTTATTTCATACCTTTGATAATCGAAATATGATGCAACATAACATGACCATCTTATGATAAATTAGAAGAAAACATAAAAAAATTTCCATACTTTCAAGAACTTGTCAAAATCTGAATTAAAGAAAAAATACTCTATTTATAATTTCTATACTTTCAAGAACTTGATCTCATCTCATTAATTAACTCTAATGTAAAGTCAAACTTAAGATCATTTTATTCTATTTCAACAACCAACCCAAAATTTAATTTGACACTGTATTTTAAGCATGCAAACCTTTTAAATCAATGTTCCAGTTGCAGCAAGGAAGTCACACTGTATAATCTAAATTAAACAAGGTGAATTTATTATAGGGCCAATTACAACTTACCTAATCTCTTACCGGTACTCTAATGTATAATCTAATATCAAAGCCAAAATTTTTTGGTGGCATTATTAATTATTTGTATCCTTATTTAATTCTAATTTTTCACTGATGATTGAATATATTAGCTACTAATAAACTCGTACAGAAAATTACATTACATAGATAGTTTGTGAGGAGTCAAAAAGACCAAATTAATGTTATTTCTTCTCCTTTTTTCTTTACTTTCTTCCAAAGAAGCAGTGTATTCTTTTAGTAACAAATCATTCACACAAATATCTAAAAGTATACACTCAAATAAACATTAAAAAATCATACATTCAAATATCCAAAATTATTCAACAAAAACGTCCCCTAAATTAGCAATATTAAAGAACACCTCATATGAACACCATTCATAGTCTCTAAACCATATAGCAGAACAGAAACATCTAGCCTCTAACCACTACAATTACAATATCCAACCTAGATGAAAGCAACACCTAACTCTTGCCCCTTTAGTTTTGTATTTTTCTATCTTCCCTTTTTTGAGAGATTAATTAGAATCCACTGAAATTCAATTAGGAGTCCATAAACATACTTGTGATCAAGATTTTACAACACACCAAAAACTTGAAAACCATGCAGCTGCTATATTTGCCAAGGACTAGTGATGCCCCAAAATTGTGTTACCGTAGTTGTAAAACCTTGAAAGGAACATCCATCGAATTAGAACTCATACAAACCACTACAACAAAACACAATCCAATTCTCTTTTCAAAACATGCATAGGAAGTCAGAGGCAACATCTACCATACTTACCAATTAATGAGACGAGCGGGGGGTTTTCAGGATGGTGAGGTGGAGGTCCACCGGCGGACGTCGAAGCTGCACCGTGTGGCTTAGGCGGCGCCGGTAAAACCCACATGCAACAGCAGAGCGGCGTCGCTCTGGTTCCGATATTGGAGGCGCGATGGTCGGGGAGGGTAGGCGCGGCGTCGAAGCGTCTGGAGAAGTGAGGGAAGAGGGTTGCGCTCAGGTGGCTTTAGTGGAGTCCCGATGGCCAGAACCGCTAGGAGCGCCGTCGCGATGTTCGGAGAAGAGAGAGAAGAGAGTTTCGCGATCGTTCTGGAGGCTTGGCGCGGGTGTAGATGATTTTCAAATTTTGTGTGGTAAAACAGTGAAAGGAGGTAGGATTTTCGGGGGAGGGTAAATATGGTTTACCCTAGATCTCAATTTGGATGTTGCTAATGTGTATTGAACTATTGAGATCCAGTCTAAACACATTTAGCGGGGTTTTGGCTGATGTGCATTGGGCTATTGGGATCCAGCCCAGACACATTTAGTTCCCTAGCAATACTTTTTCATTAAATATGCATTATTATTTCATGCTATTCATGCTATATATGTTTATCATACAAAATGAAATGTATCATGACAAATTTGTATAACATGAATTTTAACTATAACATATGAAGTTGTCATATATTAAATTATGTTGGACATTATCTAATATTTTTTTTAACACTACAAAAAAATACATATTTAATTTATAATTTATAATTTAACATTTTAATCTTGATTTATTATTTAAATACTAATTTAAAAATTTATTAATATTTTTTGTTGTTAATATTTTTTAATTTTTTAAATTTTAACTCTTTAAATAATAGACACAATTAAATAAAATATTTAGTTAGTTATGCAAAAAATATTAATCTGTATCTATTAATTGAAGAATTTAAATTTTAAAAGTTAAAAAATACTAATAACAAAAAGATATTAATAAATTTTTAAATTAATGTTTGAATAACAAGTTAAAAATAAAATTTTAAATTATAAATTATAAATTAAATTTTATTAAATTTGCATTATTATTTTTGTTATAATATTAAAAAAATATATTAGATCAGACTCAATAAATGAAGATGAAAACAAGAATTTGTGTACACAAATGAAAATCAAATTGGACGAATCACCAAAAAAATCAAATTGGACGGAGATATAGTTATTCTGCTCGCCCACAAGATGGGGTAAGTGTTGCAAAGGTGTGAGATATTATGAATTTGACCATCCAAGGGTGATTCCATGGATAACCACATACCTACTTTGTTATTATATGGGAGTTTTAACTGTGGTTTTTATTATTTTATCTGAGCTACAGTAAATAAAGAATCTACTATGGGCTTAATCCATTGACATATTCGATGTTTATGTTACTTTTTTAAAAAAATAATTGATAAAATACTAATGAAACAATATTTATGTGTAAGAATCAATTTGTACATATATTATATTTAAATTAATTACTGCAAGACATTCATAAAAAAACATTGGTCTAATATTTTTTAAATATTTTAGTGAATATTTTTGTTATAATTTTAATAAAAAAATATTAATTGATAATATTATAATACTATTTTTTTAATATTATGTAAATGTGAAATTAACTATTGAATGTGTTTCTGTTCGTATACTAATAAACTATTATGCATAAGTATTAACTATTAATCACTAAAAAAAGGACAAAAGTGCTCTAATTAATATAATTTTAAAGTTGCATTCAACTTTAATATCCTAATTTATTTTATTATTCCATATCTTTCTTACAAAATTGTGCAAAGTTAAATTTACAAAAAAAAAATCACAATGGTTTGAGTAGATTTTATTTTCTAATATAAATAGTAATTGGGTTGCTTAACATTCTTATATTTGGTGACTGATTCACAAATGAACAATACTCAACCGTTAGTCAAATAAGAAATATTAGAACCACACTGCTTCAGTTTGTTGTCAACGACTCTGTTTTAGCAAGACAAGGACTAATCCATCTTGAATCAGATGTATATATTGACATTAAATTTCTAATAACATTTACATTAATATTTACATATATATTATTTGATTTTTTAAACAAGTTAAACAAAATAGTGTTAATTACAATCAATCAAACAAAGTATATCTTATTTACTATCTATATCCCCAGTGTGAATTTATAATAAGAGCAGAAGAGGACAGCAGATGGCTTTGAGAGTCTTATTTCTTTAGATACTCGAATTACTTGGTCTCTGATTTTGTTCAATTTGTGCAATAGAATATTTGGTTCATATTCGAGTCTGAAGCAAAAAAAATTTGGTCAATACTTCACTCAATACACTGACAAGCACAATCATGCATATTTTAATCAAGTGAATTAAAATGGCCAACCCAATTAAACCGAACACCATTCATGTGTTGAATAAAACGTGATAAATATTCAATCATCAAGAAAAATTTTTCTGCATGCAAAAAAGCTCAACTGAACACATAACAATCAAGTGAATCAAATGACAAACACCAGTGAACCGAACAACAATCATGTGCTGAATAAAATGTGATAAACATTCAATCATCAATTAAATAATTTCCGCATACAAAAAGACTCAACTAAACAGATTAATAATCAAATGAATTAAAATAACCAACTCCATTGAACTGAATTTCATTGATGTTCTAAATAAAACTTGATAAACATTCAATCAGCAAGAAAAATATTTCTGCATGCAAAATAACTCAACTAAACGCACTAACAATCAGGTGAATCAAATGACAAACACCTGTGAACCGAACATCAATCATGTGCTGAATATAACGTGATAAACATTCAATCATCAAGTAAATCATTTCTGCATGCAAAAGAACTCAACTGAACGCACTAACAATCAGGTGAATCAAATGATAAACACCAGTGAACTGAACACAAATCATGTGCTGAATAAAACATGATAAACATTCAATTATCAAGAAAATCATTTATGCATGCAAAAGGACTCAACTAAACACACTAACAATCAAATAATGAAAATGAGCAACTCTATTGAACAGAAAGAAAATAAGAATACATTTCTATTCCTATGTCCTATTTATGCCAAAAAATGGAATCAAATTAAGTCAATCTACCAAACGAAGTAACTCAATTTAGTAAATCTAAAATAAAACTAAGAGAAATGCGAAATTGCAAGATTTTAAATAAACAATAATTTTTATCATACTTTTCGTAGTCTCTGTTCTTATTTTTGTTTTTATCATACCTTTCGTAGCACGTGGAATCATATTTTATTTTAAAGAAATTTTTTTTGGGTATTAGGCCTATTTAAATGAACTTAACTAAAAAATGATGTGAATAGGTAGCATGACTCTGTCAAATATGTGAAAATTGAATCGAGCAAACATTCCAGCCCTAAAAAGAAAAAGTTATATTGCTACATGCCATTATAAATTAAATTCACAAAGTAACATATGATATTCTATAAATAAAAGTGGTTAATTTTTGTAATCGCACTCAATTTAAAAAAGAAAAAGAAAGAAAAAGAAAAAAGGGGGACAAAAAGAACGTGAAGGTTAAACTAGTTGATGGAATCATCGATGGCTTCTTCTCCTTCTCCTTCTCCTTCTCTTGAAGATTTCAGCACCACTTAATCCTCCGCATCTATCGATTCTCAAGTACGTTCTTTTTCTTTCTCACTAGATTTTTTTTTTAAATTACTCGATTTTATTAACTTTTTTTTTTTTTTTTTTTGCTTGGCTACTAAATTTCGTTGAGGACTGGATTTCTTGATAGAGTTACTGCAATTGGAATAAAAAAAGACGTAACTAATTGTAACACTGTTGTTTGGTAGCTTTTTTTTTTCTCTGCTATTCGAATTTGGTTACCATTTTTTTTAAAAAAATTTACGTGCAGTTTGAAATGGTGGAATCTGCGTCATCACTTCCATGGCTTTGGGCCATTCAATCTGTTGCAAGCTGCAAACAAATCCACATTTCTATATTACAGGGTATAATGCCACTATTATTCTCTTAAAAGTTTTGATTTTGTTTTGGTTTTCTTGTTTATGTTTCCACTTGAACTGTTTCTTCAGTATAATGATAGTTTTACTGATTTCTTTTTTTTTTTCATCTTATTTACTGCTTTTGAATTTTGTCAAGACAATGATGATTTACTTTTGATTAAGAAATGATATGAATATAAATTCAAATTGTAAACTGAAACAGCTCAGTTGACTTGGCTAGCCATCCCTTATTTTAGGAGCTTCTTTTTGTTTTGGATTCTGAAAATTGATGATTCGTGATTGTGTTTCTTTTCTTTTTGTTCGCCAGCTTTGATACGTGTGGCCCCTGTTGCGCGAGCTGATTTTTGTGGAAAGACAAGGGAATTGATTGCTCTTAGATGTTTGGAGGAAATTTTCGATTCTGCTCATAGAGTTGGTTGTGATGAAGCTACATCAGCTAGCCTGGATTCAAGAGTTCGGTTTGATTTTTCTAGCAGTTGTGAAGATGTCCTCCAAAAAATACTGAATGAGGTAAAATTGTGTAAAGCAATTTGTTTACTAGTTAATTATTTTGTCGGATATGTTTTATGATGATAGCTTTATCATTATGCTAATTAATGGACTACTTCTTTTGGGAAAATAAAATCAGATACCATTACCCAATTTAGAAATGGATGGAGCTAAGCTTTTGAAATGGAATGTTTTCCCATTTATTATGCATAAAAGAGGCACTATCAAATGTGACTTACAGCAGGTGATTCAAAGTTACTTAAGAAAATAAGAATGTGTTTCTGTTGTTTTCGCTTATGAGTTTAATACATTTTTTCTTTTTTTACCATTCTTATTGGTTGGTGTCGCTTCTTTCTTGTCAAATAGCTAAAAGAATCAATCGTTGAAGGTACTCATCCATATGCCAATCATTTAAGAGACATTAGTGGATTGCTACATCAGAATGAGAATACAGTGCATGTCAATGACAACGTACGCGATGATCTTAGGAAAAGAGATCATGGGAATCACAATTATTGTGAAAACATGGGAGCAAAAGAGAACCCAATGTTTGCAATTTTAGAGAAGGTGAATGAATCATCGAAAGAGTCTTTACTTGATAAGATTATACCCTGCAAGAGGAACAGGGCTGAGTCGGCTGATGAGCATGTGATGGGATACCAACTCGGAAAGCAAGTTGATATTAGTGAATGTGATGAAGTAAATGCAAAGAAGAGTAGATGTAGTTCACTTTTAAATGTTGATTCCGACAAAGAGAAGTCAGTCCCTCCCCATGGAAAACAGGTAATAGAAAATCATACCGACAAGGTTGTCCGGGAAAATCTGGGAGTAGTGTCTGAAGAGGGTAGTCATGATCAGCACCTTGCTTCCATTCGGTGTAAATCTAGTAACCAGAATGAAGTCTCTCATGGTGAGCCACAAGCTTCAATCAGTATGAAGCATACATCTGACGTTGAATACTGTCAGCAACAAAATGATGAACCAGTTAAAACAAAAGTTCTGCTCAGAAACGAAGTTCTTCCTGAAAACGGAGACAATACTGCACATAAGGCACTCAATGTAATTCATGAATTGCAATCTAAAAGAAAAACAGGTGCTCAAGGGAAGGAACCTAATGCTGCAGATGATAAAGCTGGTGGGGCAGTGATATTAAGTGATGGTGACGAATATCAGAATGAAAAACTTGGTCTTGCTGCACAAAAGCGCGAATTATTGAGCTCTCGCTGCACTTCTGGACATGATATCTCAACAAGTACTAGGCTGACAGAAAATAATGTTTGTATGAAGTGTAAAGAAGGCGGTAAATTGCTTGTTTGTAGAACAACTACTTGTCCAATTATGGTTCATGAAAGCTGTCTGACTACTTGTCAGATTGATGCAGAAGGAAACTTTTTGTGCCCATTTTGTGTATATTATCAGGCTATTTCAAGATGTGTTGAAGCAAAGAAAAAGGCTTCCTTGGCAAGAAAAGAACTAGCATCTTTTATAAGGATATAAGGTATCATAATCCATAATACAACTTCATGAAGTTAATAGAAAATAACATAGTCCTTGTAGAAAAAAATCATACATATGAGCATATCTGTGATCAAAAGAGTAGAAATTGTGCTACCAGGTTCAGTAGACAAATTACGGAGCTCATCTATGCAAGCATCACATCAATAGTTTTAAAATTGGAAGAGATCAGCAACAAGCCAATGCATCATTTGCAGATCATCATGCAATTGAAAGAAAGGCTTAAATAAATGACAAGCTAAAAATGTTCCACTTGTAGAAAAGTGAATATTATGGGCAACAAGAAGAACGTTCACTTGTCTTTGGTGAGCATTGTACATTGGTCCCTTGCTTCCATTGTTCTGTGTTTAGAGCATTCAAATACTTTATTAGATTTGGATGGTTAAACGAGTTGATTCCTCATTTGTATTCTTTCCATCATGAGCCCTGCAGTTGCATGTAATATTTCTACATTACATATGTTCATCTGTTTATTAAGTTGCGTGCTTTCTCTGTGCAGGAGGGATTGCTTAAGTTTGGTTGTGACCCAATAATTCCTTGGAAGAAACCTTCTACATTCTGTTCCAAGGTATTTGAGAATGATCATTAAGAAATCAGAAACACACACTACACATGCTGAAGGATAAAGGGGAAAAGCCTGCATAGAACTCGCCCATAATTGAAATGACCAGGCTGCTTTTATTTTTTGATGGAATAGGCTTAAATCTTTTTAATATTAGTATAGTTGTTCATCTTTGTAAGTATAATTCTTTCATTTTTTGTAGCACTCTTCCAAAAGTTGAAAGTTAAATACTATATATATATATATATTGTAAGGTCCAAGCCCAAGCACTATCTTCGGAAAGCATGATATAAGAAAAGTAGTCTACGATTCCTGGAACTGCCATGTTGATTACCGGAAATAAAATTCCCTATTTGATTCCTCTGGCAGAAAAATGCAATCTAATTTGATTTTTCTTTCCAAACAGTGAATTTTATTTCCGGTAATCAACATGGCAGTTCCAGGAATCATAGGTAGCGTTTGGTTACTGAGACATAGACACAGTGGTACACGGTGACACATGTCTGCTGTTTGGTTTGGTGAGACACAGATTTTCGAAGGACACGGGAGGACACGGATGGACAAGGAGACACTAAATTTGTGTACCTCCAATTTGGTGAGACACTGAGACACAACTTGTGAGACACTAATTTTTTACTCTTTTATCCTTATTGAGTTTTTAAAATTTGTCCTCTTATCTTCCCAAATCTTTTTTTTTTCTCTTTCTCTTTTAGATTCTACAACTAAGTTTACTTTTCTATTTTTTCAAAAAAAAATTTGTACATTTAATTTTTTTTATTTATTTAATTTTTGATTAATCTTTGATAAATTCTGAACTTTAATTTTCTATTTTTTTTTTCAAGAACAAATATATATTTAATATTTAAATGATAATTTAAGATGGCATTAGAAGAAATAAAAAATTATTAGAAGAAATAAAAATTTAATGGTGATGGCATGCATTGTTTGGAATAATAGGTGTATTGTAATAGTGGTAAAACTTGTGGTTGAATGAAGGATAATTCAGTCTTTTTCAAATATATGTGTCTTGTTTTTTATTTTTGCCAAACACGATACATAGACACAAATATTTTATGTCTATGTCTTTAATGTCTGTGTCTCTGTGTTTATGTCTCATCAAATACATCAACCAAACGGAGCCTTGGTGAAGAGACAGATACTGAAAGACTGAGACTGAGAGACAGAGACTAAGAGACAGAAACTGAAATAAGTTTTAGTATTCTGTTTGGTGCCAAATGAGAGATAAAAATTGAAATAAGAATAAAACTCTAATTTAATTTACACAAAGATAAAATTGGAATTAATTAATTAAAATGAGAGTATTTTAGGTATAAAATGTTATTAAAATTTCAGTCTCTGTTTCTAAAAATATCAGTCTCCTGTGTCCCTACATTTTGGAGACACTGAAATACTGAAATTTTGGAAACAGAGATAGAAATTTTAGTACCAATCTCTGAGCCAACAAACATGATACTGTATCTCAATCTCTCAGTCTCTGTCCCAGTACTGCAAAACAAACGCTACCATAGAGACTACTTTACCCGAAGAATTTGATAAGCGCAGAATGATATTGAAGTGGGTATAACTAAAGCCTATTAATTTGGCCCTTACCATCGTCACTCTATTCAGAATATTATTTCACTTGCTTAGATTATGAGTTCGTATGGGACAAACAATAGGTAGATCATGTTTACCAAATAATTGAGTTATAAATCTAGTTAACTACTAACATTGCCAAAAGGTACCAAGTTGATAGGACAAACACATTGACTAATCACATGGTCAAATAACTGCTGCACCAAAGTTTTCGCCCATTTATACTACTCAGCAGCTATAGCATAGAATAATGAATAAGCTCCAAAATAAAATAAAAGGTTCATAAATATACCAATGATGATTTATTTTATAAGAATCAATGTCCTATCAAAAGTTCAACCAAGTTCAATAACTAAAGCTTAAGCTAGTTTCCCACATAACAATGATACAGAAATAATAGCGCTCTTTCTGTACTATATAATCTCTGGTGACGCTTATCTCTCCCTTCTCATTTCAAATAACAAGAATTCCGATATGCAAAACAAGACCTGTGCTGTGCATGCTACAATAAGTCAAAAGCTGTGACAAAACTTGTTCCGGCCTCCATTCCAGGACACCTGCAATATAGTGGTTTTATACAATTTTAGTCATTTATACAAAAGAAGATCCGTCATTCACAAGAGCACTAATATGCAACATTCTCAGTATAAATACAATACATTCAAATCAAGCGTATTCCTTTGACTTTCACTTCCTTGAAATCTATATTCCAATGTAAACTCGAGACCAAATGAAACAGGCATGAACATGGCAGAAGGGAACTAAAAAGAAGTGAAGTGTCATAGTAATGAACACAATTCATAGTCAACAACAGGGAACAGGCATTATTAGACCCAAAAAGAAAGGGGGGAACCATAGATTTGTTAGCAAGTGATAATCTATTCTATGCATAGAATTAGTGATCAGTGCATCAGCATTTAGCATATGACAAACTAGTACTAATGAGAATAGATTGTCACAAATTTATTCTCAAATCAATGTGGGTAAAACTTAAACGGTAATTCACTAATTCAACACCCCCTTATTTTGTGAAAAGCTCACATATACCCCCATACTTCTTCAGTTCTTCTAAGTTCTATATGCAGTCCTACATGTGAGCATGGCCGGCAACACCAAACCAATGGTGGGGGAGGTATGATATGCAAATTGCAAAGTGAGTGAATATACCTATCAGCTATATCACATACCAATAATACTCCAACAAACGTATATATAAGACACACTATATGTTGATTTAGGGTTAGGGATTAAAAGTAAACACGATACAAAGACAAAGGTGATAAATTTCATCTCTAAGTTACATAACTTTGGCCAAAAGATTCTCTTTCTATCTCTAATATACTACTCAACAAATTATTACAAAGAAAAAAAAAAAGAAAGAAAAGTTTATACATAAAGTAAAACACACAGATTAGTGCAAAAAACAGTGCAATTAAGTTAAGCGGCAACAGAAAGGAAAATCGATATGAGGAAACAGGGATGGTAACCTGGAAATTCAAGCAACGGTGAGGGATTGGGGATTTGAAGGTTGGAGAGGTTTGTTGTTGCGATTGTGATCGGAGAAATCTTCGATGTTGTAGATGACGGTGATGTAGAGGGAGCAGCTAGGGCAGCGTGCGATTTCCTCGCCGAGTTTCAAATCGTCCTTGGTGATCTGAAAGAGGTCGCCGCAGGGGCAAGGGTACGTGTATGCCTGAAGCTCCTCGTTCCACTCCATATCCTCGATCTCAACATCGTCGTACGACATCCTTTCGTTTCGCCGCTTCTTCTTTCTTTGGACTTTCGGAACAACGAACAAGAAGAAGATGAATAAGAGAGCACCGTCGAGAATCTGGTTTTCTTCTCTTCCCTTCTCTTCTCTTCTCCTTTATAATTATTCAACGATTATTCAACCTAGTAATTCACAGATTAATTAACAATTATTTACCCCCATAACAAGTTCACAGATTATTCAACAATGATTGCTAAAAAAAAAATACCTAGAAGCTAGAAGCAAGGTTGCGAAAACCGAGCCGATCATTGAACCGGTCAAGTGACTGATTCAATGGTTCAACTGATGTCAAACCGTAGTTGAACCATTTTAATTAAATATATAATAAACATTAAAATTTAATATACATGTAGATATTATAGAAACTAAAGCAACTTAATATAAATATTTGTATATTTCAGTGTAAAAGAGACCTATAGATCATAATTAAGTCAATTTCTTTTTTCATTCTCAAATTCTCTTTCACTCTCTCTGACTTCTTGCACAACAATAAACTGGTGCTACATAATTCTCCTATCCAGGTTCATCATCTCAGAGCAATTCCTTTACCTCCAACAACATACACTTCTTGCTTTTGGAGGCCAGAACCCAAAAGATCATATTCAACAATCACAAAAAAGAATTCAGAATAACAAACTTACATCGAAACTCAACCCACCAGCAACAAAGAATTAAGAATCACAAAAGATTTTAACAAAAACTTCTAATCAAGTATTCAACAATAAAAACTCGAATCCAAACACACAGAACTCAGCATTCAAAATCAGAAAATCCAAAAATAGAAAAACTAAACAAAGAATTCATACTCAGCATCCAAATTAAATTCAGAATCACATCACCACCAACCCCCAACTCAGAACACAAAATTAACAACCACTTTTGAAATCAACCATCAACCCCAACTCAGAATTCCATCAGCAAAATTAACACAACAAAAAAAATTTAACAGAATCATTCAAATTAACCATCAACCATTATTTCAGAAAATCAGCAACACCATAAATTGAAGTAGCAGCGCTTACTGGCAATGAGGGAGGAAGGGAAGTGACGGCGAGGGAGGAAGGAAATTCAGCTCGGACAGAAAGAGAAGGAGTGAGAGGGCTCGAAGACGACGATGATGGAGACTGCGACGCCAACAGCTCCAAGAAGATCTTTGAGAGACGACGACGGCAAGGAGAAGCAATGTCTGAAACGATGACGGGACACGGTGCGGAGCGAAGAGGAAGCAATGGGAAGACTGACGGGAAGCAGAGAAGAAGTGACAGCCAGAAACGATGAGGAGCAGGGCGAGGAGGGGAGAAGCACCGACGACCCACGATGAGGAGTGGATAACCGTGATGGTGGCTGCTCTTCGTTGGAGTTGGGGGAACCGGGGAAGATTGGAAGAGGAATTAGGGTTGGTGAGGTGAGGGACTGAACAAATGGGGCTGCGGCTATGTGGGTTCAGACTTTTTTTTTCCTACGTGTCAAAAGACGTTGTTTCAGACCAACAATAAAAAATCGGTGCCAATAAAAACTCGACCAATTTGTCCAGTTCATCGATTAACTACTAATTCAACCGGATTTTTTATTGGTTTTTTATAGGACGGTTTTGAGTCTCAACCGGACTGATTAGATAATCGGTTTTTGATTAAATTGACCGGTCTAATCTGATTTCCAGAACCTTAGCTAGAAACAATGAAGCATAGAATAGAGCTGACGACGGAGGTAAAAACAGAGTTTGTGACGGAAGAATAGAGATGGCGCCAGCAACTGTGGAAAAGAGCTTCGCGATGGAAACAGGAGGCGAGCCCAGCGACTGTACTTCTACTGCTGAGAGTCTGAGACGTTAACTGTACGAACAGGAGTGAGGGACTGAGTGAGTTTCGAAGCCCCAACTTACGATGTCGTCAGGACCAGTCCGGCGGCTGAACAAAAAAGAGGGACTGATCTCACCAGCATTGAGAGGAATGACCAACTCAAGGATGATGAGAGGGACGAGGTTGGTAAGGATTGGGAAAGTTAATGGTTAGTAGATCATAATGTTAAACGACTGCATTTTGGCTTTTTTTGGGAAAAATAAAAAAACCAACCGAGTTTTGATTCGGTTCGACCGATCGATTATTGGCCAATTCAACAGTTCAACTTTAGTTTTCACTTTTTGCGGTTTTAAAATATAACCGAACTGTAATTCTCATGGTTCGCGGTTCCCCCTTTTCGATCGGAAGGTTTAACCAATTTTCAGAACATTAAGTTCGAACCAGTTTTCAGAACATTGGGTTAAACTAGTTGATGGAATCATCGATGGCTTCTTCTCCTTCTCCTTCTCCTTCTCTTGAAGATTTCAGCACCACTTAAACCTCCGCATCTATCGATTCTCAAGTACGTTCTTTTCCTTTCTCACTAGATTTTTTTTTTTAAATTACTCGATTTTATTCACTTTTTTTTTTGCTTGCGCTACTAAATTTCGTTGAGGACTGGGTTTCTTGATACAGTTACTGCAATTGGTATAAAAAAAAGATGTAACTAATTGTAACACTGTTGTTTGCTAGCTTTTTTTTCTGCTATTCGAATTTGGTACCATTTTTTTGCTTTCCATGGCTTTGGGCCATTCAATCTGTTGCAAGCTGCAAACAAATCCATCATGTGCCAGGAACCAGATTTGAACTGGTGACACGAGGATTTTCAGTCCTCTGCTCTACCAGCTGAGCTATCCCGACCTCTTTTGAGGCATCATATTAATCTTATTACGGCGAAACCTAGAAATCGATCACTGATCCAATTTGAGTACTTCCACAGGATAGACCTCAACAGAAAACTGAAGAGTAACGGCAGCAAGTGATTGAGTTGTTGCTAGCAAATACCACTATTTTTTGTTTTGGATCTTCCAAATCATTCCCACAAGAGGTCCGAAAATCGAAATTCTTGATCAATGGAAGAACAATATCACCATCTTTTTTCAATAAGATACCAAAGTGGATGATTCCGTCTTGAAAGTTTTTTAGTCTTTTTATACAATATCCGCGATTCCTCTCGATTTGTAACATTTCTATTTTACAGGGTATAATGCCACTATTATTCTCTTAAAGTTTTGATTTTGTTTTGTTTTTCTTGTTTATGTTTCCACTTGAACTGTTTCTTCAGTATAATAATAGTTTTACTGATTTCTTTTTTTTTTTTCATCTTATTTACCGCTTTTGAATTTTGTCAAGATAATGATGATCTACTTTTGATTATGAAATGATATGAATATAAATTCAAAATGTAAACTGAAACAGCTCACTTGACCTGGCTAGCCATCCCTTATTTTAGGAGCTTCTTTTTGTTTTGGATTCTGAAAATTGATGATTCATGATTGTGTTTCTTTTCTTTTTGTTCGCCAGCTTTGATTCGTGCGACCCCTGTTGTGCGAGCTGATTTTTGTGGAAAGACAAGGGAATTGATTGCTCTTGGATGTTTGGAGGAAATTTTCAATTCTGCTCATAGAGTTGGTTGTGATGAAGCTACATCAGCTAGCCTGGATTCAAGAGTTCGGTTTGATTTTTCTAGCAGTTGTGAAGATGTCCTCCAAAAAATACTGGATGAGGTAAAATTGTGTAAAGCAATTTGTTTACTAGTTAATTATTTTGTGGGATATGTTTTATGATGATAGCTTTATCATTATGCTAATTAATGGACTACTTCTGTTGGGAAAACAAAATCAGATACCATTACCCAATTTAGAAATGGATGGAGCTAAGCTTTTGAAATGGAATGTGATGAAGTAAATGCAAAGAAGAGTAGATGTAATTCACTTTTAAATGTTGATTCCGACAAAGAGAAGTCAGTCCCTCCCTATGGAAAACAGGTAATAGAAAATCATACCGACAAGGATGTCCAGGAAAATCTGGGAGTAGTGTCTGAAGAGGGTAGTCATGATCAGCACCTTGCTTCCATTCGGTGTAAATCCAGTAACCAGAATGAAGTCTCTCATGGTGAGCCACAAGCTTCAATCAGTATGAAGCATACATCTGACATTGAATACTGTCAGCAACAAAAAGATGAACGAGTTAAAACAAAAGTTCTGCTCACAAACGGAGTTCTTCCTGAAAACGGGGACAAATACTGCACATAAGGCACTCAATGTAATTCATGAATTGCAATCTAAAAGAAAAACAGGTGCTCAGGGGAAGGAACCTAATGCTGCAGATGATAAAGCTGGTGGGGCAGAGATATTAACTGATGGTGACGAATATCAGAATGAAAAAATTGGTCTTGCTGCAGAAAAGCACGAATTATTGAGCTCTCGCTGCACTTCTGGACGTGATATCTCAACAAGCACTAGGCTGACAGAAAGTAATGTTTGTATGAAGTGTAAAGAAGCCGGTAAATTGCTTGTTTGTAGAACAACTACTTGTCCAATTATGGTTCATGAAAGCTGCCTGACTAGTCAGATTGATGCAGAAGGAAACTTTTTGTGCCCATTTTGTGTATGTTATCAGGCTTTTTCAAGATGTGTTGAAGCAAAGAAAAAGGCTTCCTTGGCAAGAAAAGAACTTGCATCTTTTATAAGGATATAAGGTATCATAATCCATAATACAACTTCATGAAGTTAATAGAAAAGAATATAGTCCTTCTAGGAAAAAAAACATACATATGAGCATATCTGTGATCAAAAGAGTAGAAATTGTGTTACCAGGTTCAGTAAACAAATTACGGAGCTCATCTATGCGAGCATCACATCAATAGTTTTAAAATTGGAAGAAATCAGCAACAAGCCTATGCATCATGTGCAGATCATCACGCAATTGAAAGAAAGGCTTAAATGAATGACAAGCTAAAAATGTTCCTCTAGTAGAAAAGTGAATATTATGGGCGACAAGAAGAACAATCACTTGTCTTTGGTGAGCATTGTTCATTGGTCCCTTGCTTCCATTGTTCTGTGTTTAGAGCATTCAAATACTTTATTAGATTTGGATGGTTAAACGAATTGATTCCTCATTTGTATTATTTCCATCATGAGCCCTGCAGTTGCATGTAATATTTCTATATTACATATGTTTATCTGTTTATTAAGTTGCTTGCTTTCTCTATGCAGGAGGGATTGCTTAAGTTTAGTTCTGTGACCCAATAATTCCTTGGAAGAAACCTTCTACATTCTGTTCTAATGTATTTGTGGATGATCATTAAGAAATCAGAAATACACACTAGACAAGCTGAAGGATAAAGGGAAAAGCCTGCACAGAACTCACCCAAAGTTGAAATGATCAGGCTGCTTTTATTTTTTTGATGGAATTGGCTTAATCTTTTTAATATTAGTATAGTTGTTCATCTTTGTAAGTATAATTCTTTCATTTTTTGTAGCACTCTTCCTGTAGTTGAAAGTTAAATACTATATATATATATATATTGTAACGTCCAAGCCTAAGCACTATTTTTAGTATTTTGATAGTCCTTTTTGTTTTTGAGTTTTAGATCCAACTGAAACCAATATATCCTTCTTCCATTGCTTATTTGGTTATGTTCTTCTAATTTTGTACATTTTATTGTAAGATTGCTGATGGTATATTTTATTGATCTATTCCTTAATTAAATATGCAAATGTAATGTGCTTAACACAACTTAGGGGTGTGCATGGGTCGGGTGAAACCGGATTTGATGTTATCCAGACCCGGCCTGAAATATATACCGAGCCTATTTATTAGACCCGAACCCGACCCTAGATCCGATGAAACCTATACACTTTCGGGCCACGATTATACCGGGGGAAAACTGAGTCGTTAACATTACATTACCTTGATACATTTTTATATATGAGATAGCATGTGAAAATATCCAAATTTTCAAGATTTCAACCATTATTTAACATGGTAAAATTTACTTAGAAAAATATAACAAGAATCAAATCTTTTCTAAAATTAAAGCATAATCATAATCAATACTAATATTGTCTAATAATACCAAATATTTAAATCAATATAAATAACACAATATTATGCATTAATTAGTCTAAAATCTTATGCATTTTAAACATAAAACATTAACTTATAGTCTTATAATAACTAATAATACAAAATATTTAAGTTTACATTACAATACTTAAATTCTATATAAGAATAGCCATCATTCATCACTAATAACACAAAATATTAATTGTGTATGATGACCGAATCACCGGGCCGATTTTAGGTGATCCGAGCCATGGCCTGAATCCGACCCAAAATAATGACCGGGTCTATTTTTTAGACTTTTACCCAACCCTAGACCCGGTGAAATCACACCAAATAAGCCCCTAAAGTGTTCGAAACCGAACCGAATCTTCGGGTTGGGTCGGACCATGCACACCCCTAACACAACTTATCAACATTGAGTTCATTAAAATAATTAAATATTTATTTTTCTTAAACAATATTAAGAATTGGAGTATTGTAAGTAAAAAGATTAGTTGGTGAAAATTATACTTACACTCTCATAATCAACCTAATCGGTTAAAGTACAATAGAATTCATAGAGACTATATCTCTCTATAAGCAAGTTCTATACTCATAATAAACAAACACCCAATTAGTCATTAAAAAAATTCTAGATCAAATAAATTTTCATTCTCTGAAAATCCCTTAAAATTAATTTCGTCAGATAGACCGATTTTTTATTTGTTTTAATGAGAGAATAATTTATTTAAAAGTGATTTCTTTTGAAACCTAATTGCCTTATAATAAAATTTGTTAGTATTTAGAATTTGGCCAACACATTAAAATTTTGATTTAAAGCGATGAGAGACCAATATTTTCATTGAGACTTCAGAGTAAGTCTTAAAGATTTCTAGAGAATAAAAATTTGTTGGAGACTAAAATGTTCGATTTAAAATCCTTTAAAAACCAATTCAGATATCTATTCTTCTACAATTTATTAACTTTCCACAGAATAAGTATCTTGCTCCATATCACAAACTCAAGTATTCCGTTAAGGTGGAAACTCAAATGCAATCCACTTCACGTGAAGTTGATATTTGAGAGCTGTTAGATAAAAATTTAGTCAAATTAGTCAAATCATCTAATGCATGAAGTCGACTGCACATGAGTTTCCACCTTCCGTTAATTAGGATGCATTGTGAGACTGAGTTGATCAACATTCTGATAGTTAATGCATGATATGTATGAAAAGGAAGAAGAGCAGAACATGGGAATGGGATAAAGGTGAAGTTGAGTCTCGAGAATCAGGCTGTGTATGAGAACACAACATGTGAATATATATAGCTCGTGAGTTGTTTGAGGATCAAATTCAACTCTTATTTATGGAAATAGAATCCAAGAAAGTGTCAAGACACTTCATTCAAACCACTCTCTTTGGATATAATATTGTAATCAATCACCCACCTCAACATCATTCAATTCTTCCTCTTGGATCTTGTATCACACACTACCACCTTCACTTACCCATTGACATGCATGCTTATTGTGCTCTCTAATATCACCATTTTCATAATTGCTAAGAGACGTTACTAGTTTAACTAACACTTTGGTTTAAAGAAAAAAAATTGCTGAAATACTCTTAAAATAGGGAAAATATTTTAGGATATTTTCATCAATGTATTTATTTTTTTCTCTTTTTTATTTATTGAACGGGCCATCGTGGCAAAGTGGCAATGCTATCCAAGCTCCACATAATGCTGGACCCGTGACTGCCAAAACAAAAATTGATAATTTGATATCATAAAAGACAAAATTTATCTTATTCTTAATCTTTTCTAACGTGGCATTGTTTCATTACACCCATTTTTAGAGTTCTCCTATATATGTTAAACATGGAATTAAAAAAATTACTATATTAATTTACCTCATGCTGTTTACCTTTTGAATTTTTAAAATATGCTATTTAAATTAAATTAGATTGATCTAATAATTAATTCACTAATCTGCTTAAGTAAATGTTGGTATTCAAATTTTATTTTGTACATGTAGCAATTCATTAGTCAACAACAAACCCTTAAATAAAACTCTGCAATAAAATAGTCTTCGGTCTATTAAACTAAAAAATACCATGAACACTCCAAAAAAAATGTTATTTAACTTTTTTTTATTACTTTAAGGTGACTTGCTACTTCAGATAAAAATATTTTTATATAAAAATAATAACTAAAAATCGTTAAATAATTTAACATAATTACACGTTATATCCTTTGTCTTGCCTTATCATTTCGATATTTCGCTTGTCATAGATTCAAAGTGTCTTGAGCGTAGTAAACAAAAAGTATAAATTATATAACCCGTGTTTTGAAGACAGACAAAAATCCATAACTCAAGTCAACGCTGCATAATATATATGTCACCAAATTCTTTTTAAGTATAAAAGAAAATCTCATACAATATAGTAACCAGTGTTGACCGAATTCTCAACCATTTAACTTGTTATGATTTAATTATACGTGATAAGTGAAGATTTTTTTTCGTTAGATTAACAAAAAAATGAGATTTGAAACAATGAGAATTCACTAGGTAACGGTCACATGCTACCTTTTCTTTCTTTTTTTTTGCAAACGTGAAAACATTTATACCGAACTCCATTCTTGCTCCTACATATTCCGCGCCTTGCATGCACCAACATGCATAACCAACCACTCACTCTAACACTCATCACACTCTCTCAACATCAACCATGGATACTACCAAGAAATCCCCCTTGAAGCCATGGAAGAAGGGTCCAACAAGAGGGAAAGGCGGCCCCCAGAACGCTTCGTGTGAGTATCGAGGTGTTCGCCAAAGGACTTGGGGGAAATGGGTTGCTGAGATCAGAGAGCCAAAGAAGAGAACCAGGCTCTGGCTTGGTTCTTTTGCCACGGCCGAAGAAGCCGCCATGGCTTATGACGAGGCTGCGCGGAGGCTCTATGGACCGGACGCGTATCTTAACCTTCCCCACCTGAAACCGAGCTCCAACTTTCCCATCAAATCTGGGAAATTCAAATGGATGCCATCCAAGAACTTCATTTCAATGTTCCCTTCTTGTGGACTACTCAATGTGAATGCTCAACCTAGTGTTCATCTAATCCATCAGAGGCTTCAGCAGTTTAAGCAGAATGGGGTTGTGAATCAATCTCCTAGTTCATCCAATGATCCAAAGGGTGAAACTAAGAGTGTAAAAGAAAGCAAAGTTGATGCAGAAGAAGATCCTCCAGAGGAGAAAAACACTCGAGCATCATCGGAGGCGATGCTTGGAGATCTTCACGAGAAGCCACAGATAGACCTTCACGAGTTTCTTCAGCAGATGGGAATACTGAAAGCAGAAATACAGGAAGAAAGAACCGATAGCTCGGGGAGTTCGACAGTGCCTGAAGCTGCATCGTGCGATGACTATGCTCAACTAGGCCTGTTTTCTGACACAAGTGTTAACTGGGAGGAACTGATTGGGATGCATGGAATTGCAGATTTTCCAGAATCTGAATCCACCCAGTTGGAAGCATATGAAACAAATTATGAGCTCGATTTCTATTCTTCCATCTGGAACTTCTAAGAAACTTACCTGGTTTTTCGGAAAAGAGAACTACTCTATCCTTTATAGCGTCGAGATCTAGTTAGATAAGCGAGTACTTAGCATATCGGCCTAAGCATAGATAGGATGGTTTTGGTTCTACTGCTACTCTCCAGTCTATTCCTGTTTTGTCTTATGCTTGCTGAGTTTCAATCTGTTGGTAGCAATGTAAGAGTAGGAAGTAGCTTAGAATAGAAGACTACCAGTGTGTGAAAGAACTAAGAAGCTTATGATAATAGAGATAACTAAATAATAATATCAGTCTACAAGTAGTAATATTATGAGTTGACTTACTTTTAGCATTTTTGGGAGTGTTAAGTTCTAACATTGTTCTTTCAATCTTATGTTTTGCTCTGGCAAAGTAGTTCACAGAGGAAAACGACGATTATTGGTATATCAAGTTCAACAACTCACTAGATAGGTTATAAGTTAGAAGAAAAAACAAAACAAAAACAAAATCACATAAAATAAGACAAGCATAACAGTGGTATGAATGATTTATGAAAATAAATAATATGCAAGAATTCTGACAAGTCTCTAGTGTTTTATCTCCTATAATTGCTCAAGCTTTGGGAAATGACCAACCTATATAAGCATTAACACAATGTAATGTGTATGAAAAGTAGAGATGAAAGATTTCTCCAAAAATTGCACCTTTACTTCTCCCATTTTCCATTCATCAGACACATTAATTAGCAGCTCTTTGACATTCATGTTAACCCTTGCTTTTGCCTTGCACTCCCTGTCAAATTTACCAATTGAGTCAAAATCAGCAACTTGACCTTGCTTAGCATAATAATTATTGTAACAAAACTTAATATTCTGGAAGTATGAGTTTCTGGGAAAGTTCATACATGACTTGGATTGAGAAAACCTTCATAGATCTACTAGCAACATCATCAAAACAACCAATAGTTCTGAAGACAGCAGCAATAGCAACATTAACCTTGAGAATTCAGCCTACTCGTTCTGGTATTCAGAGGCACTCTGATACTCGCCATGCTCTTCAAAATACTCTATCAATCGCATCAGAAATGCATCACTACTGACTGTCTCAGTGTCACAGACAAGACAGCATTGCCTTCGTGCCCGTGTCACAGCCACATTCATTCGCCGGCGATCACTCAGAAAGCCCACCTGAAACATAAACCCCAAGTTTCTTCTCTTATACTTTATGCCAAGAAATCTGTCAACCAAATACTATATAGAAGGAAATAGCAGCCTTGTTACAAATACCTCCTTTTTTGAGTTGGATCGGACCATTGATATAATAATGGCCTCCTTCTCCCTTCCCTGAAAGCCATCAACTGTTGAGATTTCGACATCCTTCAGCTGATTCTCATTGTTTCTCAACATCTTGAGCAAAACAACCTGCCATAATGGTTACTACGAGTTAGAAAAACACTAGCAAATGAAACACGCTGTTGAACATTTGTATCAATGTTTCACGCAAAAAAAAAAAAAAATCTCATACCTGGGCAGCATATGGGGTAATAATTCCAATATCAGAAGGAAGCACACCACTTTGAACAAGTCTCTTGGCATGAACGATAGCAACCTCAGCTTCACCTTCATTAAGGGTGCTATCTTCTTCATCTTTCTTTTCTTCCATATCACATCTGAATTTCATCAATACAAGGAACTGATTACACACCGTTTGAATTTGCAACAACTTTGCAGGCTTATGTAAATTCCCAGGATATCAAAAAATCTATGTAAATTATGAAATATAATGATCGTTCCATGCTTTAGTGATGCAATTTTTTCAAATATTGAAATTCTTGACTGGCTAGGGAAAACTGTTTCTACCAATCACTTAGTATAGATCATTCAAAATAATAAAAAAAAAAAAAATTAGAATGTTGGTATGCAAAGTTTCATTAACAAGAGAATGTCATGTCTTTGTTCCACATATTTCGACTAATCAAGCAGTTCTAAGGACATAAATTTTTCAATATATGAAGTAGTCCCACATACCCAGCAATGTCTATGAGAAGAAGAGTTGGTTCAGTTGACGATGTCTTCTTCACATTGTCAAGATCATATAGCATGTGTGCAGCAACACTAGCATGAGCCTCGATCTGTCATCACAGAATAACATTGCATGAAGAGTTAATATTTTATTTAGAATAGTGATCCGATATGAAGACGATAAGGAGCACCTTGCTGTTGTAAAGTTCTTTAGAAGACCAATCCATGATGAGTTCATTCATACGGTACTGGACTGTAAGCATAGATGTGACCTCGTCTCCATATATTTCTGCAAGTCGTTCAAAGAGGGTTCTTCCTAAACCTTTCTTCTCAGCTTCAACACTTTGAATGGTTGGAGGAAGTTGAAGATGGTCCCCTGCAAGGATACATCTTGAGCCCTAAAACATTGAACTCCATTTAATTCAGTATAGTCAAGATGACATTAGGCTTGTATGATTATAAAACTGTATTTTAATGCTGATCAGGTCTATGTTTAGAGACAAGCATTAGTTTTTTGCAGTTCAAAGAAATACTTAGTGTTAAGAACAACATCAAAATATAGTTCAAATGCCAATGAATATTACCTTCAACAGAGGAATCCAGCATGCTATTTCAAGTGCTTGAGCAGCTTCATCAATGATCACCAAATCAAATGACATACTGTCGAGTTTCTTAGAATAGGCCCCAATCAGAGTAGTCAATATTACATCTGCAGTTTTAAGTACGTCTGTTACAGCAAGCTGCTGCCTTTTGCGCTCCTCTTTGGATAGAGTCCTAAGTTCCCTTTGTATGTCTCTCCTTGTACTTTTGTCTTTGGTTTTCAATAGCTTTCCATTCAATGCCTGAAGAAACACATCATATTTAGTGCAAAATTATATTTCATATATATTATTTTTTCCATTCATAGCTTTCTCTTCAGGGTTGGTTGTTGTAATTATATCTAGTTATGATACACGAAGTTGATAGTGTCATCAATTATGAAATCTGAACGAAAAAAAAAAAAAAAAAGGTTCTTCTGAGTGTCAGCTAGATGATCACCATCAACCTTGGCAAATGATAATAAATCAGTTCTTTAACTTCTACTCTAAGACTTTACCTTCATTTCTTTACGAATGTCATTTGCAAGGCCACTATTATCTCCTCGTAGTACCTAACAAGAAATTCAAGAACAAAGGATATAAAAGTCGACTATACTGAAGCATAAATACCAAAAGAATACCATGATACCAATTCATCAGTTAATATTTTAGGAGGAGGATTTGAAGAGTGACTCTAAGATGATTATTTGCTTCTATTTTTGTAGCCCTACAAGAACCCATTATTGTTCTTATGTATATCTCTCCTCTTCGTGAATTCTTCTTGTTTATAATCAATTCTTCTTTTTGTAGAGTGGTATTATAGAAGAAAGAGGGATAACAAGTCATCATAATGTACCTGAGCATCCAGTGCACTGTCCAGTACTTGAGGCAATAAGCGTGCAGGATGACCTACTCTCACCAGCTTAACCCTAAACAAAAAATTCGACTTTATGAACAAGTAATATATATATATATATATATATATATATATATATATATATATATATATGATTTTACAGTGTTTTATAGTATTCTGTTTTGTACATAATTTCGTCAATCAATGTTGTCATGTAAAAGCTGTTAGTGCTAGACTCCAATTAGATTGATACTGACTATTGTAGTGCCAAAAGGATAAATAACTATACCTATGTGGAACTAGCCGCTCAACGATGTTATCAACAGCAATGTTTGAGGCAGCACAAGCAAGAATCTTTGATCCACGTTTAACTTCTTGTAATATAATTTCCACCACTGTTGTAGTTTTCCCAGTTCCAGGAGGTCCATGTAGCAAAAACACATTCTTCGATGATAGGGCTTTTGAAATTGCACCTTTCTTTGCAGATAAAAACCAGAAATTAAAATACATAAGTTTGTGATCACAAGGCGGATATGCAAAGCTAAAATGATGAAATACCACAGAAAAACCACTATTATTAAATGGGAAGGCTTCTTCACTCAAATGATTAATTAGAAAAATAAATCCAATTACGTCGTTCTTGATTGTATTTGTTTTACACATACTACTATAATACTGAGTGTTAGTGTTCTTAAGTTGAAAACATTTTTGCAACTAAGTCCCTAATCCATTGGGCATTCAAGAGGAAGAGGATCGATCTATCGATAGCAATAGGCATTAAATAGCTATAACTAGTAAATACACGTGCTTTATTATAACTACATAGGCATGCACCAACAAAAATTAAATAATACATTGAATGAAAATAATTTACAGAAAGTGCAGAAGAGTCATGAATAAGTTATTTAAAAAAAAGCCATACAAGAAAATAGGTTATGTACCTGAGAGTGATCAAGTTTGGTATTAAAAGGAGTGAAGGAAACATCCTTCTTGGACATTGTTGGCGACCTCTCCCCAAATAAGACCGGAATTAGATCAGCAGCTGGACCCTTATGCACTCCTTTACTCAACTGTACTAATGCATCTTTCATCCTGCGATATGTCACCTGCATGAGGCATGAGTAATGAATATTTACAGCATACATAGAACTCAGAAGCAAGAAAATAAGACGAAAACAGATAAAATATTTTTCAATAGAAAAAAGTATTAAAAGTTTTAAGCAAAGTGATGAAGTGTGTGCTTACACCAGATAATGATTAACTAAAAAAGAAGAGCAAAATTTTCATATATTGTCCCATTCATATATTTTATGGAAACCTTAACTAAAATATATTAATAATTCACATGGAAACTAACAAACATAGATGAATAACTATTTTTTTCTGATTGACATTAGTGACACCAATTGAGTGTTACAACACATCATGGAAAACAAAACGTCAGTCTAGCAATGCTATTATTTATAACCAATCTGCAAATGCATTCTATATAAGAAGAGATAACAAGCAACTGTGAACTTATTAGCATACCTCATTTGCAACTTTTTCCAGCCTTAGGGGACTGTTTAAACCATCTTCAGGTATGTCATCAAAAGCAACAGTTATTGACGAATCCTGTTAGTATCAAACCAGCAAGTCAAAGTTGTGTCCAATGCTAGGATCACCTGTAGCTAACAGCATGGGCAATTCTCTTTCCATAAATTGAATCAATCAGAGACTTAAGAATTACCTTTAATCTATAAACAACACCTTGTCCAAGAGCAGGAGAACCTAGATCAGCCTTGTTGAGTTTTAAAACGACGACGTCATGAGTACTAAACTGCAAAAATAAGACTTCATTAACTCCTGAGAGTATAACAATATTTATCAAATACATAAGAAAACTGTCTTATCAGTAATTTGTGGCAAGCTTTTTTGCCACATACAAGTCTCAAAATAATTGAAGAAAGTATTTCTACTGTTAATAACAAATGGCGGAAGAGAATGTAACACATAGAAAATTACTTAAAGACCGAGAAATGTGAACAATCGAATAAGTTCATATAAAACTGAGTACTAAAGATAACTTCTTCAAATATGAGTTGAATGATATAGATTTATGTAATGCAAAGTAATTGATAAAAGAAAGTCAATCATTCACCTTGTGTGCAGGAAGAACATCTCCTTTTGTAGACTGGAACTCAATCAGAGATTTTCCCATAAGCCCTGTCTATATTCATGAAAAAGAAGGAAGAGAAGCACCATATAAGAATACCAACTGAAACTCCACTCATCAATTATTACTTATTACTCAAATAGCACACTATAAAATAAGGCATAACATAAAAATTCAAATTACTCATTTATTCTCATGAAAAAGGAAAGAAAACAAAATGGAATATGAGATCATACATAAAATTATCACAAGTGATGAACTGAAAAACAAGTAACCTGGACATCCACACACTTCAAGTTAAGGATTGTGGAACCTCTCTTTTGAGCAGTATCCAAATTCCTTGATGCGCCTGTGGCGATTGAGCTTGATATCTCAGCTTCCTAAGCGCCCAAAAAAAAAAAAAAACAGAGGAGAAATTTTGGAAAGGAAGCCCCATCATTCATCCATTCTGAAGTCACCACCCAACATAAACCATTCTTTGCAAAATTATAATCTTTTCCACTTTTCTAATCACCCCATGAACACTTGCTATTACATGGGACAGTAAAAATTGGTCTTGAATTCGTAAATTGATACGGAGAGGCCTCCGAAAGCTGGAAACTTTAGTTGCAGGGTTTGAGTCATATTAGACTATTCAGTTCTAATTCCATTTTTACACACACAAAAAACGAGTATGCAAAGATGGGCAATGGATTAAACGAGAAAAGCGAAAGCTTTTGAATAATGTGTTATGTAGCTACGTAGTAGGTACCTTTTCCAAGTCAAGAAGAGGGGTGGTGATAGTGATGAATTGTTGCAGAGAGAGAGGTGATGATTTCTTCTTAGTCGCTCCTTTCTCCATTGCTTCTCTATCACTGTTGCTATCAAAGGACTGCAGACCAGAGAGAGAGAGAGAGAGAGAGCTAAACGCAGCTAAACACTGGTATGTGTTGGTATCTTATTTTGCACTCAATTTTATTTTTATTTTTTTTCCAATTTGAAGTTTATAAGTTTTTTTATCTGATTAATAGGGAGAAAATAAATATATATATTAATCATTAAGAAAATATTTCAATTTTCCAATTTTTGTGTACTAATATCTGGATTAAGGAAACAAATAATATTTCAATTTCAGTTAAATTATTTTTTGTCCAATTCCAATGTCTATCTAAGTGAATGAATGACCTAACTATTAAATAAGTTATGTTTTAATTACTAAAATGTGTTGGGAAAAAAAAACAATATCAAATAGTTTTGAGACTTGTATATGGTGTTGTGAAACATAACATGAGAATAGTTGTGATGAAATAAAATATGTTAATCACTTGAATCGTATTGCCCAAATTTTTCTACATTTTCCCCTCAATTATATAAATAACTTCCTTTTGCAACACATTTATCACACCACTTTATCTCCTTATTTTGTTATTATTGATCATTTGCTGCTCATTGACGGTAGAAATTTGCGTGGACAATTGCTTGATAACACTGCATCTTATATTTTTAAAAAATTTAAATTTTTCATTCCTCACTCCTAAAACTGAAATGGTAAGTGATAACTGATAACTGAAAAGTGAAAACACAGATCAGATAGAACAAAATCACAACACTGAAACTATTGAGAATGAAAAGTCTCTGGAGTTGTTAAAAGTACAATATATTTCTAGTTTTCTACTAGATGAATCATAGGCAAGGACAAATGTTATTCCCATATAGCTAAATTCATATACTACTTCAATGCAAATTATAGGGTAAATCCCCCATATCAAATTACTGCAGAAATCTAATAAATCACTGCTTATAGATTACAGAATAACACATCAATTCCTCACTACTCACTAGTCACTATGAATATCCTGAGTTTGCCTTTAGAAGCATGAAAGCGCAACTGACAACACCAATGTAGTGAATGGAAACACTAGTTCTTCTATCCTTTCTGATCTTAGAGATGTCCAGGAAGTGTTTCATATTCCACCTGCAACATTAAGATAAATAATTACAAGAAAATACAATTCAAATTCCAAGGCAATAATGTAAGACGTTTATTGTTCTTGAACCTTGCAACTTCACATTAAGTGTTGTGTTAGTTTATAAGTAATAAGTAATAACATGAAACGAAAGAAGAAAGGAATGTGCAGCCATAGAGGAACGACGATAGATGAAGTTTACCTCCAATTGCTCAAGAAGACGGAGATCTGAAGGGAATGTCCAACATGGTTGCTTGACCTCCTTCAACCAAAATCTTCTTCTTTTGTGTTATAGCATCATTCATGACATGCACAGTATCTGACAAAATATGACAACCCAATATATTACGTGAGATTTGAATTTTCTTTCAATTTAGAGAGTAAAGTGTGATATTTCACCATTGATTTCATAGGTGAGACCAATAATAAATATAAAAGAAAAACTATTCAAGAATATAAGATCACACTTTATTGTTTAAAGTGAAATTCACAACTTTAGAAGATCCAAATTCTATTAAGTGTTACTCTAATTTTTTCTTTTTTTGGCTTTTTCATCCTCTAACGCCCGTTTTGTTCTTTTTGTCTTCTTTTAGATGCATCTTCTTTTTTTTCAAGCTAAAATTCACATTATATATGTTTGTTATAAAAAAAATTTTCCTCTGCTCTATTTTTTCTTTCTATTTTGACTCTATTCCTTTCTCATGTTCTTGCTCTACCCTCTCCTGTTTCACCCATTTGTGGGTGATGAAACGGAAACAACACTCTTTCATTTCGCGGACAACGAAACAAAAATAATGCCTCTCATCTCACGGATGACGCATTAAAAATGGCTCTGGCTCTGTTTCGCAGACGTTGCATCTGAATGGTGACAAAATCTACTTCGCAAGAACTTCATATCAGTTAATTTGACTCACTTTCAGATTAACTCTTGTATACCACGTATTGTATGTATCTAAGAAATTAAAATATTTTTTATATTTATCTAAATAAAAAAGTCCCATTCATTTGGTCACTTTCATAGCCATTTCTTTTTTGTTTTAATACTTTGGTAAAGAGGACATGCTGCCACGTCCACAAGTGTGCAATCCAATAGTCATAGACGTATTTATTTATTTATTTATTTAGTTGAGTAACGCTATTTTAGAAAATGAAATCGACAATAAAAAAGTAGATCATGCTAGTTTTCTCCTATTTATTATTTGATAAGGTTGACTTTGATTTAGATATTTCTGGTACCATTTTTCTTCCATCACAACGCTGCAATAAGCGGGGTGATTGAGTTCTTATTTATGAGCACTCTAATGTAATTAAATCTTCTTCATTCCTTTTCAAAGTAGAGTTAAGAAATGAATAATCAAATTTAAAGGTATAAAAAGTGTGTACGTATGTTGTTCCTAAGATATGTGCCCACTTTGTTGAAAGAGGGATCGAGGATCATTCAACTAACATTCATCCACTATTTACAATTGGAATGGTGCTTGGAAAATAATCCAATAAAAGTTTAATCCACTTTCTTATTTGAAAAAAAAAAAAACTATAATTTTCCAGAATTGTTACAACATAACCCAGAAAAGGTAAAGCTACAAGAAAAATATAGATAAAGATGGATGAATGAGTATGATCTACCAGGTAAGATGGAAGATGCGAGAGAGAGCAAGAGTGATGCGTGGATAAAGATGAAGAGAGAAAAGGGTGCAATCTCTGAGGAAGTGTTGAATTGCGTTGACAAAGAGGTTGAAGCTCCTTATTGGTGGAATATACAAGGTTAAGGGCACAGCTGAGAATGCTACAGCAAACACAACTTGAAGCATGCTTCTCACTCTTCTCTTCCTTTGTCTTGTGCTGATCAGAACACTAAGACTCTATATTACGGGGGATGGATGGGGGAAAACTACTTTAATTTCATACCTCTGCTCATATTATATATTGAATTATTGGATTTGGTTTGGTTTCATTCTAAGTGAGGCTTACACCTTATAAAAAAATTATTCAAGATTTATTTATTATTTTTCTTAATTTTGTGTATCCATTATTTTGAAAATAAGAGGAAAGAAAATGAGAGAAAAAAAAAATAGAAAGAAGAGTAGAGTTATTTGTATATTGTTTAGATTAACAGAAAATGGATGAAAAAAAAATAGAAAGAAATTTTTTTTTTGTTTGGATTGAAAAAAAAGTAAGAAGAAAGAAAATCATAATAGTAAAAAATTACATTAATACCCTTATTTATATTATATATAAATTATATTTTATTAATATATTCAAGTTATTTTTTAATAGAAAAAAATCATTCAAATTAAATTTTAAAATTTTAACATATGATTTTTGTTAATAACAACATTTTTTTAGATTATTCTCTTCTATTATCTTTTAAATATGATAAACAAAAAATTATCATTATTTTTTAAATATATACAAATAAATAATTTTATAAAAGACTAATGAAAATTATTCATAAGTTACACAATTAATCTCTTTAATTATAAGAAAAAGATGAAGTTTGATGGGACAGTAAAACTAGGAAAAATACAAGAAATAATTTTCAAATTTAAAAGGAAATGAAACGAAAAATTTTGATTTTTTATTAAAGAGAGGGTAAATTCGTAATTACATTATTATTTCCTCCTCTTTTGTTGGTTTTCATCTCACACTTGACGAGAAAAGTTTTTGGTGGACCCCACCCCACTTTTTTCTTTTCCTCTTCATTTTTTTCGGTAAACCAAACAATGGAAAATTTGATTTTTCACCCATTTTCCTTTTCTATATTTTCTTTCCCCCCGTATTCTTTTGAAACAAACACAATGTAAGTGAGGGTTACACCTTATAAAAAAAATGATTTAAACTTTTGTTCATACCCTGACCCAACGCTAAGACCCAAGTCCATGTAACGAGATCCAACCCACTACTTGGACTCCTCAATATACCGATCTCCTCTCAAGAGGTCGGTGCTCCCTACGGCTTGCTCTAAGGAAGTCGGGATCAAAGGTTACCTGACAGATAATAACTGCCCCTAAAATCTCTCAACCCACTTCCAGGAGCCATATCGTAACCTCCCTAAGATAAAGGGACGGTTATCCACCCTAAAAGATGGAACTACTCCAACGGTGGTTATTGATTCACCACTATAAATACACTGACATTTCTCAAGTATCTCTAAGTCCCAATACTCTATAGACCTGCTCACACCCTTGCTAACTTAGGCATCGGAGTGTCATTGCAGGTACCACCCCCCATTCTCCCACGCTCACAAGTCGGAAGGAGTCTCTAAAGGCGCTAACCCGCTCAAAGGCTTCCTCCCTCATACGATTGGGCCAACCTAACAAGTCCAGCCCATTAACCTCCGGTTACCCAACGTAACATTGGCGCCGTTGCCGGGGACCCGAGGGATCAACCCATAATAGCGGACAACTCACCAGAAGATGGTCATACAGCGTCTGATTCCGAGCAAGAAAATCCAAATATCGGAAACAATGACGCAGACCTGACCCTTCATCAAGGAACCAGCGACCAACATATAGAAGGCACCTCTGAGCTCAAAAACCCAAAGGCAAACTCCTCGGAAGGACGAGAATCCAGAAAGGAGGGGCCACCCCATGCGACCGAACTAATGGGGCTGGTCCACGGCCACCAAGGTCGTTTGGAGCAACTGGAACAGGAACTAGAACGACAGCGAGAGGCGGAATGAAACCTCCGGGAGGAAATAGAACGACGAAATGAGTTGGAAGAAAAACTCTTAAAACTTGAATCCTCCCTTAAAAGCCGGAACTCCCGCGGTGACCGAGAATAGTCGTCCCTGGGAGGAAAGGACCCGTTCAGCGAGGACATAATGAGGGCGAAAGTTCCAAGAAACTTCAAAAGCCCTGATATGAACCTCTATGACGGAACCACAGACCCGAAGCATCATTTAAGCAATTTCAAAAGTCGGATGTATCTGGCTGATGCTTTTGATGCAACACGCTGCAAGGCTTTTCCGACCACCCTGTCGAAAGCGGCGATGAAGTGGTTTGATAGTCTCCCTCCAAGGTCGGTTACCAGCTTTGAGGACCTCTCAAGAAAATTTCTAATGCAATTCTCCATCCAGAAGGATAAAGTAAAACACGCGCCGAGCCTCCTGGGAGTTAAACAGGAGGTCAGGGAACCTCTGCATGATTACATGGAAAGGTTCAACAAAGCGTGTTTGGAAATTCAAGATCTGCCCACAGAGGCAGTTATCATGGGATTAGTAAATGGACTTAGAGAAGACCTCTTCTCTCAGTCCATATCAAAAAAGCACCCGACCTCTTTGAGCGATGTACAGGAGAGAGCGAAAAAGTACATCAACATGGAGGAAAATGCCAAACTACGGGAACCCAGCTGGTGATTGGGGCCCCCTCACTCAGCAAAAGAAAATAAAGGGAGCCAAAGAAAAAAGAGGAGGTCGGCCCCGACAGACCTAGGAGATATCACTCCTACACTCCTCTAAAAGTCTCCCTAGTAGATGTGTACAGAGAAATCTGCAACACTGAAAGATTGCCACCTCCCAGACCCATTAAAAATAAAAAAGGGGGGAGTCGCAATGACTACTGCGAATACCATAAGATATATGGCCACCCAACAAATGATTGCTACGACCTCAAAAATGTGATAGAAAGGTTGGCCAGGGAAGGCCGACTTAATAGATATCTCACGAATAGGTCGGACAATCATGGAAAAAGAAAGCGAGATGATGAAGACAGAAGAGACCCGCCGCCACAAACTCCCGAGAGACACATACATATGATCTCTGGAGGATTCGCGGGAGGTGGACTTACCAAATCATCTCGCAAAATACACCTGAAGCGAGTTTATCAAGTAAGAAACGATTCTCCCGATCTCCCAACCATCTCGTTCACCAAAGAGGACGGGCAGGGGATCGTACCCGGGCATGACGATCCGGTGGTGATAACCATGATCTTGGCAAATGCCAACCTCCACAGGACCTTGGTGGACCAAGGGAGTTCAGCAAATATACTTTTTAAGCCTGCATTCGACAAGTTAGGGTTGGATGAAAGGGAGCTAAAAGCTTACCCGGACACCCTATATGGATTAGGAGACATGCCAATTAAGCCACTGGGATACATCCCCCTTCACACGACCTTCGAAAAGGGGGAAAATTCCAAAACTCTGAGCATTGACTTCATCGTCATTGATGTCGGATCGGCGTATAACGCCTTAATCGGCAGGACTACGTTAAATCGGTTCGGAGCGGTGGTGTCAACCCCTCACCTTTGCATGAAATTCCCAACACCTAAGGGAATAGCGACGGTACGAGGAGACCAAAAATTGGCAATAAAATGTTACAATGAAAGCTTAAACCTTCGAGGAAAGAGCAAGGAAGTCCACACTATAGAACTCGGGGGAATCAAAGCAAGGGAATAGCTGCAACCACAACCGGGTGGAAGAACCGAAGAGGTTCAAATTGGAAAAGAGGAAGAAAAAAGAACCAAGATAGGGGCCAGCCTAGACGAAGGTCTGAAACAAAGGCTAATAAAGCTCCTACAGTAAAATTCTGACATCTTCGCTTGGAAAGCTTCCGACATGCCAGGGATAGACCCTCGACTCATGTCCCACAAGCTTTCGATACACCCCGGATCACGACCCATACAGCAGCGCAGGTGTAAGCTCAGTGCAGAACAAGCTCAGGTGGTGGAAAAGCAAGTACAAGCCCTCTTGAAAGCTAACTTCATCCGAGAGATCAAATACCCGGCATGGCTAGCAAATGTAGTGCTAGTCTAAAAGCAAAATGGCAAGTGGAGGATGTGCGTCGACTATACCGACCTGAATAAAGCATGCCCCAAAGACCCGTATCCACTTCCCAGTATTGACACCCTAGTAGATGCAAGCTCAGGGTATCAATACTTGTCGTTTATGGATGCTTACTCGGGATACAACCAAATCCCGATGTACCAGCCGCATGAGGAAAAAACTTTATTCATCACACCTAGAGCAAACTACTGCTATGTGGTGATGCCATTTAGGTTAAAAAATGCCGAGGCAACATATCAAAGGTTGATAAATAAAGTGTTCGCCCCCTACCTTAGGAACTTAATGGAGGTCTATGTAGATGATATGCTGGTAAAAACTAAGGAGGAAACCGACCTCCTGACAGACCTCTCGCAAGTTTTAGACACTGTAAGGTCGCATGGGATGAGACTAAATCCCACAAAATGCACCTTCGCGGTGGAGGCGGGAAAGTTTCTAGGGTTTATGCTTACACAAAGGGGAATCGAAGCAAACCCCGATAAGTGTAAAGCTATCTTGGAAATGAAAAGCCCGACTTGCCTGAAGGAGGTCCAGCAATTAAATGGAAGGCTTGCCGCCCTTTCCAGGTTCCTGGCGGGATCGGCACTAAGATCCCTCCCACTATTCTCTCTACTAAGAAAAGGATGCCAGTTCGAATGGACTCCGGAGTGCGAAGAAGCTTTCCGGGAGTTCAAAAAGTTCTTAAGCCAGCCTCCAATCCTTACCCGACCCCTAGTCGGGGAATAACTCGTCCTATACCTGTCAATAGCAGACAAAGCTATAGCATCAGCTCTAGTACGGGAAGATGAAGCCGGGCAGCATCCTGTATACTTCACTAGCAGAGTTCTACAGGGCCCAGAACTAAAGTATCAAAAACTTGAAAAGTTTGCATACTCCTTAGTTGTGGCCTCACGCCGATTACGGCCGTATTTCCAAGTGCACACGATAAAAGTCCGAACGAACCAGCCCATAAAGCAAGTCCTCCAGAAGACGGACATTGCGGGAAGAATGGTTCAGTGGGCAATCGAGCTCTCCAAGTTCGACTTGAAATACGAAGCCCGAATGGCAATAAAAGCTCAATGCCTCACCGACTTCCTAGCGGAGTACGCAGGGAATCAAGAAGAGAAATCCACTGCATAGGAGTTATATGTAGATGAGTCCTCCAATAAAGCTGGAAGCGGAGCAGGCATAATATTGGTCAGCGAAGGGGGAATGCAAATTGAAGTTTCCCTCAAGTTCGAGTTCCCAACTTCCAACAACCAGGCAGAATATGAAGCCTTGATCGCAGGGTTAAAACTGGCAGAAGAAGTCGGTGCGACCAAAGTAATAATATTCAGCGACTCTCAGGTAGTGACCTCCCAAATAAACGGAGAGTATCAGGCCAAAGTTCCCATCATAAAAAAAATACTTGGACAAAACCTTGGAGCACCTTTGGCACTTCAAAGAGACCGAGGTAAAGCATATAACTCGGGATCTCAACAGTAGGACAGACGCCCTCTCCAAGCTAGCAAGTACCAAACCAGGAGGAAACAACAGAAGCCTGGTCCAAGAAACTCTCCCTAAACCCTCCGTGGACAAAATGGAGGTTGCTCAAGATGTCTTTGAAATCACCGAATTAGACCTTGGATGGATGAAGCCTTTTGTTGAATACCTGAAATTCGACATCCTCCCCAAAGAGGAAAAAGAGGCCAAGAAAATCCGGAGGGAAGCACAGAACTACATGCTGGTGAAAAATATCCTCTATAAAAGGGGGATATCAACACCATTACTAAAGTGCGTCCCGACCTCAAAGACAACCGAGGTGCTAGAGGAGGTACACAATGGGATCTGCGGAAATCACCTTGGAGCAAGGTCGTTAACTAAGAAGGTAATCCGAGCTGGATTCTACTGGCCGACCTTACAAAAAGACTCCATAGAATTTATGAAAAAGTGCCTGCCGTGCCAAATACACGCAAACTTCCATGTAGCCCCTCTCGAGGAACTCATTAGCATAACTTCCCCATGGCCCTTCGCAAAATGGGGATTGGACTTACTAGGACCATTCCCACAAGCACCGGGGCAAGTAAAATATCTAATAGTGGGAGTGGATTACTTCACAAAGTAGATAGAAGCAGAACCATTGGCCACCATCACCGCTCAGAGGAGTCGAAAGTTCCTCTACAAGAACATTATCACCAGGTATGGGGTACCCCACTCCATCACCACTGATAATGGCACTCAATTCACCGACTCTACCTTCAAAAACCTGGTAGCCAGTATAAAAATCAAACATCAATTCACATCGGTGGAACATCCACAAGCAAATGGACAAGCCGAAGCTGCAAACAAAGTCATATTGGCAGGGTTGAAGAAAAGATTGCAGGACGCAAAAGGAGCATGGGCCGAGGAACTCCCACAGGTGCTTTGGGCTTATTGGACCACACCTCAGTTTGCCACAGGAGAAACACCCTTCCGACTTGCTTATGGCGTAGAAGCCATGATACCGGTTGAAATCAACGAGCAAAGCCTAAGGGTGAACTTCTACGACGAGGTGGGAAACATAAAGGGGCACAAAGAAGAACTTGAACTTCTCCCTGAAGTCCGCGAACGAGCCCATATTAGAGAAGCAGCATTGAAGCAAAGGATGATGAACAGATACAACCAGAAAGTCATTCGAAGGAGCTTTGCCTCAAACGACTTGGTATTAATTAGAAATGACATAGGAGTCAACAAGTCTGGGGAAGGAAAGCTCGCCGCTAATTGGAAAGGACCATACAAGATTAATGAGGTCTTAGGAAAAAGTTATTATAAGGTGACCGACTTAAACGGCACCGAGTTACCCAGGTCGTGGCATGCTTATAATATGAAAAGGTACTACAGCTAAAAGCAAACTCTACTCTCTGATGTACTCTTTTCCCAAACTTCATGATTTTTTCCCAAAGTAAAAAGGGTTTTTTCTGAAGAAGGGTTTGTAACGAGGCATCACAGTAGAGACTAAGAGGTAATAGATACCCTGAAACCCTTAGTAGCGATAAAGTACCTTTGCAAATAAATAAAGATCTTTTTCAAATATCTCTTATAAATTCCTTCTCGTTTTCTACGAAACGCGCCGACTTAAGCTCGACAAAGCATGAAAATCCCTTGAACCGACCTAGATGGTCGTCAAGATAAAACGACGAGGTACAAGTCAGTGTAAAGAGGTTATAAAAGTCGATCGTGAATAAACTCGAAAATTAACTGATTAACAAATTAGAAATTTCGAGAAGAAATGCATCGCAAAAATAACCTAAGTTATGAAAACTCAATATATAAAAAAATTGAGCATAAGGAATACCGAAAAGAGATCAGAAAATCCATGTAAGGCAATAAAGACTGTCCCAAACCTTCAAGTAAAGTTCAAAGAAAAACTTAGAAAAAAGGACAGCCAGCAAAAAAAAAGGGTCTTTTCAGAACAAAAAAGATCAAAAAAGGTTTTGAAAACCTAAAACAGAAAGAGCATGCACACAACCAACAAAAATAACCTAAACCCTTGTCCAAAAAAGGGTATTTTTAAATATTTAAATATTTTGTTTACGGCCATAAAAGGCCAAAAAAGTGTCAACAGCATACCACAGGCCGGGCCCCCATATAGCCAAAGATAATTTTTCAAAGGACATCACCATCACCACCTGGAAGAGCAGTCGGAGCACCACCAGAGTCAGGGAGAGAGACATCCATAGGATTTGGAGGGGAAGTCTCAGGAGCCTTGGAAGAACTTGGAGCATCATCTGATCGGGGAGGGGACTCTATGATTCTCTGACCTCGAGTTTTCAACTCGGATTCAGATACAGGTCGGGGAGGAGACACATTGGCCCCATCAATTACGACCTTATCCGGATCCAAGGGTGAAAGATCCAGGTCGGGAGTAAGAACCCCGACCTGTTCCTTAAAAACTCTCCACGCCTCTTCGGACCCCTCGGCAATAGAGTCCTCCAGCTCCGCATCAGCATCCCAAGCGCTCAGTAGATTTTTTTTTATCTCCACAAGGTCCTGGAACAAACTTGAATAGCTTTGCTCCGCCTTCTCTCGTAGGCCTTCTGCCATAGAGCATTGGCCCATCAACTTCTCCCCCTCCTTCCGGAGATTATCCCTTTCTTCCCTCAACTTGATAACCTCCTCCTTCAGACTCCTCTCAGATTCTTGATACAAAAGAATCCTCCCCTCTAGCTCCTCAACCCTTTGAGATGAGCCCAAAGAGTTAAGGGGAGTCTTCTAAAAAATATCAAGAAATTTGTTGCACACCCCCGCTACCCTAACACTTTCCTGAGCCAGAATAGTAAGGTGGTTCCGAAGAGAAGCATCATCCATACTTATACGTGTATAAGGATAGATATGCTCCAGGATGAATTGATGCGCATCCACCTTGGCCTCACCTTCGAAAGGAAAGCCAGACTCTAGAGCCTTGCGTTTTTTCTTTTCTGGCTCAGGAGAAGGTCAGGAATAAGGAGGTGGCAGAGAAGAAGCCGAGGAAGAAATAACGATAGGTCGGACAGGGGTCCCCAAGCTGTGAGAAGAAGGGGAAGGAGAAGGACCGATCGCCCTGGCACCACCAACCCTGGCGCGGGATCTAGCCTTGGCCTCATGAACCCTCTGGTAAGACTCCCTTGAATTCCTCTTCGCCATCTCTGCAAAAAACCATTAGGTAAAAATTCAATAAAACAAATCGGAGAAAACAACTCAGAAAGTCGGAAAACCCAATAAACCAATACGACACTACCTAATTGGGCCTGCACAAAGGTCGGGGAACCCTGGAGGAATTTCTTGGTATCCAAATAAGGGGCTCTCCCCCAAACTTCTCGGAGGAACCCAACGATGGCGGCCTTCACCTCGTCCAAATCATCTAAACTATATTTCTCGCAAGGAGAGGCCTCTAACCAATATAGAGGAAAGCGAGGGAAAGAATTTTCATCCAGGAAAAAAGGGTGGTGACCCTCTACAGCTTGCACTTTGAAAAAGAAATTTTTAAAGTCATGGAAGGATTCATCAAAAAGGGTAAAGACTCTCCGGCCTTGTATCACCCGGAAAGAAACCCATTGTTGTTTGTTATTTTGCCCACTGAAGGGCTTAGTCATGTGAAAAAGAAAAAAGAAAATCCTCAAAGAAGTCAGGAAATCTAGGGCATGGCTAATGAATTGATAAATTTTCAAAAAACCCCAAGAGTTGGGGTGAAGCTGTGTAGGAGCAACACGGCAGTGGCCTAAAACATCCATCTCAAAGTCGGAAAAAGGGAGAAAAACGCCCAGGCGGGTAATCATACTCTCATACATATAGAAAAAATGAGGGGCTGCCTCAGAGGCCCTCCCAAAGCAAATCCGGTCTTTGGGACCCGAGACAACCAGTTCATATTTCGGCTCGTCCTCATCAGAGGTACAAAGCCTATGATGAGTACGGAAGTTGGTGATGAAGTCCGTATCAACAAGGGGCTCTTCCCCCAAAACCGTGACATCCACCCATTGAGCAAGAATTTCAACAGAAGACATTTTTTTATTTTTCTAGAGAAAACCTACAAAGAAAAGAAAAAGGGATAAAAAATAAGGTCTCTAAGGGGGCCTGAAGTCAGATCCCTGACAAAACAAAATCTACGACCAACTCTCCTCTCAAGTAAAAAACATGCAATTCTACAGAGAAAGGATGAGAAAAGAAACTTACCTTTTTCTCTTGCAAGAAAATAGAAGTAACAACACTCGAAAAGGAAGGATCTTTCTTCTTTCAAAGGGTGCAGATGGAAAAATTTTTCAGAAACGAAACAAGTAAGAAGAAGGAAAAATATTTATACACACGTTAGGGGCACAAAGGTAAAAACAACGCAGACCATTCAAAAGTTGCACCGTTACCAAGGTAACCGCCCCCGCGTATAAATGCTCAGACCCCTAAGAGACACGACGTTTGATTTAACGCGACTGTTGAAAACTTTTAAAACACGTCGGTTCTGAAAAATCACGTCGGATCCTTATCAAGTCGGCTACGATCCCGAGTTATAATACTCGATCCCAAACCCTAAAAGGAATTGGGTTCGAGTAGGGGCACTGTTCATACCCTGGCCCAACGCTAAGGCCCAAGTCCATGTAGCAAGATCCAACCCACTACTTGGACTCCTCAATATACTGACCTCCTCTCAAGAGGTCGGTGCTCCCTACGACTTGCTCTAAGGAAGTCGGGATCAAAGGTTACCTGGCAGATAATAACTGCCCCTAAAATCTCTCAACCCACTTCCAGGAGCCATATCATAACCTCCCTAAGATAAAGGGACGATTAACCACCCTAAAAGGTGGAACTACTCCAATGGTGGTTATTGGTTCACCACTATAAATACACTGACATCCCTCAGGTATCTCTAAGTCCCAATACTCTCTAGACATGCTCACACCCTTGCTAACTTAGGCATCGGAATGTCTTTGCAGGTACCACCCCCTATTCTCCCACGCTCACAAGTCGGAAGGAGTCTCTAAAGGCGCTAACCCGCTCAAAGGCTTCCTCCCCCATACGATTGGGTCAACCTAACGAGTCCAACCCATTAGCCTCCGGTTACCCAACGTAACAGCTTTATTTATTATTTTTCTTAATTTTGTGTATCCATTATTTAATGTTAGATTTTTTGCAAGATAATAATATACTTAGCGAAAAATCACCAAATTTTAAAGATAATAATATCTTATTTTTATAATCATACTTGAAAAAAATCGCATCAAAATTTCATCTCTATTGTATTTTTTGAGAAATATATATTTAATATTACATTAAATATATATTTCTCAAAAAATAATATTAAATATACATTTCTCAAAAAATACAATAGAGATTGAATTTTGATGTGATTTTTTTCAAGTATGATTTTAAAAATAAGATATTATTATCTTTAAAATTTGGTGATTTTTCGCTAAGTATATATATTTTTTAAATTTTTTGTTAACAACCAATAATACTTTTAAAAAATAAAAAATATATATTTAGCAAAAATTTCACCAAATTTTAAAAATAATAATATCTCATTTTTTTAATCATGTTTGTAAAAAATCGCATCAAAATTCAATCTCTAAGGCATTTTTTGAAAATACATATTTATTATTGGACATTTTTGTCATGTTTTTAAATTATTTGAAGGCGTGTTTGTCGATAGTAAAATTTGAATACATTTTGATCAGCATTTGAATAATTCGGTGGCATTTTTAGTAGTTAACCTTATATTGAATTATTGGATTTGGTTTGTGTTCATATCCTGGCCCAAAACATAAGTCAGGTCCAAAGCAGAGAAAGCCCACAAGATACTTACCGAATAACCGACCTCCCAAAAGGTCGGACAAAATGCTACAAAGTGATAACTCCTTCTGAAGGAGTTATAACTTCTCCTAATATCTTTCACCCACCTCTAGAAGAGAGATCACAACAACCCTTAGAAAAAGGGGACAGTTATCCACCACTAATAGTAGAACTACTTCAACGGCGGTTATTGGCTCATCACCTATAAATACACTGACACCTTTCATGTATATTCAAGTTCTAATACAGTAAAAGTCTGCTTAACCCTTTGCTGACTTAAGTATCGGATTATCTTATAGGTACCACCCCCATCTTTTCAAACACACAACTCGAACAGCGACTCCCTGACGCAGGACAAGTCGGAGACCATCTTTCTTATATGCTTGAACCTCATAAACAAGCCCACTTACTATTCAGTTTCAGGTAACTCCAAAAGAGTTTGGTTTCATTCTAATTGAGGGTTACACCTTATAAAAATATGAGTCAAGCTTTATTTATTATTATTTTTTTTAATTTTGTATAGGTGGGTCTCTGGTGGCTGTATTATTTTGGTGACTATGGTGACCTAATTCAATAAACCAATTCCAGATTGATATTGTTATATTTAAAGAAAGTGGATGTAGTCTTTGATTTTGTAATAACAGTAACTCTAACGAAGGAAGGTAAAATATTTCAATCATTAAACTATAATAATTAAACATCTCAAGACATGAGTAAATCAATTGAAAGAAATTTGGTGACTCCAAAATACAAAAATAGAAAGATTAGTAAAAAAGGTTCAAGAAAATAAAAATTCTCTCAAAACGATTAATGGAGATAATGGATCTAAAAAGAGTGAAATAGTAGATCTAAAAAAAGTGGATGAATAACTAGGTTCCAGGTGTGACTCATACTCATGTATGAAAAGGTTGAGCCTTGTACTTTCGACAACTAATTTTTCATTAGGCTTTGTCGAGAGGAATATGGGTGGTGGTTTTCCGCGTTGAAGTTGCACGTTATCAACAAGAGTATTAATGGGATCCTCGTCCTCGTCGAAGGGTTGAGTAGCGGTAGAGATCTTCCACTTAGATTTAAAAAACTGTGTTCATATTTTGTTTTTTTTTTTTTTTATAAAAAACTCTAAACGGTCCTTGACGATAACATCAAAAGACAACGAAGCTCTTAGAGAAAAATAAAAAACCTCTTTCCGATTCCTGTCTTTTTAACTCCGTTAGATAAGTTAGCCCCTCTATTAATAATTTCTCTTTAGATCTAATTGACCATAAATACGTGATACGTTAAGTTAATGATGTGTCAGTTAAATGCTAACGTAAATGGAAAGATTAATGGGTCATCCAACCCGGTCCCTAACAATTGTACTGAAAAGAGAAGATTCAACCCTGATGACACAAAAACCCTCTTTCACTCTCTGGAATTACAGAAAACCCTAATTCTTTCCCTCCAAAAATTCGTTGATGACGCTTCACTTTGGTTCCGACGGAGCTATTGACAGCGTTTTGACGGCGCCGTGATGGAAGAACTGACTGTTGAGGTAAGCTTCGTTACTCACTCTCTCTACCATTGTATGTGTATGAAGTTGAATATGCTTTTATTCACACTCTCTGCCATTGAATATGCTTTGAAACCTATATTTGGAGTATAGTTTAAATTTTGCATGATAAGCTGAATTTACTATTTGGTGGCTTGTCAATTTATATATATATATATGCTTTGTATATTTTGATCGAAAAACTTATGTTTTTTTTATTGAGGTTGATGCTTCCATTTCTTATTATTTATAAGTTTACATTTTATTTTACTGCAATGCAATATTGCATTTTATCCATAAGTTTGCTTATTTCTTATTATTCATAAGTTTATTGTGTTTGTTCCGAATCTTACTTGCAGTGCAATATCATTTTTATTCCACCATACATATCACTACTAGAAAACTAGTTATTACAGATGGATATTTTCAACGGATTTTATCCCACGGAAATACAGACGAAATTTTAGAGGAATTTTTTGTCAGAAAATAAAAAAAAATGAATTAGCATAAATTACAGACGGAAAAAAAATTCGTCGATAATTCTGTCGAAAAAATTAATTTTTTTCGTGGGAAATGGTTATAGACAGATTTTCCGTCTGTAATTAAATGGACAAAAAGGTGCGTTTTGTTAAATTATTACAGACGAAAAAATTCATCTGTAATTTAAAAATTTCCGTCGGTAATATTGACTTAAACCTAAATGTTGCTTCTATACCCTCGAGCTCCACAATTACACTCCAAACGAGTTTCACAAGCAGCTTCAGACTCCATTCACACTCCAAATCTTGCTCCTCAGTGCCACATTCTTCCATCACCGCTGTTCCATAACCACAGTCATCCACCGCATTCTTCCATCATCAACACCTTTGGGACTTCCATCACTCTCGTTGTTGTCAATCATCACTCTCGATAAACCTAACTCTACTTTTATGAGTATAAATTTTAATCCTCCTTCAGTGACTTATTCTTTTCTTCAAACCCAACATCGATGGTGACTATATTTTCTTCCAGTTAGTTTAATTGCTGCTTGATTTCATTTTCGATTTGGGATTAAGCTAGGGTTTGCTTTTGATTTTGTGATTTATTTGGTTGCTGTGATGAATTTTTTATTTAATCAAAGCATTTCGAATGATGCATGTAAGTTGTTTGTTGAAAAGCCTCCGAAACATTCTTCTATCTTGTTATGTGCTTTCTCATAAGAAAACATACTTGCTCTCCTAACTACACAGTGGTTTTCTGTGAAGGTCCCTTGAACAAACAGAACCTGGAGTTTTTCTGAGCTGGGTTGGAGCTGAATCCAAGGTACGGAAGCTTCTCAGTACATCCAGTTGGGAAAGCTATAATAAATGTGGATGCTGCTCAAAAAGTTAATTGTACTAACGCTAAGGTTCTTCTTTCTCTATTCAACTTCCCCATCCTGACATCAAGTGTTCTCATTGCTTTATTCTGTGACGAACTTTACTTATTTATTTATTTAAATTATTGATTAGTTTATCATATTAATAAAATGTATTTTACTTAAATAATGGAAATAAATAAACAAAATTATTTGAAAATTAAAATAAAAAGATAATAACATTGTTATATTTGCCAACCCTACTCTTTACTATATTACCTGGTTTATCTATGCGTCTAAGTGTGTATGTGTCAGAAAGGGAATGATATCATAGTTTATAATACTGGTGGATTTTTGGCTTTCCATGAGCTAATCTGCCTCTAATAACAGTTGGCTAATTGCTATTGAGTTGCTATTCTCTTGTAGAGGAGAAACGACTGGGTACTTAACTTTATTTTGTGCCCCCTTTTACTGTTAGTATATGCCATCTATATGAGATTGACTTATTAATAGACAATGTTTATTGGCTGTAAGACTTACTGACTAATGTATTTTTGTAAAATAGAACCTTTTGGTGGTAATTTGTGAATGGCTGAAATCTATAATTCATGTTAAATATATTGTCATAAAAATTAGTTTCATGAGGACACACCTGTTAGCGTACTACAAATTTGCAGGTTACAGATGGAACATTCCTTGAAGAACCTGGTTCTGGTGCAGCAGTAACTGTTGATAACAAAAAGGTCTTTGTTGGGACATTGGATTGGATCACCAGGTACTGGAGTATTTGATTTTTATCATTCTCTGAAAATATACAGGGTAGGATGCACCTCAAATTTTATTTATTTTTAAAATTTAATTTATTTAAAGGAATTTTTTTTCATTTTTTTCAAATGAATGCAGCATATTGCTAATTATGCTTGCTTTAATTAGCTGAATGGGTTGAATTTTTTTCCATTTTTTTCCATTATGCAGCATGTCCTTCATACATATATATTATCCTGAATGGGTTGAATAAGTAATGATAATATGCGATTCTTGATTTGAGAATATTGAATGCTATGGCCATCTCCATGTTGGTACATGCATAGTGCCATGAATTTTATGCACTCACGTGCATCTGTTTCAGAAACTTCATTTTCGTTCATCAAACATTGAATTGACTTAATGAAGTCACCAGTCTCATTCTCACGCTGTCAAGGAAAACAAAACATAGAATTTATTGGCATAATTTAAAAGAAAATTTTCTAAAACGAATTAAAAAAATTATTTTTAAAATAAATAAAAATAATTATTCAATTTTATTTCTTTTCATTTTAGGTTAGAGACAAATTGAGTGTGCCAAGTCCAATTTGAAAATAGCTCGGTCCCGTGAACTACCAACCCGTGAACCCGATGTACAAACTAAAGTACAATAGTGTTCGAAAAGTGCATTTGGTTTACTAATAAACGTGGTGCGTGGGTAATTGCTTTAATTTTATTTTAATTTCAATAATAATCTGAGATATTTTTAATTATAATTTTCTGTAATGATATTATATTTTACTTCTGCTTTACTGCTGCTATAGTACTTAATTAATTTATTGCTAGATTGTTTAATTAAATGATTAACTGTTATGTCAGAATTCTACTAAAAATGCTTGTATTATATGATCTCCTGAGTTTGGTATTATGTCTATTTACAATTTAACTTAGACTACTCACTTGTGCTGTGTTTTTAGATCCTTAAAGATAGACGGTTGAATGAGACTGTCGTTCTTGGTGTCCCTGTGAAAGCCACAATCAAAGAGGTATTTTTGTAAAAAGCAAATCCTGATAGATTATTCACAAGCTTAATATTTAGTTTGCTACATTAAAATAAATTTGGTGGAAGCTGAAGTTATTAGTGAGAGATTGAATTCATTTATTTGTTTCCCTCAGAATATTTTAAATTCTGCACTACTGTAACATGTTTTTAGCCTCAGCTAACTGCTTATTTATACTTAATAGAAGTAGCACTATCTACCAAAAAATGTGCATAACCGAAGTGCTTTCTTTCATTGGAAAATTCCAAACTAAATGATATCATTAGCTTTTTTCATAGATAAATAAAGAATTAAAGCAACATGTGTTTTAATTTACATATCTGAAAAAGATGGATTTACTGTTCCTTTTGCTGCATTTTCAGTGAGATGTTGGAGTAATTCATGACCTTTATTTTATTGGTTCAGCGAAGCAAAATCTTGTGTCATTGATGCCATTTTGGCTTGACTTTGATTAATAATTATACTAATTCATTTTTTTCAAATAATTGTTTATTTTGAACAAAATAGTATATTAGAAATTGAAGAATGTGGAACTATGCATGAATATAAGAATATTGAATTGACTCACCTAATTATAGATTATTATATATATGTATAGAGATTCTAATCAATGAGTATTTGATATGTTAATGAATTGAGTTTTTGTGTGGCAAACAAATGCTATTAAAAACCTTTTTTTTGTGTGGCAAACAAATGCTGTTAATAATGCATGCCACTTAATTGGGATATTCTCTGTTTGATGTCTTGATTTATGTCATTTATTCTTCTACTTTAGTTCATTGTTCCTTTCGCCAATTGTTCCTGTTGCTTCTTGTGAGAATATTATTTTGTATTTTGTAATGAGAATCATGAATATTTTAGAGCTTATTCTATTTGAATTATTGGGAAAGGATGAAAATTTGTTAGTATTTTGTAATCATTGTGCAACAGGAGAAGTTTATAAAAAAGTTAGCAGAAGTTCAGGCCCAACATGTCAAGGCTCAAGCACAAGGAATGGAGCTACCACCAATTGATGAAGATTTGATTTGGGAGGAAGTGTGTGGTGGGCAAAAGAAGAATCGAGTTTATGGAAAAGGAGCATTCTTTTCTAGATTTATTAAGTCTAGAACCACTTCTGCCAACTCTGTATCTAGAAGAGCATCTACAAATCAAAATTCTGTTCCTAATTTGCGAGAACAGATTCATAATCTCAATGAAGAGCTTTTTCAACGTGTTACTCAACAGACAGATGAACGTATTAGTAAGTTGTTAGATACATGTTTGGCTCCTTTGGAAAAAACTCAAAAGAAGTTAGAAAAGTTAGAACGGGCAATTGGAAAGGCCAAGAAGGAAAAGCTGAAACAGAAGAGATGGAATGAGGCTTATGTTAGCTATTACAAGAAGGTTAGAGCGTCAAGTAGTTCCACTACTGCTCCACCGCCACCGCCACCTTCAATCTCTTCGGATGAAAACTATGATGATGATGGGGATGAAGATGATACTGAGGACTATAGTTGATAAATTTAGTATGGTTAAACAATATATTGAGGATTATAGTTGATAATACACTTTGTTTATGTCTTGAATTATATTGACTTGCTTGTTTATAATACTTTTCTTTTAGCTTTATAATATGATGAATTTGTTTATTTTTTGTAATATTATAAATATTTGAATACTAAGTAGATAAAAAATTGTAATTATTAAATTTATATTATTTTATATAAAACATATTTATTTTACAATGAAAAAATCTAAAAAAAATTCCATTTCATCTTACCGGCAGATTTACAGACGGATTTTTTGTCTGTAAACTAAAAAAATTACAGACGAAAAATCTGTCGAAAAATCTGTCTGTGATTACCGACGAAAAATCCGTCAAAAAATTCGTCTGTAATTACCGAAGGAAAATCTATCGAAAAATCTGTCTGTAATTACAGACAGAAAATCCGTCTGAAAATCCGTCGAAAAGTTCTGGATGGAGAATTTATAGGGAAAAATCTGTCGGTAACTGGTAAAAATCCGTCGGTAAATAATTTCCGACGAGGCTTTTACAAAGGGACAAAATCCGTCGGTAATTCCGTCGGTAACCAAAAATCCGTATGTAATATAGACCAAATCTGTCTGTAAATCTGTCTTTATTAAGCCATTTTCTAGTAGTGTATGTACACACAAAAATGTTTCATTGGTTATAGATTTTTACTAACTTATTGCATAATTTTATTTAAATTTTTGCAAGAATTTAAGCAAATATACCTTGAAATCATTTGGTATGAACTAATTTATTTGAATTTTAGATCATTTGATATGTAATTTACATTGACCTATTTAGTTAGAGATGACTATCAATCATTAAAATTATTAAATAATCTACATTACTTTTAAATATATCTATCTATTAACTATTGTTATAGCTGCTGAATTTGTCTTTTGTTGGTGTTGCAGATGTCTAATTTTGTAGTACATGTGTTTAACCATGGTGGGAGATTTGGGAATGATAGTAATGAGGTGTTGCAGTATTTGGACGAAAAGGTATATAAATTTTCTTCAATGGACTTAGATTTAGTGAACTTTTTTTATCTGGAAGAACTACTAAAGAGTTCAGGCTATGTTGATTATGCTGCAATGTACTAGTTAGAACCCACAACTCGAAATTTAGATTTTGGACTTCATGTGATTAAGGGAGATTCTGAGATAAATGATTTGAGAAACAGTTTATTGGTGAATGACTGTCTGAATATTAATTTATACTTTGAACACCCTGTTGGTGAGTCTTGCTATGTTAACGAGGATTTAGGTCAGGTTGCTGGTCAAGTTAATGATTCTTCTTCATCATCCTCATCTGATGAAGATGACGGAAGTTCCAAAGATGAGGCATACAATCCTCCTTCAGATGCATATGATGAGAGTAGTGACACTGATGGTGACGAAGACAGAATGAAGCTGAGGACATCTACTAAAAAGAAGGCTGCTGATGATGGAAAAGATGATTATGGTAATGGGAAAGGTAATGCTGACGGGAAGGCTGTTGAAAATGTGAACACGGACAAGAAGAAGGCCAATTCAAGGAAGTATGCTGAGAAGAGAAAGAAACATACTAGGCCCAACTTTAATCATAGTGGAAGGGGTAATGTTGGAGTTGGTTCAGGGGGCAATATAGGTGAAAAACATACTGGGCTTAGTGGTTCTAAAGCCCAACCTAATTCTAGACAAGATAAAAGTGGGTCAATTCACACTAAGGGTGTAAAGCCCGTTTAGAATTTAGGGTTTAGGGTGTTGAAATCCAATTTTGTTTTGATTTTTCAAATTCAATTCCATCTCTAACTCCTTCATTCTATATTCTACCTCCTTTCAATCTTCTTTTTATTAAAATAGCATTCATAGAAGTAATATTCTCATCAATATTTTCTTGAACTAATACATCTAGTCACTTGAAATACTTGCAATATGGGATGGGTGCCTGAAAAATTAAAAATTTCAATTGTAAAAATATAAAAATTATATAAAATTTTTAAATTTAAAAAATATACAAAATAATTAACTTCATGCAAAAATTATAAATCAATACTTATATTGTAATTAGGACATCCCAAGAAGAACCTATTTGGATTAAATTTTTTGCAAGATTGAAAGAGAATCGCATAGGTGCCACAGTGACATTTTAGAGACAAATTTCTTCTTTCTTGACTGTCCAACAGTTCCAAAAGAAAACGTGCAGCTCCTACTCTCTTCGCTAACATTATAACCACGCAGATTGTGACTTATAGTTTCTGAAGAATGATCTCTATGGCTCATGGTAGTAGTACAATTAAGGTTCTACATAAGGAGGAAGGATGAAGAAGCATTGTTAGGGTTCTGCGTAAATAAAATACGAAGTTATATTTTTAAAAATTGTCAGGGGCGGGTTGAGTGACTCATTAACATGCCAATTCAGGCTGACACTTAACGGACACATCATCATCTTAATGTATCATGTATTCACGTTCTGTTAACCTCAAAAATAAATTATTGACGTAGGGGCTATAACTTGTCTCACAGAAAAAATACCAAAAGCCAAAAAATAATTTTTTTTTAAATTTCGTTATCCTTCGAAAAAATTGTCAAAAATAGAATTAGATATTATTTTTTTTTTAAATGGCCACTCCATGTAACTTCTTTTTAATTTTTGTCTAATTAAAACTCCACATCCAAAGAAGTTATTTTTCGGCACTAAAATTTTATTTTTACCATTATTAGAATTAAAGTTAAAAGATTACTGTACTTACTTTTTTAACGTAATCTTCCTTAACATTATGCTGACTTTGACGCATAATCAGCTATGCCAAATGTTATTACACTACTCGACAATTAACTTATGGCCATCGCTAATCACATCTACGCAAGCCACCAAAAAATGCATATATATATATATATATATATATATATATAGGTAAATTCTAGCCTACCCTTTTTATAATAACATGTAATTTACCCTCTGTGACATGTCATCTTTTAATTGGTTGCTATGTTAACTATAGTTAAACTATTGGTAATTAAATTATAGCCCAAAGTGGGTGATTATATAATTTACTAAAATATTAAAAATTCAGTCTTTCATTTTTCTCCCAAATCATCCTCCCACACAATGATGCCAGAGGATAGACTTCTGTGTTCAATCATCTCTTGAGGTAACTTGTCAACATTAGTTTCATGAGGAATGGAGATAACAGATGAACCTTCATGTTTTTCAATTCGAAAAACTTCATAAGGTGCAACCTGTTGAGAAAATAAATAAATAATAATTTGCTAGCTTACTCATTAAACTAAAGCATATGAATACAGATAATTATAGGACATACCTTCGTTGTGAATGGAGATGATTGATAAAAATATAACTTTACTTTTTAATGTTTATAGAAATTATATATTTATCCCTCTTATAAAAATATTTAATTACAAAATTATCCTACTTTAGTTAACATATTAACTCTTATTGAGTTAAATTAACTCAAACTAAAACTAAGCATCCAATTAAAACATACCACGTCACGAAAAGTAATTTACATGTTGAAATAGAAAGGATTGAGTAGAATTCACCATATATATATATATATATATATATATATATACTTACTTGTTATGTAATATCACTAGTATGGGCTTCTAGTTCATATTTAAGTAAGTGTATTTAAGTGTTAGAACAGAAAATAGAGACGGACAAAAAACTTTTAGAATAGCAAAGATATAAATAGTAAATTTAAGTAAGTGAGAGACAAAAGAAACAAACTTAAAAACATAAATTTAATGAAATTTTCTCGCATCAAAATGTCATTCTGTCTATATAATTTCTTGGTTCTCTTCTTAAGTTCTTATGCTACTCTGCCTATTAATTATTTTAATAAAAGATGTTATTTTAATTTTTTTTAATGATATATTTTACTAATTTTTTATATCTTTTATCTTGTCTATTTTAATAAAAAAATGTAATAAAGACATGGCACCAATGTGACCAAAAAACTAAACCATATTAGATTTATCAGTCACTTATTTATTGCATAATGTTCGTGGACAACTTCAATTTTGGGGATTTTTTATTTATATAAATAAATTAATATAATAATTATCGATTTTCATAATTTGTAGCATTTTTTTGAAAATGAATAATATGTCACATTTCATTTACAGAATAAACGAATTGACATTAGACGTATTTCGTTTATACATTAAACGAGATAAGGTTATAAATGGATGGTCCTATGATGTGTGTTCACGTGTTCTGCAACGTTCTTATTTCTTTTACAGTGTAAATGAAATACGTCTAATGTCAATTCGTTTACTCTATAAACGAAATAGGCTCAATGACATTTATTTAAGGGATTTCCTTCACACACCCATTGAAGAAGTCAAAAGTTACTATTTACTTTATCTTTTTATCCATTTTATCCTTGTTTGACCAAACTGACGGCTTAGTTAAACATTATGGCAGACGATGTGAACATTAACAGGCTGAATATCACGTGACATGTTATGCATTTTCGTAAAAACGCTATAAATTACGGAAATCAGTAATTATTATATTTAATTTCTTTATATAAATAAAAAATCCATTGTTTGGTCGTGGGTTTTTATGTGTTACTAGGTTGTTGGGCACTCGGTCCTATATAATTTGGGCCTATTTTCATTTAGGATGGTTAAGGATAGTGGGCTCTTGACCCAATTAAGAAATCAGACATATGGGACCACCACTATTGTTTTGTTTTCTACTTTCAAGTTCTAGACTATAGTGACTAGTGGTAACTGGTAAATATGAAAATGGAGGGATAACATGAACATCAGAACATGCCTAATTGTCTATGGAGGTTCCATCCATTAATGAGAATATGAAAATGGTGGTTGGAGGTTGGCATTTACTTCGTTGCTATGTTTGGTTGACTCACACACTCACATACTTACTTAGTTTCCGAATGTCACCCCACAACTACAAACAAAGCTTAAAAAGCTTCGAAAATTATACTAGTTAGCTTACCTACCAAATTAAATAATAGAAGCTAACTTCTTCATAACCATTTTACCTAAGCTTAAGTTAATTCTCCTTTATGTAAGAATGAATGAGTACATAGAACTTTAACATGCCTACCAAACTATAATTTTTTCAAAAAAAAAAACTATATGATCATTAATAATCAATTATTAAAGTCGTGTCTAATTCTGAGAATAAATTAAAACAAATTATAAAAGTCTAATTTTTTTTTTATGTTGATGGGTCTGATGGATTTATTAGTTAGAGGCATAACATTATTTCATGGAAGAAAAGACAAGAGGAACTTAAATTTTGAGGGAACTAAGACGTTTACATCAACATCTGAATGGATAAAGGGGTATCTGAAGGAATGGTTAATGATAATGAGTGGACATTACAAGGCACACGTTAAAATTTAATGAATAAGATGGGAAGGGAGCAATAATGCACAGATCTGAATTGGGCGGTGATTTTAATTGATTAAACATAAATAAATAATTGAGTATTATTTTGTATTTTTTTTATAAGCGATCCTATAGTACTAAGAACACAT